>NC_036860.1:60450068-60456717 GCF_002910315.2 Salvelinus sp. IW2-2015
AAAAAAAAAAAAAAAAAAAAAAGTAGCACACTAGCCGATAGCAGTAGAGTAGAGTAAAAATAGACTACGGATAGAGTAGCAGGCATTTAAGCAGGTCTAAAAAATAGCACTAGGATAGAGCTTAGAGTAGAATATAAAATAGACTAGAGGATAGAGCTAAGAAGCTAAAAACTAGACTTAGGATAGAGTAGAGTAGATAAAAAAAGACTAGGATAGCAGTTAGAGTAGAGTCAACAATACTAGGATAGGAGCCTAGAGATAGAACTCCATAATACGACCTAGGACTAGAGAGAGTAAAATAGCAACTAGGATAGGAGTAGATTAGAGATAAAATAGGGACTATGCTAGAGTAGAGATAGAAATATGAATAAACATAGGCATAGAGTAAAAAGAGTAAGAACTAGACTAGGATAGAGTAGAGTACAAATAGACTAGCGATAGAGTCAGAGCTAGAATATAATAGACTAGGATAGAGAATAGAGTAGAATATAACTAGACTAGGATTAGAGTAGAGTAGCAAGCCAGTAGAAATAAAAATAGACTAGAATAGAGTAGCAGTAGAGTAAAACTAGACTAGGATAGGAGTAGAGTAGAAATATAAATAGAACTAGGGAAGTAGAGATAGCTAGTAAAATAGACTAGAGATAGCGAGTCAGAGTAGAAGTAAAATAGGACTTAGGATAGAGATTAGAAGTAGAATCAATAAATACGACCAGAGATAGTAGTAGAGTAGAGTGAAAAATAGACTTAGAGACTAGAGTACATAAGAGATCTAGAATATAACATAGCACCTAGGGCACTAGAAGTCAGAGTAAAAATATGACTAGCGATAGAAGTAGGAGAGGCAGTAAAAAGTAGACTAGGATAGAGTTAGAGCTAGCAGTAAAATTATAGACGTAGGATAGAGAGAGTAGCAATATAATTAGGACTAGGATAAGAGCGAGAGTAAAATTAGACTAGGCACTAGAGTAGAGTAGGAGTAAAATAGAACTAGGCCATAGAGCTAGAGTAGAAGTATTAATTAAGACTAGGATAGAGACATTAGAGATAGAACGGCACTAGCGAATAGAAGTAGAGTAGAAACATGGACTATGATAGAAGTACGAGTTAAGAAGCAGACAGCGAATAGAAAGTAGAGTAGAAATATACATAGGATTAGAGGTAGCAGTAGATAGAGCGCTAGAATAGAAACTTAGAGAGAGCCTGGACAAGACAAGAATCCATGTTCATTCTCCCATGTTGTTTTCTTTCTTCTTCTCTCTCCCCAGGTACGGACATCTGCACTTACTAAGACACAAACCCTGTTGGACTCTAGAGTGAAAAAAAGTCGCAATGCTCTGCTGCTCTTCTGGTTCTGTTATTTTATCTTGCTCTCTGTTCTGTTATATTCGGATTCTGCTTACTGCTCTCATGTTCTACTGTTTACTGTTTCTCGCCTCTCTGTTCTGGTTATTTTATCTGCTACTGCTCTCTGTTTCTGCGTTGTTCTCGCTTTTTGTTGCTCTGTACTGTTATTCTTAATCTGCTCTGCATCTCTGTTCTCTGCCTCTCTTGGCGTTTTTGTTCTCTGTTTCTGATTCATTTTATCTGCTCTGCTCTCTGTTCTCTGCCTCCTCTGTTTCTCTGCCATCTACTGTTCTCTGTCTTACTCTGTCTGCTCTTGTTCTCTGTTTCTGTTCTCTGCTCTCTGCACTCTGACATGTTCTTCTCTGCTCTCTGCTTTCTGCTCTCTGTTCCTCTGTTCTCTGTTCTCTTTGTTCTTTCTTCTGTTCTTCTGCTCTCTGTTCTGTTCTTTTCTCTGCTCTCTGCTTCTGCTCTCTGTTCTGCTTCTTTTCCTGCTCTGCTCGATCTATGGCTCTCTGCTCTTCTTTTCTCTGCTCTTAGATGCTCTCTGTTCTCTGTTCTGTTCTTTTCTCTGCTCTCTGCTCTCTCTGGGTCTCTGCTCTCCTGTTCTCTGCTCCTCTGCTCTCTGCTCTCTCTGCCCTTCATCTGCTCTCTGCTTCTCTGTTCTCTGTTCTCTAGCTTCTCTGTTATTTTCTGCTGCTCTCTGTTCTCTGCTCTCTCTGTTTCTTTGTTCCCTGTTCTCTGTTCTCTGCTTCTCTGTTCTCTGCTCTCTGTTTGCTGCTTCTTCTTGCTCTCTGCTCTCTGTGTATTTTCTCTAGCTTTCTGCATCTCTGTTCTCTGTTCTATGTTCTATGTTGCTCCTGTTCTCTGTTCTCGTGTTCTTAGTTCCCTGTTTCTCTGTTCTATGTTCTCTGTTCTCTGCTCTCTAGTTCTCTGTTTACTCTGTTCTCTGCTCCTCTGTTCTCTAGCTCTTCTGCCTCTCTGTTCTCTTTTTCTTCTGTTCTGCTGCTCTCTGCTCTTCTGCCTCTCTCTGTTCTCTGTTCTCTGTTCTTTGTTCCCTGTTCTCTGTTCCCTGTTCTCTGTTCTCTGTTCTTTGTTCCCTGTTCTCTGCTCTCTGTTCTCTGTTCTCTGTTCTCTGTTCTCTGCTCTCTGTTCTCTGCTCTCTGTTCTCTTCTCTGTTCTCTGCTCTCTGTTCTCTGTTCTCTGTTCTCTGTTCTCTGCTCTCTGCTCTCTGTTCTCTGTTTTCTGTTTTCTGTTCTCTTCTCCGTTCTCTGCTCTCTGCTCTCTGTTCTCTGTTCTCTGTTCTCTGCTCTCTGTTCTCTTCTCCGTTCTCTGTTCTCTGTTCTCTGTTCTCTGTTCTTTTCTCTGCTCTCTGTTCTCTGTTCTCTGCTCTGTTCTCTGCTCTCTGCTCTCTGTTCTGTAGCCTGGAGGCAAGGAAAGACAGGTCAGAGAAACCAGGTGGCGTTTACTGTCGTCGGGGCGGGTACAGACGGGGTTAGGTCCATGCAGGGCAGGGCACAGGCGTGGTAACCTCCAAGTGCACTTGACTGTGTCCTTCTACCACTATAGCTCAAATAATGTGGATATTTATAAGTTCATATGGCGTGTTTTTCTCCTGCTACAGTACTTTAAGGACACTGATTTCCAGTCATTTTTGCCAGGGGTTTGGTTTGACATGTTGTGTCTCCACTGTGACAGGAACTGTGGCAAACTTAAACTTACAAACTTGTTAAGCTTCTGTAACCAAGCTCAGAAAGGCAAGGGGGAGAAAAAACAGAAAGATAGAGGGACAGATAGAAAGTTAAGGATGAAATTCAGAGGGAGAACATAAGATAACAAGAGCGAGAGAAAGAGAGCGTTGTGGTGGAGAAAGGACGGCAAGGAGTGTCAGCATCTCCCCTCCTCCTTGCTCCCTCTGAGAGCCCCTGCAGGCTCCACAGTATATCTTGGAGGTAATATTGGGACTCTGGGGGGGTTTGACAGATTGACCGCATTCGTCACATTCCCCCCGTCGCTTTAATTGCACCAGCATCTGCTTGGCTTCCTCGTTCTCTCTCACTCCCTTTACCTTCTCTCCTCCTCCCCCTCTCCCTTTCCTCTGTTTCTCCTCTCCTCCTCCTTCTTCTCTCCCTCTCCATTTCTTCTCCCGTCTCAACCCTGTTCCCCTCACCTTTTCCCCCTATCCTCTCCCCCTCCCCCTCTCCCTCTCCATTTGTCCTCCCTTTTCAGCACCCTCCTCTTCTCTTCCTTTCCTCCATTCCGTCCCTCTCAACCCTTCTCCCCCCTCTCCTCTACTCATCTCCTTCCCTCCTCACCCTATCATCAGGGGTCATGCTACAGGTCAGCTCTTTGTCCCTTGGGATTCTGGTAATGCTGAGTTGGGATAATTACTCCTAGGCCAACCCACTTTGAGTGTTATGTGAAACCTTCCAGTCACGCTGTGGAGTTGGAATCTCTTCTTTCTCTTTTGGTCTGACTGTTACGCTCTGGGGGAAGAACAGAGACATCTGGATTGGCTCTTAATCTCTAAACTCACAACACAGGGCACGGCGTACGCACGCACGGCAAGTACGCACAGCGGCAAACGCAGCGACGCATACATCGCAGCACATCACCACACCACACTAAGCCAACACGCCACAAAACTACCACCAACACACACACACACACACACACACAACACACAACACACACATAAAATGTAGAACTCTATATGCTGCTTTTTGACAAAAGCTAACAAATTAACTGCATTGTGAATTTTATCTGCATAAGATGGAATGGCTACATACTACAGTGACACGCAACATCACACACTAAGCGCCACACTGCACAGACAGCAATTTTTTATAGTTACTCAGCGTTATTTCACTCTTCGCTTCTCTCTCCAAATAGGAGCTCTTTCTCAAATATAAGAATTATGCCTTATTGCTTTCTCTTTGGAACTTCTATATTTTTTACGGGGGGTGGGGATGTTTTTCTTAAATTCAATAGCATGCAGTACTTAGGTGGTCCTTGTTACATTGGAGTGAAATGTATAAATCCGCAAGCCTGTCTAGACAATTTTCCAGTCTGAATTTTAGGTTGAAAAAAGTTCATGTCTAGCAGTTGATGGCCTGTGAATGGTCAGTGCCCGCTTGTGAGGCCGCAGCAACAGCATTGGACTGGAGGCTGTGGTCCCAAATCAACCCTTTTCTTATGTATGCTGCGACTACTTTGTCAGAGCCCTGAGAGAAAGAAGTGAACTCTCAATGCTCTTGCCCGTTCCAAATGGCACCTCTATTTCCTATATGGGCCTGGTCAAAAGTAGTGCATAAATGGAATAGGGTGCAGCCTGAGAAGTTTAAGTTGCCGCCTCTCTCTCTCTCTCTCTCTCCTCTTTTCTTCTGCTCTCTCTCTTCTCTCTCTCTTTCTCTCTCTCTCTCTCTCTCTCTCTCTCTCTCTTCTCTCTCTCTCTCTTCTCTCTCTCTCCGTCTCTCTCTCTCTCTCTCTCTCTCTCTCTCTCTCCTGCTAGCTCTTTCTTTAACACGGGAGGTCAGAACTGAGGAATGCCAGCTTTTAGAGCCACACTCTAAGAATGCTACACTTGATTCGGACCTTTTGTTTGCTCTCTCTATCTTCTGCTGTTCTCGTCTCGTTTCTCTCTGTGTGTGGTTGTGTGTGTGTGTGTGTGTGTCCAGGCTTGGCGTCGGTAGCTGGGATGTGTGAGCCGGAGAGGAGTTGCAGCATCAATGAAGACATCGGCCTGGGTTCTGCTTTCACCATCGCTCACGAGATTGGCCACAAGTGAGTCCGCTCACATTTACCCAAAATCTTCTGCATTGCTTTATTAAACACAGTTAACCCTTTCAGACCTTTCCCTTAGCCCCTCCCCATCACGGCTGCTAACACACTGTTTTAAAACTACTTTTATGTCCCAAAATAATGTTCAGTCAGATACCAAGATTATCTTTGACATTTTTTCCCTCTTAAACAGATTTAATTATATACACTCCTATTCAAAAGTTTGCGGTCACTTAGAAATGTCCTTGTTTTTGAAAGAAACATTTTTTTTATTTCAAAATTGATCAGAAATAGAGTGTAGACAGTGTTAATGTTGTAAATGACTATTGTAGCTGGAAACAGCAGATTTTTAATGGAGTATCTACATAGGCCCATTATCAGCAACCATCACTCCTGTGTTCCAATGGCACGTTGTGTTAGCTAAGTTTATAATTTTAAAAAGCTAATTGATCATTAGAAAACCCTTTTGCAATTATGTTAGCACAGCTGAAAACTGTTGTCCTGATTAAAGCAATAAAACTGGCCTTAGACTAGTTGAGTATCTGGAGCATCAGCATTTGTGGGTTTGATTACAGGCTCAAAATGTCCAGAAACAAAGAACTTTCTTCTGCATCTCGTCAGTCTATTCTTGTTCTGAGAAATGAAGGCTATTCCATGCGAGAAATTGCCAAAAAACTGAAGATCTCGACCAACGCTGTGTACTACTTCTTTCACAGAACAGCGCAAACTGGCTCTAACTAGAATAGAAAGAGGAGTGGGAGGTCCCGGTGGACAACTGAGCAAGAGGACAAGTGCATTAGTGTCTAGTTTGAGAAACAGACGCCTCACAAATCCTCAACTGGCAGCTTCATTAAATAGTACCCGCAAAACACCAGTCTCAACGTCAAGAGTGAAGAGGCGACTCCGGGATGCTGGCCTTCTAGGCCCATCTAGATTAAGATGGGCAAAAGGACACAGACACCGGACAGAGGAACACTGCCTAGAAGGCCAGCATCCCGGAGTCGCCTCTTCACTGTTGACGTTGAGACATTTCTAAGTAACCCCAAACCTTTGAACGGTAGTGTATATAATAATACATATATTACTACACAGAGAATGTGACTCGCTATTTCGCAACACCCGCAATATCATCTGCCAATAAACTTGTATTTTATTTTATTTGGAACTATTTCTAAAGAATAACCAGATCTTTGGGTTGGTTTGGTTTGCGTTGGTGTGTGTTGGTTTGGGTTGGTGTGTGTTGGTTTGGTTTGGGATGGTGTGTGTGTGTGTGTTGGTTTGGTTTGGGTTGGTGTGTGTTGGTTTGGTTTGGGTTGGTGTGTGTTGGTTTGGTTTGGGTTGGTGTGTGTTGGTTTGGTTTGGGTTGGTATAGTTGAAGTCGGAGGTTTACATCAAATCAAATCAAAGTTTATTTGTCACGTGCCCTGAATACAACAGGTGAAATGCTTACTTACAGGCTCTAACCAATAGTGCAAAAAAGGTATTAGGTGAACAATAGGTAAGTAAAGAAATAAAAACAACAGTA
>NC_036860.1:60463012-60464330 GCF_002910315.2 Salvelinus sp. IW2-2015
GGGGGGGGGCACACAATGCAAAAAGTCCGGGTAGCCATTTGATTACCTGTTCAGGAGTCTTATGGCTTGGCACTCTGGTACCGCTTGCCATGCGGTACCGCCATGACTGGGGTGGCTGGGGTCTTTGACAATTCTTAGGGCCTTCCTCTGACACCGCCTGGTGTAGAGGTCCTGGATGGCAGGCAGCTTAGCCCCAGTGATGTACTGGGCCATAGGCACTACCCTCTGTAGTGCCTTGCAGTCATAGTCCGAGCAATTGCCGTACCAGACAGTGATGCCACAAGTCAGGATGCTCTCGATGTTGCAGCTGTAGAACCTTTTGAGGATCTCAGGACCCATGCCAAATCGTTTTAGTTCCCTGAGGGGGAATAGGCTTTGTCGTGCACTCTTCACAACTGTCTTGGTGTGTTTGGACCATTCTAGTTTGTTGTTGATGTGGACACCAAGGAACTTGAAGCTCTCAACCTGCTCCACTGCAGCCCCGTCGATGAGAATGGGGGCGTGCTCGGTCCTCATGTTTCCTGTAGTCCACAATAATCTCCTTAGTCTTGGTTACGTTGAGGGATAGGTTGTTATTCTGGCACCACCCGGCCAGGTCTCTGTCTTCCTCCCTATAGGCTGTCTTGTCGTTGTCGGTGATCAGGCCTACCACTGTTGTGTCGTCTGCAAACTTAATGATGCTGTTTGAGTCATGCCTGGCCTTGCAGTCGTGGGTGAACAGGGAGTACAGGAGGGGACTGAGCACGCACCCCTGTGGAGCTCCAGTGTTGAGGATCAGCGTGGCAGATGTGTTGCTACCTACTCTTACTACCTGGGTGTAGCCCGTCAGGAAGTCCAGGATCCAGTTGCAGAGGGAGGTGTTTAGTCCCAGGATCCTTAGCTTAGTGATGAGCTTTGAGGGTACATACACCTTAGCCAAATACATTTAAACTCAGTTTTTCACAATTCCTGACATTTAATCAAAGCAAATATTTCCTGTCTTAGGTCAGTTAGTATCACCACTTTATTTTAAGAATGTGAAATGTCAGAATAATAGTAGAGAGAATTATTTATTTCAGCTTTTATTTCTTTCATACACTCAATTAGTATTTGGTAGCATTGCCTTTAAATTGTTGAACTTGGGTCAAATGTTTCAGGTAGCCTTCCACAAGCTTCCCACAATAAGTTTGGTGAATTTTGGCCCATTCCTCCTGACAGAGCAGGTGTAACTGAGTCAGGTTTGTAGGGATTGAGGTCAGGGCTTTGTGATGGCCACTCCAATACCTTGACTTTGTTGTCCTTTAGCCAGTTTGCCACAACTTTGGAAGTATGCTTGGGG
>NC_036860.1:60464905-60470060 GCF_002910315.2 Salvelinus sp. IW2-2015
CATTTTCTGGAATTTTCCAAGCTGTTTAAAGGCACAGTCAACTTAGTGTATGTAAACTTCTGACCCACTGGAATTGTGATACATTGAATTATAAGTGAAATAATCTGTCTGTAAACAATTGTTGGAAAAAATACTTGKGTCATGCACAAAGTAGATGTCCTAACCGACTTGCCAAAACTATAGTTTGTTAGCAAGAAATTTGTGGAGTGGTTGAAGATCTAGTTTTAATGACTCCAACCTAAGTGTATGAAAACCTCCGACTTCAACTGTATGTGGACACCTGCTCCTCTATCTCATTCCAAATCATGGACATGAATATGTCGTTGGTCCCCCCTTTGCAGCTATAACAGCCTCCACTCTCTTCTTGACAAACCATTTTTATATGGTCCTTGCTTTGTGCACAGGGGCATTGTCATGCTGAAACAGGAAAGGGCCTTCCCCAAACCGTTGCCATAAAGTTGGATGCACAGAAGCATCTAGAATATCATTGCATACTATAGCTTTAAGATTTCCCTTCACTGGAACTAAGGTACCTAGCCAGAAACATGAAAAACAGCCCCAGACCATTTTTCCTCCTCCATCAAACTTTACAGTTGTCACAATGCATTCGGGCAGGTAGCGTTCTCCTGGCATCCGCCAAACCCAGATTTGTCCATCGGACTAGCAGATGGTGAAGCGTGATTCATCACTCTAGAGAACGCGTTTCCACTGCTCCAGTTTCCAATGGTGGCGAGCTTTACACCACTCCAGTCGACACTTGGTATTGCGCATGGTGATCTTAGGCTTGTGTGCGGCTGCTCGGCCATGGAAACCCATTTCATGAAGCTCCCGACAAACAGTTATTGTGCTGAGGTTGTTTCCAGAGGCAGTTTGGAACTCAGTAGTGAGTGTTGCAACCGAGGACAGACGATTTTTAAGCACTTCAGCACTTGGCAGTCCCGTTCTGTGAGCTTGTGTGGCCATCCACTTCACGGCTGAGCCGTTGTTGCTCCTAGATGTTTCCACTTCACAATAACAGCACTTACAGTTGACCGGGGCAGGAACAGCACTTACAGTTGACCGGGGAAGCTCTAGCAGGGCAGAAATCTGACCAACTGACTTGTTGTTCTGACGGTGCCAAGTTGAAAGTCACTGAGCTCTTCAGTAAGGCCATTCTACTGCCAATGTTTGTCTATGGACATTGCATGGCTGTGTGCCTGATTTTATACACCTGTCAGCAATGGGTGTGGCTAAAATAGCCAAATCTATTCATTTGAAAGGGAGTCCACATACTTTTTAATATACAGTGCATTCGGAAAGTATTCAAAACCCTTCCCTTTTTCCACATTTTGTTATGTTACAGCGTTATTCTAAAATAGATTAAATAAAACATTTCCTCATCAATCTACACACAATASCCCGTAATGACAAAGCGAAAACAGGTTTATAGAAAGTTATGAAAATGTATTAAAAATAAAAACAGAAATACCTTATTTACATAAGTATTCAGACCCTTTTCTATGAGACTCGAAATTGAGCTCAGGTGCGTCCTGTTTCCATTGATCATCCTTGAGATGTTTCTGCAACTTGATTGGAGTCTACCTGTGGTAAATTGTGGTAAATTGTAAGGTCCCACAGTTGACAGTGCATGTCAGAGCAAAAACCAAGCCATGAGATCGAAGGAATTGTCCTTAGAGCTTAGAGACAGGATTGTGTCCAGGCACAGATCTGGGGAAGGGTGCCAAAAAATGTCTGCAGCATTGAAGGTCCCCAAAGTACAGAGAGATCCTTGATGAAAACCTGGTCCAGAGCGCTCAGGACCTCGACTGGGGTGCATGTTCACTTTCCAACAGAACACAGATAAGACAACGCAGGAGTGGCTTCGGGACAAGTCTCTGAATGTCCTTGAGTGGCCCAGCCAGAGCCCAGACTTGAACCTGATGGAACATCTCTGGAGAGACCTGAAAATAGCTGTACATCAACGCTACCCATCCAACCTGACAGAACTTGAGAGGTTCTGCAGAGAAGAATGGGAGAAACTCCCCAAATACAGGAGTGCCAAGCTTGTAGCGTCATACCCAAGAAGACTCAAGGTTGTAATCGCTGCCAAACGTGCTTCAACTGAGTAAAGAGTCTGAATTCTTATGTAAATGTGATATTTCTGTTTTTATTTGTAATAACTTTGCAAAAAATTCTAAAAACCTGTTTTTGCTTTGTCATTATTGGGTATTGTGTGTAGATTTATGAGGAAATAAACAATTGAATACTTTTTAGAATAAGGCTGTATTTGAACAAAATGTGGAAAAAGTCAAGGAGTCTGAATACTTTCCGAATGAAATGTATGCTGTGTTTGCTCATGCTAATGACAGTGTCCACATACCTCCTGAATATAAAGTTCAATAATGATGATGTATTGGTCTACGTATCCACTCCCTGGGGTTCACAGAGATGGCCATTTCCTTTATAATGTCTTGTGTCTGCTTCTGTTTTGGGGCAGTTGTAAAAATGGTCTCTGCAAGGAGAGGATGTATAAAAACCTTAGCCACGGTCTCAGGACGGCTGATTTATTTCCAGAGTAGGGTCAAATGTCATAAACGCCAGCGTTAGAAAAACAGGCCGGGCTGTGGGATGTGGTGGTTTGTTATATACATTACAACTGATCTGTGCTTTTGGACGGTCAGGGAAACTAAGCTTCGGCTTCCTGCCGTAACGCAAGCTTTTCTTTCGTTTAGATATTCAGACGGATACAGTTTTTGGGTTACATACATTTTTTTGTTAAACGGATTTATATGCAGCCAGGCCAGTGCTCAGTCAAGTTGGGCAGCAGAAACCAGAAAGCAGAAAGCAGAAACCTTTCTTTCTGTCAAGAGGTTCACACTAGAGAGCTGCTCTGATCAGATGGACGCTGAGAGAGAGAGAGAGAGAGAGCGAGAGAGAACAGTATTTGTGTTTATGGGGGAGGGTGGACGAGTAGGGGTTGAACCAGGCCTGGGTGGTGTACTGTATATTCTATAACGGTATTTGAATGTTTGGTTTGTTAAATGTGATACGCCGTGTGTAACGTCCATTTTTATAGTTTACTCTGCTACTTGAGTCATCCCTCTCCGCTCTCTTTCTCTCCATGCCGCTTTCCACACAGACCTAGTCCCACCCACTGTCACTCAAGGATTGCATTTGTTGTTGCTTGACCACGAGACACTTTCGTTGAGTCTGCATGGTCAATGAAGCACATGCAACAATGTTGATGACAACGATGTTGTTTTCACTTTGATCTTAATATAAATCCACAAGCGATCTATAATTACAATATTAGTTTGTGTTTCTTACATCTGCCAATAGCTAGTTTGTATTTTCTTAGCAAGTTAAACTAAATCGTGTTAGCCACTAATGCTAATCGCTAGTTAGTTGGCTAATAAAAGTACTGAGTCAGAGCAAACGTAGCTAGCTAATACAGCCTGATACCAGTACTGGTGGAGGCCTAAATCCGCATGTTGTTTGTGCAACAGTATCTTCTAAATCAAACAGGAATAGGTGAAGCATGAATATGTTGGCTACATGAATAAAGATTTAATGTAGCCAAAGATTATAGGGTCCCCTAGGAAACACTGAACATCGTCCATGGCGTTTTCATTTGTTGTCATGTCAAACAACACTGTATTCAAAGTGCCCATTATTATTTATATGCTAACTATATAATTAGAATAAACATTCTATTACCATGATTCCAAAAGTTCACCCAAGTATTTTGCTCTAAATCGCAATTGCAACATTTGGTTAAAAATAAGGCCTAGTATTTTTGCCCATATCGTGGCAGTGTGGAAATGAGCTCAAATTAGTGTAGGAAATGCAGAAATTGATGAAATGCAGGAAAGGATTTTAGGTTGAAGTTGAATTGAACAGTGTAAAACAATCAGAATGGAGAAAGACTCATTGAAATAATGTATAATATATGTGATACCACCCTAGGGTCACGCACTACTCATGAAGCAAATGTAGAACTTTTATTAATAAAAAACATAAAATACCGTCAAATACCGTCATACCATCAAAAATTTGAAAAATACCATGATATTTTTTGATACTTTGGCGATATCGCCCAACCCTAGGTTGAACCTCTTTCTTTCTTTCTTTCTTTCTTTCTTTCTTTCTTTCTTTCTTTCTTTCTTTCTTTCTTTCTTTCTTTCTTTCTTTCTTTCTTTCTTTCTTTCTTTCTTTCTCTCTCTCTTTCCCCAAGTCTCATTGAGAGCATGGAGAGTTTGGCTCTGGTCTATCCCCACCTTCCTCCTCCCCTGCCTGTAGCTGGCTGCTGTTCTGTAACTGGCCAGTCCAGACCTGTAGATGGTGATTGATTGACAGGCATGCAGCATCAGGGTGGTGATTAAAACTCTCTGCTCCCTCCAGCGCTCCAGACAAAGCCTGACCCCTGACCTCTAGTCCCCTCTACACCAGCTGTTACAGCCAGGAGCCAGGGAGCCCTTTCTAACATCTCAAACCCTCTCTACCTCTCTCTAACCCTGCCCTACATGTAGAGGAGGTGCCGGACAGAGTTATAGAAGAGGTAGAAAAGGGCTGCAGGTAGCCTAGCGGTTAAGAGCATTGGGCCAGTAACTGAAAGGTTGCTGGTTTGAATCCCCGAGCCGACTAGGTGACCAATCTGTCCATGTGCCCTTGAGCAAGGCACTTAACTCTAATCGGTCCTGTAAGTCACTCTGRATAAGAGCGTCTGTAAAATGAGGTAGAGGGAGGTAGAGATACGTTCCCAGAGGTAATTAAGCTTGAACCCATCTGACTGCTCTGTACCCATCAGCCACAGTATTAGATATCTCTCTCAGTGACACCACCCATCTCTCTATGAATGGCATTTTTGGCCAATCTGGGTAAAAGCTGTCCTCTGGCACAGATCTAAGATCATCTGATCCCCCCCCAAACCATACCTTAACCTATATGGTTGGGAAAAGAAAAACTGACCTTAGATCTTTAAGTCTTGAGGCAATTCCATCTTTCTCCATGTTTGACCTGCTCTCCTCTCTGTCCTCCATTTTGCGCTTACAGTTTCGGGATGAACCATGATGGAATAGGAAACTCATGTGGAACTAAAGGCCATGAGGCAGCCAAGCTGATGGCGGCCCACATCACAGCTAACACCAACCCCTTCTCCTGGTCGGCCTGCAGTAAG
>NC_036860.1:60470085-60477520 GCF_002910315.2 Salvelinus sp. IW2-2015
TGAGTAAGAACTACAAGGTTTACCCGTGTGTTGTAAATCCGCCTTAGCGGCCCCTAGACAAACCTCAACAACGAAAGGCGTAATACAAGGACTAAGATTGAATCCTCTACAACGGCTCTGAGCTGGTCGGATGTGGAAGGGCTTGAAAAGTTATTAACGGACTACGAAGGGAAACGCCGATACGAGCTGCCCAGTGAATGCTAACCAGATTGAGCTAAAAGCCTTTCATGCCTCGCTTTCGAGCAAGCAACACTGAAGATGCACGAGAACGGCCAGCTGTTCTGGATCTGTGTGATAAGCACTCGGTAGCCGATGTAGCAAGACCTTTAAACAGGCCTACACACTAACAGGTTAAGGGTTGTGAGTAAGCATTTCACGGTGAGGTCTACCTTGTGTTGTATTCGACGCATGTGACTAATAAAGTTTTGATTTTGAATTGATTAATACAAACCCCCTGGTGTGTTATGATGTCATCAGGAGAGTTTATATTGGAACCCTAACGGTTTTAAAATAACCCTGCCGTGTGGTTACTGGTTCCTCTTTTCGCGTGTGGTGTGCCGTCATCATGTTCGTTTTTTAAATGAAGTGAAGGTGAGAATGATGCAGCAATGGATTAATTAGAGCGAGAGAGAAGAGAGGATGAATTGTTCATTGATTGGTTGCCTGGTGAATTTTTGGGTTTGTTTGTGGGCTGAGGGGGAGAGAAGGTGTGGGAAGACGGAGAGAGAGGGAGAGGGAGGAAGAGAGACGTAAGGGAGGCGAGGAAAAGAGAGAGGAAGAGGAGGAGAGAAGAGCGGAGGGAGGGAAGAGAGACGTAAGGGAGAAAGAGAAAGACGACGAGGAGGAGTAGGGGGAGGGAGGACATATGAAGTGAATTCACTTTGATTGGTTTCCTAGTGAATTGTGGGTTGTGTGGGTGAGGGGGGAAGAAGGAGCGTGTGTGAAGAGGGAGCTGAGCAGGGGAGGGGGAGGAAAGGGAGAGAGAGGGGAGGGGGAGGGAGAGAGCAGGGAGATAATGAATGCAAAAATGTCCCCCATGTGCTGCAGTGACAGAGGAGTTTCTCACAGTATCTTCTCAGCTCTCAGTCAGAAACACTGCAAGCCATTTTAGTCATCGTAGCAGATACTCTTTACCCCTCAAGGGTGTACTTACCCCAAGTTACGATCTAGGATCAGAGACTCTTTCCGCCTAAGCTCAGATCTAGGATCAGATACTCTTTCCCTAGCTACAGAATCTAGGATCAGATACCTCTTAACCCTAGCCTAAGATCTAGGATCAGATAACTCTTACCACCCCTCTAACACTCTAGGATCAGATATCTTACCCCTAGCTAAGATCTAGGTCAGATACTTCTTTCCCACTAGCTACAGATCTAGGATCAGATACTCTCTTCCCCCTAGCTACAGATCTAGGATCAGATAACTCTCTCCCCTAGTTACAGATCTAGGCATCAGAGACTTCTTTCCCCCTGCTACAGATCTAGGATAGAGAACTCTTCCCTAGCTCAGTTAGGATTAAGAGACTCTCCCCCTAGCTACAGATTAGGATCAGAGATCTCTGCCCCCCTAGCTACAGCTCTAGGATCAGAGCCTTTCCCTAGCTACAGATCTGGATCAGAAGACTTCCCCCTAGCTAAAGATCTAGGATCAGAGACTCTTCCCCCCTAGCTACAGATCTAGATCAGACTCTCTTTCCGCCCTAGCTAACAGATCTAGGATCAAGATACTCTTTCCCCCCTAGCTACAGATCTAGGATCAGATACTCTTATCCCCTAGCTACAGATCTAGATGCGAGACTCTTGCCCCTAGCTACAGATCTAAGGATAGATACTCTTACCCCCTAGCTAGCAGAATCTAGGATCCAGATACTCTTTCCCTAGCTACAGATCTAGGATCAGATACTCTTCCCCTAGTTACAGATCTAGGATCAGATACTCTTCCCCGCCTAGTTTACAGATTAGGTCATGATACTCTTTCCCAATCCTGACTTAATCATTAGGGGAACTCAAATCATATCATACAATTGGTATTGGTCACATGGTTAGCAGATGTTCATTGGTCACATGGTTAGCAGATGTTTCTTGGTCCATGGTTAGCAGATGTATCTGTCACATGGTTAGCAGATGATATGGTCAAATGGTTAAGCAGATGTATTGGTCACATGGTTTAGCAGATGTTTACTGGTCACATGGTTAGAGATGTTATTCGGTCAATGGTTTAGCAGATGTTATTGGTCAATGGTTAGCAGATGTTCACTGGTCACATGGTTAGCAGATGTTATTGGTCCATGGTTAGAAGATGTTATTGGTCACATGGTTGGCTGATGTTAATGCGAGTGTAGAGAATGCTGTGGCTTTAGTTCGACAGTGCGTAACCAACTAAGAGTAATCTAAATCTTAGCCATTCCCCACACTAATACCACACAATGTTAGGGGATGGATGAGGAATATGTACAATGTAAATAATATGGATGAGTGATGGCCGACGCGGCATAGGCCACGATGCAGTAGATGTATAGAGGACAGTATATACATATGAGATGAGTAATGTAAGACATGTAAACATTAATTAAATGGGCATTATTTAAAGTGAAACCAGTGTTCAATTTCTAAAGTGGGCCAATGATATCTTGTCTGTATGTAGGCCAGCAGCCTCTCTGTGTTAGTGCACGGGTGTTTAACAGTCTGATGGCCTTGAGATAGAAGCTGTTTTTCAGTCTTCGGTCCTGCTTTGATGCACTGTCATCGACTTCTGGATGATAGCGGGGTGAACAGGCAGTGGCTTCGGTGGTTGTTGCCTTGATGGACTTTTTTGGCCTTCCTGTGACATCGGGGTGGTGTAGGTTGTCTGGAGGGAGGTAGTTTTTTCCCTCAGTGATGCGTTGTGCAGACCTCACTACCCTGGAGAGCCCTGCGGTTGTGGGCGTTGGCGGTTGCCGTTACCAGGCCTGTGATTCAGGATCTGACAGGATGCATCTCCATTGTGCATCTGTAAAGTTTGTGAGGGTTTTGGGTGACAACCGAATTTCTTCAGCCATCTGAGGCTGTTACGCCTTCTTCACACACGCTGACTGTGTGGGTGGACAATTTAGTTTGTACGCCGGGAACTTAAAACTTTCCACCTTCTCCACTGGCTTGTTCGTCAATGTGGATAAGGGGGGGGTGCTCCCTCTGCTGTTGTGTCGTCTGCAAATCTTGATTACATGGAGTGGAGGCATGCACGCACGCAGTCATGGGTGAGGTTATTGGGGGGGCCCTGTCAGGAAAGTCCAGAACCCAATTGCAATAGGGCTTTAAGACCCAGGGCCTCCCAGCTAGTGAAGCGTACTGTGGTGTTTGAATGCCTGAGTCATGAAACAGCCATTCTGACATTTACTATTTTTTACCTTTATTTAACTAGCAAGTCAGTTATAGAAAAAAGTCTGTATTTAGAATGCGGCCTACCGGGGAACAGTGGGTTATTAACAGCTTGTTCAAGGAGCAGAACGACAGTGTGTACTTGTCAGCTCGGGGATTTTGATCTTGCAACTTTCGGTTACTAGTAACGCTCTATACACTAGGCTACGCTGCCGCCACAACAATGGGTATTCCTCTTGTCCAGAATATTTAGGCAGTGTGCAGTGTAATGCGATTGTATCGTCTGTGGACCTATTGGGGCGTAAGCACATTGAAGTGGGTTCTCGGGTGACAGGTATGGGTGGAGGTGATATGATCCTTGACAAGTCTCTCAAAGCACTTCATGTATGACAGAAGTGAGTGCTACGGGAATCGGATAGTTCATTTACGTTCAGATACTTTGCAACTTCACCTACACCGTGGGTTCTCAGAAACCGCTGGGGTTCTAGAATACCGCTGGGGTTCTAGAGTCTGTTCTTTCCACTGCCATTGATATTCCTAGCAAATGTGGAAGTGTTCTTTTGATTTGTACTTTCTGCTGTATTTTCACTCCAATTCAAAATCTGAACCTGGAAGCTCCACTGCTGTTGTTATATGTTCCCCTCTAATCGGGACTGATTTAGACCTGGGACACCAGTCATTGTTCCCCTCTAATCACAGGGACTGATTTAGACCTGGGACCACAGGTGGGTGAATCCCCCTCTAATGCAGGGACTGATTTAGACCTGGGACACAGTCATTGGTTCCCCTCTATCAGGGACTTTGATTTAGACCTGGGACAACCAGTCCATTTGTTCCCCTCTAACCAGGGCTGTTTAGACCTGGGACCCAGTATTCTTCCCCTCTAATCGAACTGTTAAGACCTGGGACAACCAGTCATTGTTCCCTCTAATCAGGGCCTGATTTAGACCTGGGACACCAGTCCATTGTTCCCTCTCATCAGGACTGATTTAGACCTGGGACACCAGTCAGTCCTTCCCTCTAATCAGGACTGATTTAGACCTGTGACACCAGGTGTGTTATCATGTAGACATGCAAACCAGCAGTAGGGTAAGAGTAACTCATGCATCACTCTAACCATCTACCTCTCTGTCTGTCTGTTCTGTCTTTCCTGTCTCGCTGTAGGTTTATCGGGGGTTTCCGCCCAGTAACCTAGGCAAACAATACAGTTGGGGTGGATTGGATGCCTCAGAACGACCTTCTGGGTAAGAAACCAATTCTCTACTTAATGTCTCTGTCCTTTTTCATTTCCCTGTCTTTCCTTCCTCTCCCTCCCTCTCTGTCTGTCTTTGAGGAGGGAAGGAGGGGAGAGGAGGGGTGCGGTTGAGGAGGGGTGAAGGAGAGTAGAATGCCCGGAGCTGAGAAATACATAACTCCATTATATCATTAACAGTCCATGATTCACACGCAACACCACACACACATCACACACACACACACACACACACACACCACACACGAACACAACACACACCACCACACCAACACACACACACAAACTCTCTCTTGGGTGAGTTGCTGACCTGTAATCTCTGAGGGCCTGTTTAAGTAGCTTCCTTCAGTCACGCCTTATTACACCAATGGTGCACTACTATAGACCAGGTTTCCTATTTGGCAACACTGTTAGAGACCAGGGACCTATAGGAACAACACTGTTAGGACCAGGGACATATAGGACAACACTGTTAGGGACAGGACTATAGGACAACCTGTAGGACATCGGGGACTATAGGACCAACATGTAGGACGGGTCCTATAGGACAACACTGTTTAGGTTACAGGGACCTATAGGACAGAAAACACTGTTAGGACCGAGGGACCTATAGGACAACCTGTTAGGACAGGGTCTCTAGGACAACATGTTTTAGACCAGGGACCTATAAGGACAAACACTGTAGGCAACCCAGGGACCTATAGGCCAACACTGTTAGGACCAGGGACCTATAGGACAACACTGTTAGGGACGCAGGGTCCTATAGGAGACAACACTGTTAGGACCAGGGACCTATAGGACAACACCTGTTAGGACCAGGGTCCTATAGGACAACACTGTTAGGACAGGGACTATAGGACAACACTGTAGGAACCAGGGGTCCTATAGGACACACTGTTAGGATCCAGGGTCCTAATAGGACAACACTGTTTAGGAACAGGGCCTATAGGACCAACACTGTTAGGACCAGGGGCTATAGGACAACACTGTTGGCACGCAGGGACTATAGGACAACACTGTTAAGGACCAGGGAACGCTATAGGACAACACTGTTTTAGGACCAGGGTCCTATAGGCCACACTGTAGGACCAGGGTCCTATAGGACAAACTGTTAGGACAGGGTCCTATAGGACCAACACTGTTAGGAACCAGGGACCTATAGGAAACACTGTTAGGACCAGGGTCCTATAGGAAACACTGTTAAGGACCAGGGATATAGGACAACACTGTTAGGAACCAGGGTTCATATAGGACACCACTGTTAGGAGACCAGGGCCCCTATAGGACAACACTGTGTTCTCTGGTGAAAGCCTTCAGAGAGCTACTTGCAACACAAAGTAGCATTGGCACATAGACATAGGCATTACAGTACCATGTGCCAACTTCTCACAGTAACACACAGAGATGCCTCTTCACGGTATCTGGACCTTCTCACTATGGCCTTTTCTTCTCACGGTTGGATCATCTTGGAGTCTAGTACTGTTTCAGACCAAGGGCATAGAGGATTCATATTTTGTTCACATTTGTGTGACCCCTTTTTTGTGGCACTTTTTCTCCTCTGAAAGTCTGTTGTAGATGGATTGTAAGTTTTCGCAGAATTCATTTTTGTCTGTGTCTTTTCAGTTCTGCTTTTTACTTTTTGATGTCTGTCTTTCTCCTATGAAGTTTTGTCTGTAAACTAGACTTACCCTCCCAAGGGTTCTCTCCCTCCAACAGATTTTTAGATATGTCACACGTTTCTTCTTGCCAAGTAAAAAACTTTGGCTGTGGTCTTGGCCTAGATACACTGGTGCAATATGTGGCTGGTCGTTTGGGTTGTGAAGAATGGTTTATGAATGCAAACATAGTTCAGACACAGTATGTCATAAATCAATAGTTTAGTAACTTTTAGCCCAGTTACATTCACTATAGATATACGACATGGAGAACACTCCACTGACCAATCCTTTTGAGCTTTTAAATTGAACCAATATCTAATATCTTAAAGGAATATTCCACCCAAAAACTATCTTTTTGGTATTTGTGTCATTAGTCCATTGTTGACATAGTCCCAAAAATGTTTTGCTTGTCAACAATCAAGTTTTCAAGATATGTAACTTTCTTAATACAGAAATCGTCCCCGTATGATGCAAAACGCAGAATCACATAATGAAAAATGTATCATACAGGGACGATTGCTGTATTTTGAAAGTTACATTACATAGAATGAAATACATTCTTATATTATTATACCTAGTAATAATTCCTAGTTAATCTAGTTAATATCTATGGGATCCCGAGTGGCGCAGCGGTCTAAGGCACTGTATCTCCAGCGCAGAGATGTCACTACAATCCCTGGTTTGAATCCAGGCTGTATCACATCTAGCCGTGATTGGGAGTCCCACAGGGCGGCGCACAATTGACCCAGTGTCGTCTGGTTTTGGCCCGGGTAGGCCGCCATTGTAAATAAGACTTTTTCTTAACTGACTTGCCTAATTAAATAAAGGTTAAATAAATAAATAATAAAATATCTAGTCTTAACATGGCTGACCAAGGTGGGAGTTGAGGGACCGGTTCTTATTAGAAGAGATGTCCTCTGTGACAGTGTAATGAACTTGGCTTATCCCAGAGGACAGGAAGCTGCTTCAACTGGCAAATAATACTTTCTATATTTAAACATCAGACTATTTGGTTTGTCCCCAAACCAATAAACAGTGGGGTCTGCCCAGCCCTTGTCTGCCGTGGTGTGGGTCAGTGTGGTGGGCTGGGGTGTGGGTCAGTGTGGTGGGCCGGGGTGTGGGTCAGTGTGGTGGGCCGGGGTGTGGTGTCAGTTGTGGTGGGCTTGGGG
>NC_036860.1:60477620-60486730 GCF_002910315.2 Salvelinus sp. IW2-2015
CTCTATACCCCAACAGTGTTTATAAGAAACTTCCAGTCCTCCGATACCGCCCACAGTGTTTATAATCTCCAGTCCTCGTAGTACCCCAACAGTGTTTATAACTCCAGTCCTATCCACAGTGTACCAAAGAAAAAAACACCAAACAAAACAGTAACGATACACAAAAATTCATACCCACGTTTTATAACTCCACGTCCAGCGCAATTTCTCCAGTACAGCCCCAACAGTGTTTATAACTCCCAGTCCTCTGTTTACACCCCACATCAGTGTTTTATTAGAACTCACAGTCTCTCAAGTACCCCCAACAGTTGTTAACTCAGTCCCTAGTACCCCAACAGTGTTTATAACTACAGTCTCTTCTACCCAGTTTAACCCGTCCTAACCAAGTGTTTATAACTCAGTCTTACGCAGATCCCCAACAGTTTTATAACTTACAAGCCCTCTGTACCCCCAACGCAGCTGTCTAATATAACTCAGTTGCCTTCTAGTACCTCCCAACATTAACCTTTTTAGCCCCAGTCGTTTCATATACTCCCAGTGCAACATACACAGATTTACACCTCCAAGATCACTCCGTTCATATCTCAACGTTTTATCCATCCTCTTACTTTGTACCTCCAATGTGTTTCTAACTCCATTTTCTGCTTCCAAGTACCCCCTCATCATGTTTTTATAACTCTAGTCCTTCTATACCTCCATAACCATATCAGGTTTAATAAAAACTCCAGTCTCTGAGTAACCCACAGACATCGTTGAATATACTCAGTCATATTTACGTCCCACACAGTGTTTCTAGATCTACAGTCCTCCAGTACCCCCAACACCTTTGTCTTATAACTCCTAGTCCTCTAGTACCCAACCAGTGTTTAACTATATCTTACCCAGTCAGTTTTAGTTATCCATGCCTCCAACTCGTACAACCCAGTTCGTACCACAGGTTATAACTCCAGTCCTCTAGTACCCCCAACAGTGTTATGAAATCTCCAGTCTCCAGTACCACCCAACAGTGTTATAACATCCCAGGTCCGTCCGGAGTTACCGCCCCGAAACATAGTGTTTATAATCCAGTCAATCTAGCTACGTCCCAACAAGTGTTTATATAGCTATATCCTCTAGATACCCCCCATCCAGTGCTATTATAACTCCGTCCTCATAGTACCCCCAAATGTTTATAAGCTCCAGTCTCTAACGCGTACCCACCAACATTATAACTCCAAGTCAATCTTGAGCTAGTCCGCCAAGAGTGTTTTGTAACTACAGTCCTCCAGTACCCAACAGTGTTAATAACTCCAGTTCTCTGAGTAACCGCCAACAGTGTTTTATAATCCAGTCATCGTGGAGTACGCCCCGAACAGTGTTTATAACTCGCAGTCATCTAGTACCCCCAACGTGTTGTATGAATACTCAGTCCTCTATACACCCAACAGTGTTTAAAACTCACGTCCTCCCAGTACCCCCACCAGGTGGTTTAATAACTCCAGTCCTTCTCAGACCCCAACACGTTGTTTTATAACTCCAGTCCTCCAGTACCACCGATACCATCGTTTATAACTCAGTCTCAGTACCCCAAAAACGTGGTTTATAACTCAGTCCCTCCAAGTACCCCCAACAGGTTTATAACTCCAGTCCTCTAGTACCGCGCTACAGTGTTTATAACTCAGTCCTCCAGTACCCCCAACAATGTTGTTATAACTCTCAGTCCTCCGAGTACAGCCCAACGATTGTTCTTTAAGCTCCCAGTCTCCTAAGTATCCCCAAACAGTGTTTATATAGTCCACATCCTCTAAACCCCGCCCAGACAGTGTTTATTGCTGCCAGTCATCTAGTAACCCCAAACGTGTGTTATATCTCCAGTCCTCCAGTTACCCCAATAGTGTTATTATACTCCATCCTCCAGTACCCCAACAGTGTTTATAACTCCAATTCTCCTCAGTACCCCCACAGTATTCAGCTAGCGCCACAGTTTATAACTCCAGGTCTCCCAGAGGACCGCACAGTGTTTAATAACTCCAGTCACTCTCAGTACCCAACAGTGTTTATAACTCCAGTCCTCTAGTACCCAACAGTGGTTTAACTCAGTTTTGACCTAAGACTCCACGTCTTAACCCTCCACACAGTGTTTATAACTCCAGTCCTCTAGTACGCCGGCAACAGTGTTTATACTCCAGTCCTCCAGTACCGCCAACAGTGTTTAATAACTACAGTCTTCTAGTACCGCCCACAGTGTTTTAACTCCAACATACTACCCCACGTGTAACATCCTCAGTACCCCCCGAACAGTGTTATAACTGCCACATCCTCCATAACACCCAACAGTGTTTATAATCATTCAGCTAACCATGTGTATAACATCCAGTCTCAGTATTAACAACCCACACAGTGTGATTTAACTCCAGTTCCATCCCAGAACGCCAACAGTGTTTAGTTAATCCAATGTCCCTTCCAACAGTGCATTTAACTCCAGTCCTCTAGTACCCCAACAGTGTTTATAACTCCAGTCCTCTATACCCCAAACTACTAGTTGTTTATATCCGTCCATCCAGTTACCTCCACAACCAGTGTCTGCAGATACCCCCCTTTTTAGTTTATAGTGTTTCATACCCAGTCCTCCCATTACCTCCTCAAAATATTGCTAATAATACTCCAGCCTCTAGTCAGCCCCCAACGTGTTTTATAACTCCAGTACCCACCAACAGTGTTTAAACTCAGGCCTCTCCAGTACGCCCAACAGGTTTATAACTCAGTCCAGTACCATGTTTCTAACTCGTCAAGTACCCCCAACTAGTGTTTAACAACTCCAGCTCCCATCCAAGTACCCCAAAGTGTTATAACTCCAGTCCTCCAGTTACTCCCAACAGTGTTTATAACTCCAGTCCTCGCTAGTGATCCACCCAACAGTGTTTATAACTCCAGTCCTCTAGTACCCCCAAAGACAGTGTTTAGTAACTCCAGTCCGTCTAGTGTATCCCACACAAGTGTTTATAATATCTCCAGTGCCTCACAGTACCCTCAAGATGCCTCAAGTGTTTTATGACTCCAGTCCCCTTTCGACCCAAAAATTGTTTTAAACTCCAGTCTCTGCCAAGATACCCCCAACATTGATTTATAACTCATCCTCCTGTACCCCCAACAGTGTTTCTATACACTCCCAAGTCTTACTACTATTTAATCTCCACACTGACAGAAAGCTCGTTCCTGTTGTATAACACACAGTCTCCAGTCACCACCCCAACAGTGTTTATAATCTCCAGTCCTCTAGTCCCCCAACAGTGTTTATAACTCCATCGCGTCCAGCACGCCCCTACATCGTTAAAGACTCCAGTCCTCTAGACCGACCCAACAGTGTTTATAACTCCAGTCCGCTAGTACCCGCAGACAGTGTTTATAATCCAGTCATCTACGTACCACCACAGTGTTATAATGTCTTGTTTTCGTTTTATTCCCAACAAGTTTATAACTCCAGGTGCGCCTTAATTAGTACCCCAACAGTTGTTTTTTAATAACTCCCTTAGTACCAAGTGTCCTAAATCAGTACCTAGACCAAAGTTGTTTGTAACTACAGTCTTCCAGGACCCCAACAGTGTTATCAACCCAGTCCTCTAGTACCCAACAGTGTTCTAATCCTTAATAGAACCATCAGGTTCTATACTCTAGTCATTAGTCCTCGTTATAACGTACATCTTAACCCCCTGAACAGTGATCTTATAACTCCAGTCATCTAGTACCCCACAGTAGTTTAAATAATCCAGTCATCTAGTACCCACACAAGTGTTTTCAAACTCCAGTCGCTCTAGTACCCACAACAAACACACCAATTTTTATTAGCAACTCCAGTGTTCAGAACTCAGTACCAACGTATAACTCCGCCTAGTACCCCATACAAGTTTATAAACCTCCAGCATCTTGCCCCAATTTTATACTCAGTCCCTCGTACCCACAGTGTGTTTTATCTAAACTCAGTATCCTTCAGTACCCCAACAGTGTGTTGAATTACTCCAAGAAAGATTCCACTCTAGTACCCGCAACAGTCGTTTATAACTCCAGTCCTCTGTACGCCCAACAGTGTTTATAACACCAGTCCTTCAAAATTACCCCCTAACGTGATTACTATCGTCCACCTCTCGCAGTACCCCAACGAGTGTTTAATAAACCTCACGTCTCCAGTACCCACAACAGTGTTATTACATCCCTATGATCCTTAGTACGCCCCAACTGTGTTTATATCTGCATGTCCTCTTATAGTACTCGCCCAACAGTGTTTTATAACTCGTCCCAGTCCGCCTAAGTGTTAAACCATCCAGTACCCTACAGTGTTTATACTCCAGTCCTCCAGTCCCAACGTTGCTTATAAAATCCAAGCTAACCAAATTGTTTATTTAACTCCAGTTCCCCCCATGTTGTTCCCCCAACTAGTGTTATAAACCAGCTCAACCCCCAAATAGTGTTATAACTGTTCATCTGTACCACCAAACAGTGTTTATACTCAGTCATCTAGTACCCCAACGTGGTTTAATATCTCCAAAATCAAACAACCACCAAAGAATTAAATAAAGACAACATGAAACAAACAAAAAAAGAAAAAAAAATAAAACAATATGTCAGCAAAGCACCAAGGCAAAAAAATAAACAAAATAGAAAGCCCAAAAATAAAAAAAGTCCTTCTCCGTACCCAATACTGGTTTATAACTCCAGTCCTCTAGTACCCACAAGTGGTTTATAATCCAGTCCTCCAGGACCCCAACAGTGTTTATGAACTCCAGTTCCATCTAGTACCCCAAACCCAGTGGTTATATCCTCCAAGTCTCCAGTACGCCCAATTTGTGTTTAAACTCCACGTCCTCTGTACCCCAACAGTGTTGTATAAACAAAAACAGAAAAAAAAAAACAAAACAGACTGGAGTTATAAACACTGTTGGGGGTACTGGAGGACTGGAGTTATAAACACTGTTGGGGGTACTAGAGGACTGGAGTTATAAACACTGGGCTAGAGAGAGAGGGAATGAGAGAGGTGTCTAGAGAGCTATTTGGTCCCTACAGTCCTTCCCTGCCAGAAATATGTGCTATTGATTACTAAACAGGATTCAACATTCTCATTAGTGTGATTAATCACTTTTTTTTGTTACTGCCTCATTTTAAATTCCATTAATAAGTAAATAAATAAAGAGTTGTAAAGCTCAATCCATTTCCCCTACCTCATCCTGATTTATTCCTATTTGTGGTAAGAATGCAGAAAGCATCATTTTGGTTTTAAATCAAAACGATGCAGGGTCCTACTATTACAGTGATATATCCTCACGTCTGGTCCATGACTTCCTTGATACATAGTTCCTGTTCTAAGGTAGTGCAKAAAGACACCCCCGGGGTGGATAGAAGGAATTCATATTATTCCTCTTCCAGGTATAATACAACAGAGTATGTACACAGCATACACAGCAAATGATCCAGTGTTAAACAATAKAAATTAACACTGAGAGTGTTGAGTCTATGGACCCTTATAGACAACAGAACAGTGTTCAATTATTAACACACAGCTTAGTGTAAAGCCTTATTCAAATATTTCCCAGAGTGCCTTGCCTTTTCGAGTAAATTGTAGAGTTACCACCCACGACTGTATTTAGTGACAGAGACATGTTTGTTGCATTCATCAATTATGGGTCCAATGGGTTTCACCAAGTGAGAGCCTAACCAAATATGTTAACATAATKGTATTAAATATTTTTAACACAATTCCATATGTCTTTCATATGGCCTYATTTTGAGAGTCTAGTTGTAACCTAWTACATGGGCCTGAAACTCAAACACATCACTCTGAACCAAAACCACACCTATAATTATCATATTTCCCAGCATACTCTATTGCAGTTAGAATTTTAGAAATGTTTGTTTCTACATGTGTATATTCAGTGTTGATTTAACGCTCAACATTTTAGCACTGGTGTGTTGTCTTGACCGTTAAGTAGACCTGCATCATTGCTCGTATTTTGCGCTGTGATATTTCTATATCCATGTTTAAAACATGTCCCTTGTATACTAGACCGAGTCACTGAAGTGGTCTTCAACAACAGACGCACTGTCTCCAGGACCGATATACAACATACAGTAACTACACTGTGAAACTTTCCCAGTAATTTACAGCATAATTCTGGCACCAGAGTTGCCAGCTTAATACTTTAATTTTGCTTTACAGCAGAGATGCTGTAATATAATTTAAAGTACTATTTTCCTTACTGTAAAACATATTGTAGCATCCCTGCTGTGAATTTAGAGCAGACCAACATGTATTGTGTCAACTTGAGCTAGCTAACTGGCAAAAGTTTGCCAGCGAGCTAGGTTAGCTAACAAACATGCAGTAATTCATCGTTGGCTAACAATACAGATACTTACAAACAAGTCAAGGTACGTACCCAGCAGCTGCTGAACATATTATTCCACTTCACAGCAGATTCAAGAAGATGTTTACTAAAATAGTCTGGGCTGTCTCACCCGACAGCATGAGGTTTGTGTCTGAAACAGATCATTTGAATCTACAGTAGACCAGAGAGATATACCTGCTGGAGCGCGTGCTACAGGTGGGTGCTGCTATGGTGACCAGTGAGCTGAGATAAGGGGGGACTTTACCTAGCAGGGTCTTGTAGATGACCTGGAGCCAGTGGGTTTGGCGACGAGTAAGAAGCGAGGGCCAGCCAACGAGAGCGTACAGGTCGCAGTGGTGGGTAGTATATGGGGCTTTGGTGACAAAACGGATGGCACTGTGATAGACTGCATCCAATTTATTGAGTAGGGAATTGAGCTATTTTCGTACAAGGACATCGCCGAAGTCAGAGGATCAGTAGGATGTCAGTTTACGAAGGTATGTTTGGCTAGCCATGAGTGAAGGATGCTTTGTTACATTACATACATTTAAGTCATTTAGGCAGACGCTCTTATCCAGACGACTTACAAGTTGGTGCATTCCCTTATGATGTCCAGGAACAAACCACTTTACAATAGTGCATCTAAACTCTAAGGGGGGGGGGGGGGGGGGGTTAGAAGGATTACTTTATCCTATCCTAGGTACCTTAAAGAGGTGGGTTCAGGTGTCTCCGGAAAGGTGGCTAGTGATTCCGCTGACCTCGGCGTCGTGGCGGAGTTTGTTCCACCATTGGGGTGCCAGAGCAGCGAACCAGTTTTGAACTGGGCTGAGCGGGAGCTGTACTTCCTCAGAGGTAGGAGGCGAGCAGCCAGAGGTGGATGAACGCAGTCCCTTGTTTGGGTGTAGCCTGATCAGAGCCTGAAGGTACGGAGGTGCCGTTCCCCTCACAGACTCCGTAGGCAAGCACCATGGCGTCTTTACGGAATGCGACTTTCAACTGGAAAGCCCACGTGCGAGAGAGCGGAATAGGAAGCGAAATAGGAAGCCGATTCTAGATTAAACTTTGGATTGGAGATGTCTGATGTGAGTCTGGAAGGAGAGTTTACAGTCTAACCAGACACCTAGGTATTTGTAGTTGTCCACATATTCTAAGTCAGAACCGTCCAGAGTATTGATGCTGGACGGGCKGGCAGGTGCAGACAGCGATCGGTTGAAGAGCATGCATTTAGTTTTACTTGCGTTTAAGAGCAGTTGGAGGCCACGGAAGGAGAGTTGTATGGCATTGAATCTCGTCTGGAGGGTTGTTAATAACACAGTGTACARAGAGGGGCCAGAAGTATACAGAATGGTGTCGTCTGCGTACAGGTGGATCAGAGACTCACTAGCAGCAAGAGCGRCATCATTGATGTATACAGAGAAGAGAGTCGGCCCAAGAATTGAATCCTGCGGCACCCCCATAGAGACTGCCAGATTTTACAGTACAGGTTTTCCCTGTACTGACATAACTTATCTGAAAATGAAACCTTATACTATAGCAAACGACAATGAACATAAAACTAAATAGAACAAAATAGAAAATCTCAATCCTGCCAAATATATATAAGATTCATGCATCTTATTTTACTGGGTGGCATTTTCTTTCACAAATCAGTCACTTCAAATTCCCATCAAAACCACAGCCCCTAAATTGTTGTGCATCCAGTAAGGCAAAAAACATGCTGACATGCTGCCATCAAGTTGAACAAATTGACAAAGACTTGTAAACAACCAGCACACAGCCACATGGTTGAATAATACATATTGGACCACACACAAACACTGTTCAATATTTTCTCCCATCTTTGCTTCGTACCTAAAGCCATTTTACACTTCACGGTCCAATTTTGTAGTCACTGGAGTGCGTGTGAAGCATGTAGTAACATCAACTGAAATTGGAGGATTGTATAAAAGGCTTTGATGCAGTCAAAGCTGTTTATGGGGATCTGCAACTACTGGAGTGGGCGCGAAGGGGAGACTACTGGAGGGGGCGCGAAGGGGAGACTAGAGAGGGAGAGAAGGCGCATTAAGTAGGGGAGAAAGAGGCCTGCTAGAGGCCGATGTTTTGTCCAGGAATTGTGGTGACAGTTTTTGTATTGACTTTGTAGACAAATACATGTTGAATAGATCCACAAGGCTGTTTCATACCGGACAACCTTAGGTTTCAAATTCACAACAGAGCCATTCTCACGACAGGCAATTTTTTCTCTCAGCTTCATCTCAAACTGTTCAGAAGTTGGCTTTCGTCTCTTTGTTGGATCTGAAGAATGAAGCGTCAATACCCCAAATCTATGTGCCTGCCCTAGCAGTCGTTTTCACGAGAGAGAAGGAGCAAGAGAGCTCCTCTGTTTAAGATGGGGTTAAGAGGCCTAGCTAAAATAATGGTTTGGCCAATTACTTCAGTACTTATACACTTCTCTTTATATTCTTTCTACTGCTGGTAGGTAGCAGAGAAAGCAATATCGGTGTTCTATCCATTTACTTGTGTAGGTAATGAAAGAACGGGTTATGAACAGATAAGACGCCCAGCACAGCATGCTGCCTAACATCTCTAGTTACAATCTTTTGTCTGTCTTGATAGCTACTATAGATGACGTAGAGAGGGAAACATCAGCCAACTCCGGAGGTGGTATGGAAATCAATAAAAAAGCTAAAACACAACAGTAGAACAAACACGTTTGGTTTTGCCATTACTATCAGGAGTTTTGGGGGGGGGGGGGGG
>NC_036860.1:60486795-60507653 GCF_002910315.2 Salvelinus sp. IW2-2015
AAAGAAACGTAGTGGCAGAGCTCCTTTCCTTTTGCTTTGATAGCTAGATGATGCAATCATACTTTCTGGCTCTGCAATATTGCACAAAATATAATATTTTGTAACAGGGTATGTCTATATAACATTTCCCCTATACATGTACATGGTTTTGAATATCTATTGATTCTCCCCATCCAAATTACTTTCCCTATAGAAATGCAGTGTGGCATAGCATTTTACCCATAGGATGCATTTTTTTCACCCATCTACACGTACTGTAATAACTCTTAATTTTTGCTAATGTATTGAAAATGAAATACAGAAATATCTCTGAGCAAATACATGTTAGAATCACCTTTTGCAGCGTTGGCAGTGATTATAGCTGTGAGTCTTACTGGCTAAGTCTCTAAGAGCTTTGCACACCAGGAGTGTACAATATTTGCACACTTGGATTATACAATATTTGCACATTATTGTTTAAAAAATGATTCTATCTCTGTCAAGTTGGTTGTTGATCATTGCTAGACAGCTATTTTCAAGTCTTGCCATAGATGTTTAAGCTTATTCAATGTTGTCTTGGTAAGCAACTTTAGTGTATATTTGTATTTGTGTTTTAGGTTGTTGTCCTGTTGAAAGGGGAATTTGTCTCACAGTGTCTGTTGGAGAGCAGACTGAACCCTAATCCTAATTTCCTTTAGGATTTTGCCTGTACTTGGCTCTATTCTGTTTCTTTTTATCCTAAATAACTCCTTGCCAATGACAAGCATACCCATAACATGATACAGCCACCATCATGCATGAAAATATGAAGTGGTACTCAGTGATGTGTTGGGAATATCCAAACATTTCCCCAAACGGTTTGTATTCAGGACATAAAGTTAATTTCTTAGCCAAGTTTTTTTTACAGTTTTACTTTAGTGCTTTATTGCAAACAGGGTGCATGTTTAGGAATATTTGTATTCTGTGCAGGCTTCCTTCTTTTCAAAGGTGAGTATTGTGGAGTAACTACAATGTTGTTGATTCATCCTCAGTTTTCACCTATCACAGCTATTTAACTCTGTAACTCWTTTAAAGTCACCAATGGCTGCATGATGAAAGCTGTTTCCTTCCTCTCCGGCAACTGAGTTAGGAAGGATGACTGTATCTTTGTAGTGACTGGGTGCATTGATACATCATCCAAAGTGTAATTAATAACTTCACCATGTTCAAAGGGATATTCACTGTCTGCTTTTCACCCATCTCCCAATATGAGCCCTTCTTTGCGAGGCATTGTGAAATCTCCCTGGTCTTTGTGGTTGAATCAGTGTTTGAAATGCACTTCTCGAATAAGGCACGTTACAGAAAAATGTAAACAATTTATATACGAAAGTATGTGGACACCCCCTCAAATTAGTGGATTCGGCTATTTCAGCCATACCCATTTCTGACTGGTGTATAAAATCAAGCACACAGACATGCAATCTCCATAAACAAACAATTGCATTAGAAGGGCCTTACAGAGAGCTCAGTGACTTTCAATGTGGCGCAATCATAGGATGCCACCTTTCCAACATGTCAGTTCATAAAATGTCTGCCMTGCTAGAGTTTACCCGGTCAACTGTAAGTGCTGTTACTGTGAAGTTGAAACGTCTAGGAGCAACAATGGCTCAGCCGTGAAGTAGTAGGCCACACAAGCTCACAGAATGGGACCGCCAAGTGCAGAAGTGCGTTAAAATTGTCTGTCCTCAGTTGCAACACTCACTACCGAGTTCCAAACTTCCTCTGGAAGCAATGTCGCACAAGAACTGTTCGTCGGGAGCGTCATGAAAGGGGTTTCCATGGCCGAGCAGCCATGCATCGGCTGGAGTGGTGTAAAGCTCGCAGCCATTGGACTCTGGAGCAGTGGAAACGCATTCTCCGGAGCGATGAATCACTCGTCACCATCTGGCAGTCCGACAGATGAATCTGKGTTCGGCGGATGCCAGGAGAATGCTACCTGCCGCAATGCATAGTGCCAACAAGTTTGGTGAAGGAGGAACAATGGTCTGGGGCTGATTTTCATGGTTTGGGCTAGGCCCCTTAGTTCCAATGAAGGGAAATCTTAACAGTACAGCATGCAATTACATTCTAGACAATTCTGTGCTTCCTGTCAAGCCTGCTCCTGATCCCCCTCTCTGGCGCTCGAGGGCGCCAGGTGGACCATCATTACGCACACCTGTCACCATCGTTTGCTCTTCAGCTCATCAGCTCAGCTGGCTCGTTAGGCTTCCACGCCTTAACTGACTAGAGAGGTTTCCTTGTCTCAGCAGGTTCGTCGGGCTCCCATGCCTCAGCCGGCTCGTGGTCTTCCACACCGTCCTTCCACGCTGTCCTTGTTTGTTTCATGCCGGGTTATATATTAAATGTTCACTCCTTGTACTTGCTTCTTGTCTCCCAGCGTCTGTCCTCACACTTCCAGGACAGACGCTGGAAGTGTGAGTATTGGGGTATGTGGGGTATGTGTGGGGTATGTGTGGGGTACAGAGATGAGATAGTGATAAAACAATTATGTTAAACACTGTTAAGCAAATGTTTTACTTGGCCATAACAAAGGGGTTGAATAGTTATTGACTCAAGAAATGTAAGTATTTCATTTTTAATTCATTTGTAAAAAAGTCTAAAAACATAATACCACTTTGACATTACGGAGCATTGTGTGTAGGCCAGTGACACAAAATCTCAATTGAATCCATTTAAATTTAAGTCTGGAATACAACAAAATGTGGAAAATATAAAGGGGTGTGAATACTCTCTGAAGGCACTGTAACATTCCATTGGATATAACTACAATGCCGATGTCGACCTGTACAGTTCAGATGTCACAGACGGCATTAGAAGGAACGCCAGGGGATTTGAAAGTACTTCCTTTGAGCTTTTTTGATAGCTGACAGCCAAATATCCCACTGAGCTAGCCGCTCACGGTCTTCCTCTACCATAATTTCCCTACTCACTCACAAAACCTGACAACACCGTAAAATATAAATACAGACCTTTATACAATGAAAGCGCAGGGAAAAATTGCTTTCTTCATGAGTCATACTTTTAACTTAGAGGCCCAATGCAGCCGTTCTTATCTCATTATCAAATCATTTCTGGGTAACAATGAAGTACATCACTAAGTGGCTTCTATCCCCAAGCCATAAGACTCCTGAACATGTCGTCAAATGGCTAAACACGGCTATTAGCATTACACCCCCGTCCCCTCTCGACACTACTGCCACTCTTTGTTGTCATCTATGCATGTAGTCACTTTAATTAACTCTACCTACATGTACATACTACCTCAACTAACGGTGCCCCGCACATTGACTCTGTACCGGCACCCACCTGTTAACATTGTTATTTTTACTGCTGCTCTTTAATTACTTGTTACTTTTATCTCTTATTCTTATCCGTATTAACACTTTTCCATCCACAGTAAAGTCATATAATACACAAATAAATCACGACAGCAGGATGATAAATCATGACAGCTGGATGATAAATCACGACAGCAGGATGATAAATCACAACAGCTGATGATAAATCCGACAGCAGGATGATAAATCACGACAGCAGGATGATAAATCACGACAGCTGGATGATAAATCACGACAGCTGGATGATAAATCACGACAGCTGGATGATAAATCACGACAGGATGATAAATCACGACAGCGATATAAATCACGACAGCTGGATGATAAATCACGACAGCTGGATGATAAATCACAACAGCTGTATGATAAATCACAACAGCTGTATGATAATCACGACAGCAGGATGATAAATCACGACAGCAGTGAAGATAAATCACGACAGCTGTATGATAAATCATGACAGCTGGATGATAAATCACGACAGCTGTATGATAATCACGACAGCTGTATGATAAATCACGAACAGCAGATGATAAATCACGACACTGGATATAAATCACGACACAGGATAATAAAATCACACAGCGTGATAAATCACAAGCAGACTGGGATGATGAAATCACACAGAGATGATAAATTACGACAGCATGGATGATAAATCACGACGACTGGATGATAAATCACGACAGCAGGATGATGAAATCCAGACAACACCGTATCTAAATTTCTCTTATCCAAATATCTCATGTACACTAGTCGACCCAAACTGTATCTGTGAGCTGCTAGATGCAGGTGCAAAAACCAGAGTAGGCAAATTGCTATTTAACACAAAAGTTGTGACAAAACTATCGGTAAGAATTATAACGCAATAGAAACACATTTAATTTAGATTTTTATATCGGTACATGAAATAAGCGAAAAAGTATATTTAGTGTGCACTACCTCTTTTTATCCGCAACAAGTCCGTTTTGGTAAACACACCAAAGTTAGGAAAATTTACATTTTCTTTATTCGGATTCTAGAATATTCCACTGGAAATATTGTCACCGATTGGATGGAAATCTAGCCTACTGTAATAGATTTCCATTAAAATTGGCAAAAATGTATCAACGAATCATTTTTCTAGAACTATCTGAAAATGGTCTGACTGGGGAGGGAAAAACAGAAACTAGCTCTTATTGCAGAGAGGTTTGGAATTCTTTGTTATTGGTATATTAACCATTTACTGTATGGTGATTTTCACCATGGAAACCCAAACTCTCCACGCATGCAAGCCTGCTGATTAGAGAATCCTGTTTGGATTGTATTTTCAACACAGCAATTATCAGGAAATAACATTGATCACATTTATTCAAACTTTTAGTGTTAGTTTCCCCGTCCCCTCTCGACACTACTGCCACTCTTTGTTGTCATCTATGCATAGTCACTTTAATTAACTCTACCTACATGTACATACTACCTCAACTAACCGGTGCCCCGCACATTGACTCGTACCGGCACCCACCTGTATACATTGTTATTTTTTACTGCTGCTCTTAATTACTTGTTACTTTTATCTCTTATTCTTATCCGTATTAACACTTTTCCATCCACAGTAAATGCATATAATACACAAAATATATCACGACAGCAGGATGATAAATCATGACAGCTGGATGATAAATCACGACAGCAGGATGATAAATCACAACACTGGATGATAAATCACACAGCAGGATGATAAATCACGACAGCAGGATGATAAATCACGCAGCTGGATGTAAATCACGACAGCTGGATGATAAATCACGACAGCTGGATGATAAATCACGACAGCTGGATGATAAATCACGACAGCAGGATGATAAATCACACAGCGATGATGAGAATCACGACAGCTGGATGATAAATCACAACAGCTGTATGATAAATCACAACAGCTGTATGATAAATCACGACAGCAGGATGATAAATCACGACAGCGAGATGATAAATCACGCAGCTGTATGATAAATCATGACAGCTGGATGATAAATCAACAGCTGTATGATAAATCACGACAGCTGTATGATAAATCACGACAGCAGGATGATAAATCACGACGACTGGATTATAAATCACGACAACAGGATAATTAAATCACGACAGCTGATATGATAAATCACAACAGCTGGATGATAAATCACGACAGCAGATGATAAATCACGACAGCTGGATGATAAATCACGACAGCTGGATGATAAATCACGACAGCAGGATGAAATCAAGACAACACCGTATCTAAATATTCTCTTATCCATAATAATTCAGTACACTAGTCACGACCCAAACTGTATCTGTGAGCTGCTAGATCGCAGGTGCAAAAAACCGAGTAGGCAAAATTGCTATATACACAACAGTTGTGACAAAACTATCGAGAGAGAATTAACGCAATAAGAAACACATTTAATTTAGATTTTATTTCGGTACATGAAAACTTAAGCGGAAAAAGTTATTTAGTGTGCAACCTCTTTTTATCCGCAACAAGTCCGTTTGTGGGAAACAACCAATGTTAGAAAATTTACATATTTTCTTTATGCGGATTCTAAATATTCCACTGGAAATATGTCACGATTGGATGGAAATCTAGCTACTGTAATAGATTTCCATTAAATTGGCAAAAATGTATCAAGCAATCATTTTTCTAGAACTATCTGAAAATGGTCTGACTGGGGGAGGAAAAACAGAAAACTAGCTCTATTGGCAGAGAGGTTTGAAATTTCTTTGATTTGGTATATTAACCAATTTACTGTTATGGTGATTTCACCATGAAACCCAAAACTCCACCGCATGCAAGCCTGACTGATTAGAAGATCCTGTTGGATTGTATTTATCAACACAGCAATATCAAGAAATAACCATTATCACATTTATTCAAACTAGTGTTAGTTTCATCTTCTGTTTGTACACATTGATACAAAACACAGGTCAAATTGAAATTTGACTCCACTGGGCCTTTAATCTGCCCAAATACCTGAGTCACCTGAGCCATGTAAGGTGTGTAAATTAGCCATCCACAACCTTTTTATGTGTTTGGGGCCCAGGCAAAGGGCGACATCAGTTCATATTGGCCTGGCTGGATTGCCGTGCTCTAACCCTCTCCTCTCTTCCATACTGAGTCTGCAGTCCAGAACACAACTGACAACAACCAATTTGCACCAGTCAGTACCAGAGAATATTTTCACCTTAATCTTTTTATAGACCATATCAGCCTTGCGTGGAGGGAGAGAAACACAATTAATAATAAAAAAGGGGAGGGTGGTTACAGGGCACATAATTACAAATGACACCCATAATCAGCTTTTGTAGAGCTTCCACAGCCTCCCTCTCGTAAAAGAGGATAGGATTAAAGTTCTCTATGTTCAAAGCGGCTAACCGGACTTTGACATTTCACAGCCTTAAGACCATAGTCACAGCCCACCATAAAAAACTGCCGTGGAAAGTTAATTGTGTGCTACTTTATTGTTTCCATGCTAACAGGCTTTAGGATTTCATTTCAAATCAAATTGGTTGTGCATGCTAGAATACAAGGTGTGAACTTTAAAATAATAACCAAGAGAATAAAATAACACAATAATGAAGCTATATGCGAGCTGAAGATACCAATACAGATCAATGTGAGCTTATACGAAGGAGGCAGTACCAGATCAATGTGGAGCTACTATACAGGAGTAGCAACAACAATGGCTATATACAGGGAGTACCAGATCAAGTGGAGCTATATACAGGGAGTAGCAAGTACCAGATCAATGTGGAGCTATATTACAGGAAGTACCAGTACCAGATCAATGTGAATTATATACGGAGTACCAGTACCAGATCAATGTGAATTATATACAGGGAGTACCAGTACCAGATCAATGTGAAGATTATACAGGGATACAGTACCAGATCAATGTTGAAGCTATATACAGGAGTACTAGTACCAGATCAATGTGCAGGGTACGAGGTATTTGAGGTACTAACGGACATAAAGTCTGGGTAAAGTGACTAGGCATCAGAAAGATTATAATAGAGTAAGAATAAAAACGGCGTAGCAGCAGCAGTGTGATGAGTGTAAAAGTGTGCATTGTGGTGTGTGTGTTGTGTCTTGTTGTGTGTGTGTGTGTGTTGTGTGTGTGTTGTGTGTGTGTGTGTGGTGTGTGTGTGTGTGTGTGTGTGTTGTGTGTTGGTGTGTGTTGTGTGTGTTGTGTGTGTGGTGTTGTGTTGATGTGTGTTGTGTTGGTATGCGTATGTAGTGTATATGATGTGTGTGGGTTTTGTGTGAGTGTGTGTGATAGTTGTGTATGTAATGTTACTGTAAATTACAATCTTGGTGAGTTGTGTGTTGTAGTGTGTATGTAATGTATTCTGTATATATAATCTTGTGAGTGTGCATAGAATCAGTGCAAGATAGGGTCAATGCAGATAGTCCAAGTAACCATTAATGAACTATTAAGCAATCTTATGGCTRTTTAGCAGTTTTATGACTTGGGGGTAGAAGCTGTCTCCGAGCTGAGAGCCGATGCTCTGGTATCGTTTGCCGGACGGTAGCAGAGTGAAAAGCCTGAATAACAAAACAGTCCACAGGCAACTCTACCTGTAGGACATTATACCAGCGTTATGTCATAGTTAATACATGTCTGATGTCATACATGTCATAATACAGCTGTCTGATATCCATGCGATAAATATTAAAAAATCACTGCGAAAATCTGCTGCTCTATACATACAGTTTCAGAGTACTGGAATGTGTTGGAATGATAACAGCACTGCCGTGTATCCTCTCCTACCTGGCCCTGAAAATATKCCTCTGCTTCTGTTGTTTAGCCAGATGAGCACTCAGATGATCACTCAAAGATTAATATTACCCATACAGCGAGCCAAGCTGCGAGCTAGGAGGCTAGAGACATCTCCATACGGGCTCCACGCCACACGCCGTGCCGCTACAAGCACACAACATTTCTTACATGAACAGTTCGGCACCACCGAGTCTTGCACACAGCTAGAGGAGAGGATTCCTGTGTTCAGGCCATTAATGGCATCTGTTTTTGTGCATCTGTAGAGTGCTATTAAATCGGTCCCCACGCTGTCACGTACCTAAATGGGCTGATGCACTGCTGAACTCTTCTCCATGTGTTTTGGTATTACAGGTCCTGGCCAGGTGTTATGAAAGTGACCTGGCCTGGTGTATGAAAGTGGCCTTATGTTATGAAAGTGGCCTGGCCTGGTGTTATGAAAGTGGCCTGGCCTGGTGTTATGAAAGTGGCCTGGCCTGGTGTTATGGCAGTGGGATCTCTCTCTCTCTCTCCCCATCACTCTCTCTCTCTCTCTCCCCATCACTCTCTCTCTCTCTCTCTCTCCCCATCACTCTCTCTCTCTCTCTCCCCATCACTCTCTCTCTCTCTCCCCCCATCACTCTCTCTCACTCTCTCCCCATCACTCTCTCTCACTCCACATGCTCGTTCACGCTGCTCGTGGGCGAATTTCCTCTTACATCTCGCCGGCGGTTGTCTTCGGCAGCTGTCTGGTAAGAAACGTCTCGGTTTCCAGAGTAAAAACCCCGTACTACCCCAGTACAGGATACTACTAGGCTGCTCCCCCAGCGTTCTACATCAGCACATGGAGATTGATGCTGTTGTACTCCATGTGGGATTAAATGGCATTAGGAATGGTAGCTCAGAACGGCTGAAATGGGATTTTGAAGAATTGATTGGTTCTCTGCTGGATACCAAAAAGCATCCTATAATATCTGGCCCTGTGCCCTCGCTGGGTCGAGGTAGTGAACATTGTTAACAGGCTACTAACACTTCACAACCGGCTGCGTGACTACTGCAGCTCCACGGGTGTAATTTATGTAGACAACTTTGACACCTTTTGGAAACAGATGATGCTTTATAAGGAGGATGGGATCCACCCCAATAATTTGGATCCTGAACAAACACTACAAAGCAGTGCTGAGGCAATGACTGATCAAATCACACTCCTCAACGGGGAGGCAGGTAGCCTAGTGGTTAGAGCGTTGGACTAGGAACCGAAAGTTTGCAAGATCAAATCCCCGAGCTGACAAGGCAGTTAAACCACTGTTCCTATGCCGTCATTGAAAAAAAAAAAATGTTCTTAACCTAGCTAAATAAATGAGATTCTTCACTATCAAAATAAAGGTTACGGAAATATAATAATCTCTCTCTCTTTGCTTAATAGGGAGCACAGATTCCACACTGGAGATTCCTTCTCAATTTTTGGGATMCTGTGTTCCTAGAATACAACATGCCAACAACATACTGTACTTTCAGAGGAATTCCTAGAAAGAGCTGTATTCCCTGCTGTATTTCCTAGAAAATAACATTACAGTTGGTAAAGGTATAGCATGTAAAGTATAGCATCGTTAGCCTCCATACGCCCACTGCTTTAGATCATAATTTAGCACAATCAGTCAGTTACACATGGTCGTGGCATAAGGGATAATCAACGAGGGGCTATGCATCCTATGGAAGATTATGAACGATGTGGAACTACCCTTCTACGGAGTTGTATTGTTTTCCAGAGGACACATAGAGCCCCGAGTTGATTATCCCTTTTATACCATGGCAATAATTTAACACTTTCGCTGCTAGAAAAGTGTTTATTTTGCAGGTAGAAAAGTCTTCAACATCCACTGAAGTAGCTAGCAAGTTTACTAGATAGCGACAGTAGTTGCCGTGGTAACCAAACAAACTTACTAGTTTAGCTTACCAAACCACCAGTCCTAGCTTGCTGTTATAGGGAAATAATGCACACTGTAGAATGCCCTTCAAGCCAATCAGAAACGAGTATTCAATAATGCCATGGTTAAAGGGGAATGGAAACACTTTAGGAAGTACATCTTAGGAAATAGATGTAGTCAATCCACTTATACTACATCTGTGCATTTAACATAAAAACATCTCAATATTTAGTATCGTATATTTAGGATCGTCGACAAGGTTTATTTTAGCCATGGTCAGCGCCATTTCAAATTGCCATAGTAACGACTGACACCAGTGTATCACAGTTAGCAATCAGCAAATTGTCTGTGGTATTGAGTTTGCACGTGGAGAGTGAATCGAAGAGAGTGAGGTTAGGGATGGACAACGAAGATGGCAACAACAAGTAGTAATTCAAACATGAACTGTATAGCGCCAGCCTGTAGGAATCGGCTCCAAAAAAAATCCCTCAGTAAGCTACCATCGGCTGCCCAAGAACCCACAATTTTTGAAGAAGTGGCTCCATGTCCTGAAGARGAAGGACGTGCCAGCTCGAACTAGCAGGATCTGCTGCCAGCACTTCGAGGAGGAAGACTTCGAGATGAAGGGCACTTTCGATGCGGCAACTGGGAGTTTTCGAATGGAAAGGAGTCATAGGACTACGTTGAAACRCTCTGCTTGCCCCTCARTTTTCAAGGGTTATGGKGTAGGGGTTACCGACCGACCATCATCAACATCGCTGACTTCGGAGTCTAGCAAAAGCCGGACTGAACGGAGGAGGCGACTCGAGTCAATGGAGAAACTGAGGTAATGTTAACCGGTCATGAGTCATGATTGTTGTTGGACAAGGCTAGCGTAGACACAGGACAACTTTGGTGCAACTCTAGATGAAGGTAACTAGCTAATTACGTCTGAAGTGTTTTGTGTAACACCCCCCCAGCAACTGCCGTTAACAAGAAACTCAACTGCAACTAAATTTGCAACACAGTTTCTCCGTGTAGCCCTGTTATTAGGTAGTTACTGTAGCTAGCTTACACCTCAGATAGTACAGTAATACATTTTGTTGACAGATTTGTTTTTGGAATGTTTTGTTAGCTCCACCTTATTTAGCTAGACTGAAGTTGACATGACTAATGTTTGCTGAAAAATAAATGTCCCTGTATTTGCTGTGTGTTTGTGTGTGTGTGTCTGTTGACGTAGCATAAAAGACAGGTAGCTTGTTATCGCCAACTGATATAATAAAGTTCAGTTGCCTTAACATAACGTTTGTTTGTTTTCAGGATGACATCTTCATGCCTGAAAAGGTTTTCATCCTTGAGGATGCTTGAGGTTTTCATCCTTTCATCCTTTTTTCATCCTTGAGGTTTTCATCCTTTCATACTTTCATCCTTTTTTCATCCTTGAGGTTTTCATCCTTTCATCCTTGAGGCAGAGGAGGTACATGCAAATCCATGTTATTTCTAAGGCTATTGTTTATTTCAAGACACAATCTGTCATCCCTGAGGCCATTTTGGATATAAAATGGACAATATACAGTATATACAGTGACTYTTGAATATAACTATAGCCTAATAGATGCCTTAATTGTTTTCTACCAACAGGAAAGACCGGTTAGAACAGCATGCCAAACTCACCCCTGCGTGCCTGAGTGTTCCTGTGCTGCGGTGGATAAGAGGTCCACAGGGACCRTCACTAAAGAGSTCGGGGCTCAGCTAGATTGCGCTCACAACCATCAGTATACAACYGAGTCCTGCCCCTATACGCCACAGATGGAGCTGACGGAGAGTGAGATCAGTGAAGACCAGAACTCACTGTAWGAACCTGAGAGTTCAGAAACACAATCATCACAGTGCCAGCTATAGTATCGAAGATGTAGTTTTGAAGATATAGTATTGAAGCTATAGTATCGAAGAGTGTGTGCAAGATACCAAATACATAGTCATTGATGGCAAGCTGAAGGAGTTGTTAAATGTCTGCCATGAGCCAGGATGTCGAGCATGTGTCATCAGTTCATCCCTGAAAATAAATGCTTTTCCTGTCACCATGGAGACAGTGTGTTGTGGGCCACAAGAGGTAGTGGGAGTCCCAGACCAGAGTGGGAAAGTTGTTTGCAGGGAATCTGTTGGTGCCATCAGCGGTCCTCCCTACTGGCGGCTCCCACTCCATATTTGTGGAAACATGTCACCTCCTCAGCCTGGTGTCCATGTCGCTGCGACAGTTCTCAAACCACCAACAGCGCATCAACATTGTGCCAGAGGTTAAACACATGTGGACCCAGCACACGGAGGCTATTCTGGCCACAATTGGTGGAGACGCACGGTCTGATTCGCCAGGCCATTGTGCCTCCTTTGGCTCTTACACCTTCCTGGACTCTGCTTCCCACCTGATCCTCGCCAAGTAGACATGTGACCGAGGTGAAGAACAGCTATTGGTTGTAGGGGGAGGGATTAGAGAGTTGCCTGTAACACATTGAGGTAAGCTATAGCCTAACCTATATTTTGTAGCTAGCCTAAGGGTTGTAAGTTTGTATTTGGTGGATGAATGAAGAGGACGTAGGTACCTTTAGAATAATCATAAAGCCATTATTACTAACAGGCCCATGGATGTAGTATTGAAACCTTGGCCTGACAGGCWTCCAAGTGTGAGGGTGCACTTGAGGGACTCACATGCTGATATCTGGCATGAGTATGACCTGTGACACATTGCCAAAGGTGTCAGGAAACAGCTGGTGTCCATCGGGAAGCCAGAGGTTCTGTCATATATTTTGTAGTAAAATCCGAACTATGATTTGTGGAACTTATTTCTGGGTCTAGGACCATCCCAGAGGACTCTCCTGAGTGCCCAAAGAGAGAGAGTAGTAAATGGAGAAGGAGCAGGCCATTCAGCACTGAATTCAAAGATACACACAACCATAAGGGGAATCGGAGGGGAACTGTTTTTCCACAGATTTTTTTTTACCTGTGTCAACGGACGTGCTAMCTTGTCCCCGACCTGCTGTTTTGTCTCTCTCTCTCCCTCTCTCCGGGACCTGCTGTCTCGACCTATGAATGCTCAGGTATGAAAAGCCAACTGAAGTTTTCTCCTGAGGTGTTGAACTGTTGCACCCATTAAAACCACTGTGCTTAATATATATATATATATATTTTTTAACCCCCTTTTTCTCCCCATTTTCGTGGTAGCCAATTGTTAGTAATTACAATCTTGTCTCATCTCTACAACTCAAATCAAATCAAATTTTATTTCCCGTACGGGCTCGGGAGAGACGAAGGTCGAAAGCCATGCGTCCTCCGAAACACAACCCAACCAAGCCGCACTGCTTCTTAACACAGCGCACATCCAACCCGGAAGCCAGCCGCAAACCCTCCCTAACCCGGACGACGCTAGGCCAATTGTGCGTCGCCCCACGGACCTCCCGGTCGCGGCCGGCTGCGACAGAGCCTGGGCGCGAACCCAGAATCTCTGGTGGCACAGCTAGCGCTGCGATGCAGTGCCCTAGACCACTGCGTCACCCGGGAGGCTGGTTAATTATTTTGATGTAAAAAGGCTTTGTAAAATACATTTGATTATATCGATTGCTTGCTGTGCTGCATGTTGTGCATTCACTAACTGTCTGAGTGATCTGACATTTTTGTAGTATCTGTTACATACTTTGGTGTGTATTTAATCTGCAACTTAACTTCTTAAAGTAGAAGSAATAACAAAGTGTCCTCCCTGCTCCTCTTTGTGTAAAACGCTGAGGGATGGGGCTGGAGAAATGCAACCACTCTCAAATTCATAGAGCTATAGAAGCAAGGACTGACCACCCATGATATCAAAATGACAGTTTTAACCATGTTTTGAGGCTGTATTGTGTTTGTTTATAATTTTCTTTGTTTACAAACGTTGGAGTAAAATAARCTTATATTTGGGGTTCTGAAGGTGTACGACAGTTGAACTGAACTCATGAGGCATTTATAAGTTAGATTCTTCAAGAATCAATGGTTACATTTCATACATTTATAAGTGCAAAAATGGATGTAGCAACTGCTGATTGCCMTTTTAAGGTATGCTACTGTTGTTTGGATAATGGCGTCTGCTAAATGGCATTTATTATTAAAGTCTCCTTTGACCTGCCAACTAGCTGTCCAGTGTAGTTACCATTCCTTTCCAATAGATGGCGGCCAAAGCTAGTTGAAGTCACTACTCTAGCGACAGGGACACGGTGTTAGTGCGCTTTGAAAGTAGTTTCATCTTCAAAGCAAGTTWATCTGGTTACGCTTGAACCTGTTGTTATCRTGGACAAGCTAACTGATACTATTTACATAAGGCGCAGCATTAGGCCCATGTCTTGAAAAAAATAACAGCAGGCTAGATTTACTAAATGAACTGGATTTATTCAAATCCTATGTTGGCTTCTGGGTATGCTGCCTTATGGAAGAGACGACAAACGCAGGGATTACACGCCATACAAAAATCATACTTTTTTTCCCTTCTGATACCGAAACTGAAACACGGTGTATTTATAATGAGCAGGCATTGGAAATAAGAATTTGTTCTTAACTGACTTGCCTAGTTAAATAAAGGTTAATTATAAAAATGTAATTAAAAATGTAAAACTGATTGGTTAGAATGAGATTTCATAAATCATTATGCTGTCTGTGATTGGAACTCCGGTGGTCTTATCTTCAGGTCAATGCGTTACCATCGCGCCAAACACTGCTTGTGATTAACATCGTTATATGTGACTTATTATATATATTGAGCACCTACCCACCTCTGATGTTAGCCTTCAACAATTTATAATCAAGCAAAATTTCACCAATTATTTCACTGGCATACCAGCTGCTGACTGGCCAGGAAGTCCTTCATTAGGATTAGAGACATGTCCAATACGTCGCCATCCAGACAGGCTGACAGGAGCCTCTGACTGGATGTAATGCAGCCACCATCCGCTGGACTCTTGTACTGTATCAACACCATCTCTCTACAACACACACACTCATACTCTAGCCAATATCTGGCAGCATCCCCACTGACACTAGTTTGTTTGGCTATGCAGACCCTCTAGCTGAGGTGTTTCAGGCGGCATGTCTGTGTTGTTACTGCTACGAGAATGAACTCTTTGATCTGGGGCAACGATCGGCTCAAACAGGAATGGCTTCAGTCGCTTTATTGGCTCCCTAACTAACATTATTTTATTCTCCGTAATAAACTCATTCTCAGACTCGGAGCTACTTGGTAAATTCAGTCATTTTAGGGAGTTCCAAAATGTACTCTCATGCCAGTGATGCAACAATGCCAATATGGCGATTTACAGTTCCATTTAGCTGCCGTTCTAAATCCTAGTGCTTCCATTCCCCTTTAATCATACAGCACAGCAAGCCATTCCATCTCTTCATTGTACTCTACATACGTACATTATTCCACCCCTCTGGAGCTGTTTGCTTGTAGAATTATATTGTGAATAAACAAATTAGACCAATTAAAGTGTGAGAGGTACTTTAGTGAAGCTAGCTCCATCTTCTCAATTAGGTTACAGCATCTACGGATCCCATCGTTACTCAAAGCAGCTCTCTGTGTACATACTGTAAACCTAGAAAAGCTACTTGGTAGAATGGATTGCATAGCCCATATTGATGAGCTTGACTAAGATATTCTTCACTTTTCCCACCCCCTTCTTCTCTTCTTCCCCACCCCTCCTTCCCTTCATCTCTCTTCATCGCTACTTCCATCCCTCATTCTCACTCCCTCCTTTCCTCCCATCCCTCCCTTTCTCTCAATTCAATTGAATGTGCTTTTTTGGCATGGGTAACATATTTTACCAAAGCAAGTGAAATAGATAAACAAAACTCAAAAAAACAATAACAAAATCAACATTAAACATTACACTGACAAACATTTCACAGGAATAGAGACATTTCAAATGTCATATTATGGCTATAAACAGTGTTATAACAATGTGCAAATAGTTAAAGTACAAAATGGAAAATAAATAAACATTAATATAAATATATAAATAAATAAATAAATAAACAAACATGACCTGTTGCCCTTTTCTTGTGGCAACAGGTCCCACATATTGCTGCTGTGATGGTACACTGTTGTGTTTCACCTACTAGATGTGGAAGTTTATCAAAATGTGATTTGTTTTCTAATTATTTGTGAATCTGTGTAATCTAAAGGAAATGTGTGTCTCTAATATGGTCATACATTTGGCAGGAGGTTAGAAAGTGCAGCTCTGTTTCCACCTCATGTTGTGGGCAGTGTGAACATAGCATGTCTCCTCTTGAGAGCCAGGTCTGCCTACGGCAGCCTTTCTCAATAGCAAGGCTATGCTCACTGAGTCTGTACATAGTCAAAGCTTTCCTTAAGTKTGGGTCAGTCACAGTGGTCAGGTATTCTGCCACTGTGTAGTCTCTGCTTTGGGCCAAATAGCATTCTAGTTCACTCAGTTTTTTTGTTAATTCTTTCCAATGTGTCAAGTAATTATCTTTTTCTTATCTTACGATATGGTTTGGTCTAATTGTGTTGCTGTCCTGGGGCTCTGTGGGGTCTATTTGTGTTTGTGAACAGAGCCCTAGGACCAGCTTGCTTAGGGGACTCTTCTCCAGGTTCATCTCTCTGTAGGTGGTGGCTTTGTTATGGATGGTTTGAGAATCGCTTCCTTTTAGGTGGTTGTGGAATTTATCCATTTTCTGGATTTTGATAATTAGCAGGTGTCATTCTAATTCATCTCTGCATGGATTATTTTGTGTTTTACATTGTGCATGGAGGATGTTTTCGCAGAATTATGCATGCAATCTCTCTCTCTCTCTATCTCATTCTCCCTCTTTCCCTCCCTCTCTTTGAAAATAAAATCTTATCTTCTTCCTTCCCCTCTGAGAGTCATTCAGAGAGTGTACTTCTGGAGACTACAGAGGAGGATTCGTATTGGGAATCAACAGAGTGTTGATTGGGATCATGGCACTCATACACACACACACACAAACACACACACACATGCATACACAAACACACACACACACATAAACATACACACATGCTCACATACACACACATACACACACATACATAAACACACATAAACATACATAAACATACACACATGCAAACAAACACAGACACACATGCTCACATACACACACATACATACACATTGGCGCCACACACATACACACATTATACACACTGTCGATATATACACACACACACACACACACACACACACACACAAGTACACAACACACACGCATGCTCACATACACACACAGAGACGCACACACACATACACACAGGCACGACTCCAACACCATCTTTAAGTTTGCAGACGACACAACAGTGGTAGGCCTGATCACCGACAACGATGAGACAGCCTATAGGGAGGAGGTCAGAGACCTGGCCGGTGGTGCCAGAAATAACCACTATCCCTCAACGTAACCAAGACTAAGGAGATGATTGTGGAATACAGGAAAAGGAGCACCGAGCACGCCCCCATTCTCATCGATGGGGCTGTAGTGGAGCAGGTTGAGAGCTTCAAGTTCCTTGGTGTCCACATCACCAACAAACTAAAATTGTCCAACACACCAAGACAGTCGTGAAGAGGGCACGACAAAGCCTATTCCCCTCAGGAAACTAAAAAGATTTGGCATGGGTCCTCAGATCCTCAAAAGGTTGTACAGCTGCAACATCGAGAGCATCCTGACTGGTTGCATCATTGCCTGGTATGGCAACTGCTCGGCCTCCGACCGCAAGGCACTACAGAGGGTAGTGCGTACGGCCCAGTACATCACTGGGGCTAAGCTGCCTGCCATCCAGGACCTCTAATACAGGCGGTGTCAGAGGAAGGCCCTAAATATTGTCAAAGACCCCAGCCACCTCAGAAGAACAGAACGTGACTGTTCTCTCTATTACCGCATGGCAAGCGGTACTGTAGTGACAAGTCTAGGACAAAAAGGCTTCTCAACAATATTTACCCCCAAGCCATAAGACTCCTGAACAGGTAATCAAATGGCTACCCGGACTATTTGCATTGTGTGCCCCCCCCCCCCAAACCCCTCTTTTACGCTGCTGCTACTCTCTGTTTATCATATATGCATAGTCACTTTAACTATACATTCATGTACATACTACCTCAATTGGCCCACCAACCAGTGCTCCCGCACGTTGGCTAACCGGGCTATCTGTATTGTGTCCCGCCACCCGCCCCTCCACCCGCCAACCCCTCTTTTACACTACTGCTACTCTCTGTTCATCGTATATGCATAGTCACTCTAACTATATCTACATGTACATACTACCTCAATCAGCCCGACTAACCGGTGCCTGTATATAGCCTCGCTACTGTTATAGCCTCGCTACTGTATATAGCCTCGCTACTGTTATAGCCTCGCTACTGTTATAGCCTCGCTACTGTATATAGCCTCGCTACTGTTGTTTTTCACTGTCTTTTTACTGTTGTTTTTATTTCTTTACTTACCTATTGTTCACCTAATACCTTTTTTGCACTGTTAGTTAGAGCCTGTAAGTAAGCATTTCACAGTAAGATCTACACCTGTTTGTATTCGGCGCACGTGAAAATAAACTTTGATTTGATTTGACACACATACACACAGTCGATACACACACATACACACAGTCGATACACACACACATGTATATACACAATCCTTATGCTCTGTAGATTAAAGCTTTATCAGTAGTCTGGAAGTGGCTTCTTCAGCCCTCTGATACTCTCTCATTAATAAACAATATGATCCTTTCATATGCACTGCTATGAGGGCTGTGATTACCTCCCAGCTACAGTACAGGAAATGCCAGGCACAACAGCGATATTTCCTCCCTATTCCATTACTATGTTCACAGCTCCATCAATGAAAACATGAAAACACAGGGAAGGGAGCTGAGCTGTTGCTACCACAATGTTTATGAATTCAGGACGGACAGCAGACGAAGCAGTCTGAAAGCTCTGTGTGTGTGTGTGTTTGTGTGAATTCACGTACATGCATGCGCGTGGCAGGCTGTCACTGTGATAAGGGGGGACCAAACTGTACAGCAGGCGACTACATCATCCTGAGACCCAGAGATAGAGGGAGAGGAAGAGGATGAAGGGAGCAAGGACATTGAGAATGTGAGAGAGAGCAGGGGGAGGGAGAGAGAGCAAATGGAGGGAGAGAGCAAGGGGAGGGAGAGAGCAAGGGGAGGAGAGAGAGCAAGGGAGGGAGAGAGAGCAAGGAAGGGAGCGAGAGCAAGGGAGGGAGAGAGAGCAAGGGAGGGAGAAAGAGCAATGGAGGGAGAAGAGCAAGGGAGGAGAAAGAGAAGGAGAGAGAGAGCAAGGGAGGGAGAGAGAGCAAGGGGAGGGAGAGAGAGCAAGGGAGGGAGAGAGAGCAAGGGGAGGGAGAGAGATCAAGGGAGGGGAGAGAGCAAGGGGAGGGAGAGAGAGCAAGGGTGGGAGAAAGAGCAAGGGAGGAAGAAAGAGACAAGGGAGGAGAGAGAGCAAGGGAGAGAAGAGAGCAAGGGGGAGGGAGAGGATGGAGAGTGAGAAGCAAGAGCAGCAAAGAGGGAGGGCGCAAGAGAAGAGAGAAGAGAGAGAGAGAGAGCAGTACAGAAGAGAGAGAAAGAGTGAAGAGAGAGAAAGAGATAACAGCAACACAATTAGACCCAGACGAATTATGAGAACGCAAAAAAATATGATTTTTTGACACACTGGAAAGAGTCAACCAACAAAATGATCAAATTGGAATACTATCTGGCCCTAAACAGAGTACACAGTGGCCGAATACCTGACACTGTGACTGACTGACCCAAAATTTAGAAATCCTTGACTATTTACAGACTCAGTGAGCATAGCCTTGCTATTGAGAGAGGCCCCCATAGGCAGACCTACTGTGGCTTTTGAGAGAAGACAGGATATGTGGTCACTTCCCACAAAATGAGGAGGAAACTGAACTGCAATAACAGCAGCAAGATGTGTGGCCCATTGCCATGAGAAAAGGGCAACCAGAGGATCACAAACAACATTGTAAATACACCTAGATGTATCTGCCCCTACTATTCATCTACAAGTATTTGCGCATTGCAAAACACAGTACATAGCTGACAATATAACACTTGAAATATCTTTATCTTTTTGAAACCTTTGTGAGTGCAATGTTTACTAATAGTTTTTGTTGACGGTGTTTTGTTTCTCCTTACTTTTGTTCATGTTTATTTCACTTGCTTTGACAATGTAAAATGTGTTTACCATGCCAATAAAGCTGTTCTGAATTGGAGAGAGGAAGAGAGAGAGAGAAGGCTGGCGATCAGGCAGTCGGGCTAGATCAGGGCTCTCCAATCCCGTTCTGGAGAGCGCATACCCTCCTGTAGGTTCTCTCCAATCCCGTTCCTGGAGCGCGACCCTCCTGTAGGTTCTCTCCAATCCGTTCCTGGAGAGCGACCCTCCTGTAGGTTCTCTATCAATCCGTTCCTGGAGAGCGACCCTCCTGTAGGTTCTCTCCAATCCCGTTCCTGGAGAGCGACCTCCTGTAGGTTCTCTCCAATCCCGTTCCTGGAGAGCGACCCTCCTGTAGGTTCTCTCAATCCCGTTCCTGGAGAGCGACCTCCCTGTAGGTTCTCTCCAATCCCGTTCTGGAGAGCGACCCTCCTGTAGGTTCTCTCCAATCCCGTTCCTGGAGAGCGACCCTCCTGTAGGTTCTCTCCAATCCCGTTCCTGGAGAGCGACCCTCCTGTAGGTTCTCTCCAATCCCGTTCCTGGAGAGCGACCCTCTGTAGGTTCTCTCCAATCCTGTTCCTGGAGAGCGACGCC
>NC_036860.1:60507750-60514140 GCF_002910315.2 Salvelinus sp. IW2-2015
AGGTTCTCTCCAATCCCGTTCCTGGAGAGCGACCCTCCTGTAGGTTCTCTCCAATCCCGTTCCTGGAGAGCGACCCTCCTGTAGGTTCTCTCCAACCCCAGTTTCATCTGACCTGATTCAGCTTATCAACCAGCTAATTATTAGAATCAGGTGTGCTAGACTAGGTTTGGAGCTAAAACCTACATGACGGTAGCTCTCCGGGAACAGGGTTGGAGAGGTTAAATAAAAAAATAAAGGGTTGGAGATTCCTGGCCTATATTCTGCTGCACACAGACAAACCTCACCAAACTGACAACATGATCATCTTCCTGCTATACACCAAATAATGAGGGGTCCTCAAGGGTTAGTAAGCGTGTCCATGATTGAGTCTTTGAATGTAGAGATTTGAGGTTTTTGTTGCTGCTCATTCCAGTCGCTAGCTGCACCGAACTGAAAAGAGAAGGCAGAACGGGTGTTGTATGTTGAGGATGAGGGCTGTACCCGTATCTGCCGATCTATAAATTACATCTAGCATAGGTAGGATGGTCATCTGAGGTTCTACATATGTGGAACCATAATAACTCAAAGGACCTCTTGAGCTCTTCAATGGTTCTTTACAGTTCTCAAAAGTGTATTTWATTTTATTGATAATAAGCGGTGTCGGCTCATTCAAATATTTTGGGATGTGATTTACGCACATGTCTTTTTGTGCACCCGTGAATGAGAGTGTAATTACAGGTTATCTAACGTGTTGTGTCATGCTATTAAATGTTATGTAAGACTTTGGCCAGTGACAGTGTCATGTGAAAGAATCATGGATGGCCTTGTGTCAAGTGGTTGTGAATTCTCTCCCCAGGAACCCCCAGCTGTTCCAGAGGTAGCTAGTGATGGGGAAACAAAGCTTCATGAAGCATTGAGGCTTTCCAGGCAATTATGTATTAAATACAGTAGCTTCATTACTCAAGGATTTGATCAACACATTGCAACCTGCTGGTCAAAATAATTTAGAGCAGCCAAATTATTATAGATGTCCCATACCCCGTAGCGTGTGCACTTGGTAGCTTTTTTGTCTTCTACCAAACTAATCAGCTGGTTGTTCGACAAAATGAAGCTTAGGACGTCATTGATCACGTGCTTCTGATAAAGTGATACATGCATTGSCACACTGCTTCGAAAATAAACATCTTAGCAATTTCGACGCATGCCTCAGAGCTTTGGTATCAAACGTAACATMACCAGATGTTGCTAATGTCATTCAATTAGTTAATTAACACAATAAACATTTTAACAATATCATTTGGCTGCCATTATTAATAAACCCTGTATGGTTYTTCAAAAGGATCTACAAAGAACCTTTCATATTGAGAAAGGTTCTCAATCAATGCCCCCATGCACAAAGCGAGGTATATACAGAAATGGTTTGTCGAGATCGAYGTGGAAGAACTTGACTGGCCTGCACAGAGCCCTGACCTCAACCCCATMGAACACCTTTGGGATGAATTGAAAYGACGACTGCGAGCCAGGTCTAATCGCCCAACATTCGGGCCCGACCTCACAGATTCTCTTGTGACTGAATGGAAGCAAGTCCCCTCGGCATTGTTCCAACATCTAGTGGAAAGCCAACCCARAAGAGTAGAGGCTGATATAGCAGCAAAGTGTGGACCGACTCCACATTCATGCACATGATTTTGGAATGAGATATTCGATGAGCAGGTGTCCACATACTATTTTGACAGTGGRAATTATGGGCGCAACACTTGACGTTAGCGTAAAGAGTCAGGTTTTCTACAAATAAATAAGTTGTAGGAGTGACGAGGGCTTGACCCATCACTGGCCAATGAGAACATGCTCCAAAGCTTTTTATGTTTTGTTTTGTTTTTTTAACAGAATTATAAACAATATGCAGACTTTTTAACAGCAATGTTTCTAAATAGGCTTCCTGAATAGGATACTGACATCTTTCATCCAATAGGCTTCCTGAATAGGATACTGACATCTTTCATCCAATAGGCTTCCTGAATAGGCTACTGACATCTTTCATCCAATAGGCTTCCTGAATAGGCTACTGACATATTTCATCCAATAGGCTTCCTGAATAGGCAACTGACAATAGGCATCGCACATAACTTTTCAAACAGGAGCTGGACATAAATAATATCCAATATAATGAGAAAGGGTGTTGACTGTTTTCCTGGTCCTGAACGTTATATTGTAATATAACATTGGTGATAGGCTAATCAGTTAGGCTACTGTGCACCTCCGCTGGCAATATCCATGCCATAACCAAGTGCCTTACCACTTAGACCACTTTCTTATTGATCTTAAAATCCCCACCAGCGCTGCCTCAAATTGTCACTTTGGCAGACGTTTTTAAGGACACATGAGCGCAAGCAAGCTCATATAAGACAGGTAAATTACCAATCCTGGCGCAAGAGTTGGAACATAGCCAGTGCCTGCTTTAACAAGTCAAAATTGCCAATTAGCGTGCGTTTGACAATTGTGCTGGCTTAACACCAGCCCAACATAGAGCCCCAGGAGTCTAATAGATACACTGGTTTGTTTTCATGTAATTACTGACAACGGCAAGGCTTGTCTAGTCCAGGTATTGCTACAGACGGTAACCTCAGGYATTGAACAATGCAAACAAAAAAACACACACAAGACAAACACGATATACACACACGTTTTCTTTTAATTCCTTCAGTTGTTTTCCCTTACTCACCTTTCTCCTCCTTCATCTCTCAAGCGAGTGCCTGGATACAGTCCTTAGCCGTGGTATGTTGGCAAAATACCGCAAACTCCGAGGTGCCTTATTGCTATTATAAACTGTCTGCCAACGTAATTACAGCATTAAAATAAACGTTTTGTCGTACCTGTGGTATATGGTCTGATATACCACGGCTGTCAGCTAATCAGCATTCAGGGCTTGAACCACCTAGTTTATTATATGGATTATCTCACACTTGGCTATATCTGCCTGTTCAGTCAGCTAACCCCAGACAACCAACAACCTCCATTCCATGGATGGGCGGTAAATGGGAACCATGTTTAATTTACTGGCCCATGTCCGTTTGGCAGCCGGCACATGTTCCGGCATGGAATACTTGCTCGGGGAAAACAGGATTCGTACATTAGGGCTGCTGCAGGAAACATGTAAACTGTGAAATTCGGGAATCCGAGGAGAACATGCATCATGCTGCCAAGGTTTTAGCCCTGTGTTCTGGCTCCATCATGGCAGGGATCCACTCTAACCTTCTGATGTAGATAAATGGGATGGCTCATTAACCTTTAGTGTAAACTGTGGGTGGGATGTGGCAAAGTGGCACGGTCTGTGGTGAAGTTATGTGTGTCTAGAAATCCTGATGAGAGAGAGAGAAACATAGACAAGAATGGGCACTAGAGATATACAACCACAACACAAACCAAGGCATGCACACATTCACATGTAGGATCTTAAATTGAGCCAGTTTGCTACAGCAGGAAAATAATCCTACAGCAACAGGACATGTGAATTATTATGTGGATTATAATTAATGGATATGTTTTGTARGGGTTGATACATTTTTGATAAGGGTGAATCAAGGCTGACATTTTAAAGTGGACATTACAAACTTTAGAAACCTTTTAAAACCTTGAATACACTACAAGTTTGCATTTCCAGATATGCATGAAAATTCCCGCAAAAAAATAGTGATCAAATTAACATCCAACGTCTGTACACACGCAAGCGTGTATGCACGCATACATACACACACACACACACACACACACACACCGTCTAAATCACTTGCATGAAAAGGTGAGGTCAACCAGACTGTTTACAAAACACTACATTCAAGAACTCATTTAGAGGAGGAATTAAATCCACTACAAACACAGAACCATCTCTCTGATCCAATGCAGAATGCAGAGAAACACATCCCACCTCCCACAGCGTCTATTCCTTTCTTAATCCTCCCCTCTTCTTCCCTCGTTATGTTCTTCCTTCTCTTCTTTCTCATTTTCTCACTCCCAGTTTGTTTGTGGCTTTTACAATGTAAAGATAAATGGATACATAAAAAACTGTTTCAAAATATGTTTTATGGACATTTGACTTGGACCATGAGTGCCAATACACCACCACAAGTTGTTACACGCTTGGATGGAGAGAAGAGAAACACCAAAATCAATGGGCAAAGGGTTGGACATGTCCTAATACGTTTTCTATCCAGTTCCTTTTCTTTTCTCATCGATTGTCTTCTATCTTTAGTGTCATATGTCAGCAGACACACCGTGTAACACATTAACAGCAGCTTTTTGAGATGAGAGCTGACATGGGGTCATAGTTTACCTCAGCCTCCCGTCAAGTTAACCGTACAGGATCCATCACCACACAGTGCTAGCATTCCATTCTTGTATGAGGTTGATACGCTGAGGTGTGTGTGTTTCTTAGAGAGAGAGAGAGGTGGGGGGAGAGAGAGAGACAGTGAGTGAGTGAGTGAGTGAGTGAGTGAGCTGATGAGTGCGAGTGAGTGAGTTGAGTGAGTGAGTGAGTGAGTGGACGAAGTAGTAGTGAAGAGAGAGAGGGAGAGAGATGGAAGAGATAGAAGAGAGAGGGAGAGAGATAAGAAGAGAAAGAGAGAGAGGGACAGAAAGATAAGAAGAGAGAGACAAGAAGAGAGAGAGAGACAGAGAGACAAGGAGAGAGACGGAGAGACAAGAAGAGAGAGAGAGACAAGAAGAGAGAGAGAGAGACGGAGAGATAAGAAAAGAGAGAGGGAAGAGACGGAGGGATAAAAAGAGAGAGACGGAGAGATAAGAAGAGAGAGGGGGAGAAAGACGGAGAGATAAGAGAGAGAGAGAGGGAGAGAGAACGGAGAGATAAGAAGAGAGAGAGCAAGAAGAGAGATGGAGGAGACAATAAGAGAGAGAGAGACAAGAAGAGAGAGAGAGAGAAAGAGAGAGAGAGACAAGGAGAGAGAGAGAAAGAGACAAGAAGAGAGGAGAGAGAGAGAGAGAGAGAGAAAGAGGAGAGAGAGAGAGAGAGAGAGGAGAGAGAGAGAGAGAGAGAGAGAGAGAAGAGAATGAAGAGAGGGTTAGAGAGAGAGGAAGAGACAAGAAGAGAGAGAGAAGAGGAAGTGACAAGAGAGAGAGAGAGGAAGTGACAAGAAGAGAGCGAGAGAAGAGGAAGAGAAATGAAGGAGAGGTGAGACAAGAGAGAGAGAGAGAGGAGAGAGAGAGAGAGAGAGAGAGAGAGAGAGAGAGAGAGAGAGAGACAAGAGAGAGAAGAGAGGACGAGACATAAGAGAGAGAGAGATAAGAAGAGACCAGAAAGAGAGAGAGAGAGAGGTAAGAATAGACAAGAAGAGACAGAGAGAGAGAGAAAGAGAGAGAAGGAGAGACAAGAGAGAGAAGAGACGAGAGAAACGAAGAGAGAAGAGGGAGAGAGAAAAGAAGAGGCGAGAGAGAGGGGGAGAGACAAGAAGAGAGAGAGAGAGAGGAGAGAGAGAGATAAGAAGAGAGAGAGATGAGAGAGAAGAAAGAGAGAGAGAGAGAGAAGAAGAGAGATATAGATGATGAGAGAGAGAGATTACAGACCTACAGCCAGTAGGACAGTAGGAAACCTGCAAAATCGGCAGTGTATCGAATACTTGTTCTCCCACTGTACATACATCAATACATACACACATACATAACATATACAGGTAAAAAACAGAAAAAATAAACAGAAAGCATTTGAACCCGGTCTGGCACAAAGAGAATATTAATATGTGAGACAAGCCTATACAAATGTATATACACACTTGTCATTTCCAAACAGAGCTAAATATTTTTCCAACTGAATTTTTATTTTATTCCAGGGCTTTATCTAAATATTCCGCAAACGATATACACTATGGACAAATAACCATTTCAGTTTCTCCTCATCACTCAGCCACATAATGCCAGGGTATATCTGTTGCTTTCTGAAATAAGAGCAAGCATATATTGTGGTAGAAAGTGCAATAGAAGATACATTTGTTTAATTCTCTATTTTCTTCGAGGTCACAATAGTTACATAGGCTTTCCCCTTCATTTCACCACAATACCGATCTGTTTCAATACGCAGAGACAATATCCCTGATCTGACCTGTTTCAATACGCAGAGACAATATCCCTGATCTGACCTGTTTCAATCACAGAGGCAATATCCCTGATCTTACCTGTTTCAATACGCAGAGGCAATATCCCTGATCTGACCCGTTTCAATACGCAGAGACAATATCCCTGATCTGACCTGTTTCAATACGCAGAGGCAATATCCCTGATCTGACCAGTTTCAATACACAGAGGCAATATCCCTGATCTGACCTGTTTCAATACACAGAGACAATATCCCTGATCTGACCTGTTTCATACCTGGTACACAATATCCCTGATCTGACCTGTTTC
>NC_036860.1:60514165-60529026 GCF_002910315.2 Salvelinus sp. IW2-2015
TTGTGTGATGAAGAAGAGAGAAGAGAGAGAGAGAGACAAGGAGAGAGAGAGGAAAGAGACAAGAAGAGAGAAGAGAGAGAGAGAGAGAGAGAGGAGAGAGGAGAGGAGAAGAGAAGAGAGGAAGAGAAATGAAGAGAGGGTTAGAGAGAGAGGAAAGAGACAAGAAGAGAGAGAGAGAGAGGAAGTGACAAAGAGAGAGAGAGAGGAAGTGACAAGAAAGAGAGCGAGAGAGAGAGGAAGAGAAATGAAGGAGAGGGTGACAAGAAGAGAGAGAGAGAGAGAGAGAGAGAGAGAGGAGAGAGAGAGAGAGAGAGAGAGAGAGAAGAGAGAGAAGAGACGAAGCATAAGAGAGAGAGAGATAAGAAGAGAACCAGAAGAGAGGAGAGAAGAGAGGTAAGAATAGACAAGAAGAGACAGAGAGAGAGAGAAATAAGAGAGAGAAGAGAGACAAGAGAGAGCGAGAGAGAGGGGGAGAGACCAGAAGAGAGAGAGAGAGAGGAGAGAGAGAGATAAGAAGAGAGAGAGATGAGGAGAGAAGAAGAGAGAGAGAGAGAGAAGAAGAGAGATATATGATGAGAGAGAGAGAGTTACAGACCTACAGACCAGTAGGACCAGTAGGAAAACCTGCAAAATCGGCAGTGTATCGAATACTTGTTCTCCCCACTGTACATACATACATACATCACTACATAACAATATACAGGTAAAAAAAAGACAGAAAAAATAAACAGAAAGCATTTGAACCCGGTCTGGCACAAAGAGAATATTAATATGTGAGACAAGCCTATCACAAATGTATATACACACTTGTCATTTACCAAACAGGAGCTAAATATTTTTCCAACTGAATTTTTATTTATTCCAGGCTTTATCTAAATATTCCGCAAACGGATATTACACTATGGACAAATAACCATTTCAGTTTCTCCTCATCACTCAGCCACATAATGCCAGGTATACTGTTGCTTTCTGAAATAAGACAAGCATATATATGTGGTAGAAAGTGCAATAGAAGAATAACATTTGTTTAATTCTCTCTATTTCTTCGAGGTCACAATAGTTACATAGGCTTTCCCCTTCCATTTCACCACAATACCGATCTGTTTCAATACGCAGAGACAATATCCCTGATCTTACCTGTTTCAATACGCAGAGACAATATCCCTGATCTGACCTGTTTCAATACACAGAGGCAATATCCCTGATCTTACCTGTTTCAATACGCAGAGGCAATATCCCTGATCTGACCCGTTTCAAACGCAGAGACAATATCCCTGATCTGACCTGTTTCAATACGCAGAGGCAATATCCCTGATCTGACCAGTTTCAATACACAGAGGCAATATCCCTGATCTGACCTGTTTCAACACAGAGACAATATCCCTGATCTGACGTTTCAATACGCAGAGACAATATCCCTGATCTGACCTGTTTCAATACACAGAGGCAATATCCCTGATCTTACCTGTTTCAATACGCAGAGACAAAATATCCCTGATCTTACCTGTTTCAATACACAGAGGCAATATCCCTGATCTTACCTGTTTCAATACGCAGAGGCAATATCCCTGATCTGACCTGTGCACATAGCGATCTCTTACTTTTAGGTAGGTTATACATAATATATCTCTCACACACAGATTCACCCTTAATCAAACAAAAGATTATCAATTTTGGTTTATGATTCATCTCCTCCAATAGTTTTTTTCATATTGCATCAACAGGTGTTTTTTAATCATATCTATGTCTCCCTTAATTTAGATTTCGTGCAGATGTTCACAGTCAGACTGTTGAAAAAGACCAGGCATTTCTGTTGCCCAGGTTCACCCTATGGATAGATCACATTGAAAAACTTGACTAACTATTCTGGCAGTTGGCATATCCATCAGTCTATTCCAAATTCTCACCATACATGCCTTCGATCTCACCTCACAGGGTTCCCAGCCCATGTCCCCAGTTGTTGCAAGTATAGGTGCAAACTTGTGGACACCTTAAAGTAATGAACTGCTCTGTTATGGATATACTTTGTCATTTGAATTACAGTTATTTGTTTATACTTTCATTTGTATTTTCAAACTACAAAATACTTTTCTATACCATTATTTTTTATAGTGGTTCACATTTTGTGCCTCCGTTTCAGCCTCCATTGGTATCAGAAGTCCGATAGCACTATGTTGTGATTTAAAAAAAGAACTAAATATACAGTTGAAGTCGTATGTTTACATACACTTGGGTTGGAGTCATTAAAACTCGTTTTTCAACCACTCCACAAATTTCTTGTTCACAAACTATAGTTTTGGCAAGTCGGTTAGGACATCTACTTTGTGCATGACACAAGTAATTTTTCAACAAATGTTTACAGACAGATTATTTCACTTTTAATTCACTGTATTACAATTCCAGTGGTTCAGAAGTTTATATGCAATAAGTTGACTGTGCCTTTAAACAGCTTGGAAAATTCAAGAAAATTATGTTATGGCTTTAGAAGCTTCTGATTGGCTTATTGACATAATTTGAGTCAATTGGAGGTGTACCTGTGGATGTGTTTCAAGGCCTACCTTCAAACTCAGTGCCTCTTTGCTTGACATCATGGGGAAATCAAAAGAAATCAGCCAAGACCTCAGAAAAAAATTGTAGACCTCCACAAGTCTGGTTTAACCTTGGGAGTAATTTCCAAATGCCTGAAGGTACCACGTTCATCTGTACAAACAATAGTACGCAAGCATAAACACCATGGGACCATGCAGCCGTCATACCCCTCAGGAAGGAGAAGCGTTCTGTCTCGTAGAGATGAACGTACTTTGGTGCAAAAAAGTGTAAATCAATCCCAGAACAACAGCAAAGCACCATGTGAAGATGCTGGAGGAAACAGGTACAAAAGTATCTATATCTGTTAGGAGTGTGTTTTGGAGGCGAAGTCAGGTGCAGGAGAGCAGAGTGTAGTGAACAGGTGCACTTTTTATTCCGGTCAAAATGACAGCACAAAATAACATAAATTGTGCCCAAAACATGAAACATAGACAATATCCACATTATCAGAATACACGTAACACAAACAATCCTACACAAAGACATGATGGGGAACAGAGGAATAAATACATATGGATTGATTGGAGAATGAAAACCAGGTTTGCAGAGAACAAGACAAAACAAATGGATACATGAAAAATGGAGCGGCGATGGCGAGAAAGCCGGTGACGTCGACCGCTGAACGCCGCCCGAACAAGGAGAGGAGCCGACTTCGGGGGAAGTCGTGACAATATCCACTTTAAAATGAGTCCTACATTGACATAACCTGAAAGGCCGCTCAGAAAGGAAGAAGCCACTGCTCCAAAACCCCCATAAAAAAGCAAGACTATGGTTTGCAACTGCACATGGGGACAAAGATTGTACTTTTTGGTGAAATGTCCTCTGGTCTGATGAAACAAAAATAGAACTGTTTGGCCATAATGATCATCGTTATGCTTGGAGGAAATAGGGGGAGGCTTGCAAGCCGAAGACACCATCCCAACCGTGAAGCACGGGGGTGGCATTATCATGTTGTGGGGGTGCTTTGCTGCAGGAGGGACTGGTGCACTTCACAAAATAGATGGCATCATGAGGAAGGGAAATTATGTGGATATATTGAAGCAACATCTCAAGACATCAGTCAGGAGGTTAAAGCTTGGTCACAAATGGGTCTTCCAAATGGACAATGACCCCAAGCGTACTTCCAAAGTTGTGGCAAAATGGCTTAAGGACAACAAAGTCAAGGTATTGGAGGGGCGATCACAAAGCCCTGACCTCAATCCTAACTGTAAAAGCATGTGCGAGCAAGGATGCCTATAAACCTGACTCAGTTACACCAGCTCTGTCAGGAGGAATGGGCCACAATTCACCCAACTTATTATGGAAGCTTGTGGAAGGCTACCCGACACGTTTGACCCAAGTTAAACAATTTAAAGGCAATGCTAGCAAATACTAATTGAGTGTATGTAAACTTCTCACCCACTGGGAATGTGATGAAAGAAATAAAAGCTGAAATAAATAATTCTTTCTACTATTATTCTGACATTTCACATTCTTAAAATAAAGTGGTGATCCTAAATGACCTAAGACAGGGAATTTTTACAGGGATTAAATGTCAGGAATTGTAAAAAACTGAGTTGAAATGTATTTAGCTAAGGTGTATGTAAACGTCCAACTTCAACTGTAAATCTAAAAACGAACAATTGCATAGCATGCTGAGTATTTTAATAAATTCATTACAACATATGAGCATTTTGTAATTTATTTTGATACATTGATCTTCATGGTATCTTGTGATATTTGTGTGTGTGTGTCCTGATCTGTTTCACCTGTCTTGTGCTTGTCTCCGCCCCCCACCAGGTGTCTCTCATTTGTCCCCATTATCCCCTGTGTATTTATACCTATGTTTTCTGTTTGTCTGTTACGTTTGTCTTGCCCTGTCAGGTCTTACCAGCGTGGTCCCTGTGCTCTAGTGTTACCTAGTCTTCCCAGTTCTGAACKTTCTGCCTCTCCTGATCCTGCCTGCTGTCCTGTGCCTGCCTGACTCTGATTTGGATCATGACTCTTTGCCTGTCTTGACTAACCTTTTGCCTGCCCCTTGTACTGTAATAAACTCTGAGACTCGTACTGTCCACCTCCTGTGTCTGCATCTGGGTCTTAACCTGAGCCGTGGTAGTTTGTGTGTGTGTGTGTAGTGTCAATGTGAGTGTGTTTGTGTTGGAGTTTCAGTGTAAGTACATGTGGGTGTGCATAGAGTCAGTGCAAAAAAATGTAACCAGTATTTAACTAGGCAAGCCAGTTAAGAACAAAATCTTAATTACAATGACGGCCTACCCGGCCAAACCCAGACGACGCTGGGCCAATTGTGCGCTGCCCTATGGGCCTCCCAATTATGGCCGGTTGTGATACAGCCATTTAGCCATTTGATTAACTGCTCAGCAGTCGAATGGCTTGGGGGTAGAAGCTGTTCAGGAGCAATCTGGTCCCAGACTTGGCACTCCAGTACCGCTTGCCGTGCAGTAGCAGAGTAAACAGTCAATGGCTTGGGTGGCTGGAGTTTTTGACAATTCTCTGGGCCTTCCTCTGACACCACCTGTTACAGAGGTCATGCACTGCAGGGAGCTTGGACCCTCTGCAGCACCTTGCGGTTGAAGGTCAAGCAGTTGACATACCAAACAGTAATGCAGCCAGTCAAGATGCTCTTAATGGTGCAGCTGTGTAATTTTTTGAGGACCTGAAGGCCCATGCCCAATCTCTTCAGCTTCCTGGGGGCGAAGAGGGATTGTAATGCCTTCTTCATGACTGTCTTGGTGTGTTTGGACCATGATAGGTCCTTAATGACGTGAAAACTGAGGAACTTGAAGATCTCGACCCGCTCCACTACAACCCCATCAATGTGGAAGGGGGTGTGCTCAGCCCTCCGTTTCCTATAGTCCATGATCTTGCTGACATTGAGGTTGTTGTCCTGGCACCACACTGCCAGGTCACTTACCCCCTCCCTACAGGCTGTCTCATCGTTGTCGGTGAGCTGGTCTACCACGGTCATGTCATCAGCAAACATAAATGATGGGGTTTGAATCGTGCGCGGCCACGCAGTCGTGGGTGAACAGGGGGTACAGGAGGGGACTAAGCACGGACCCCTGAGAGGCCGCTGTGTTTATGGTCAGTGTGGAGGATGTGTGTTTCCTACCCTAAACCCTGGAGGCGGCCCGTCAATGAAGTCCAGGATCCAGTTGCCAAGGGAGGTATTCAATGCCAGGGTCCTGAGCTTAGCTTGGAGGGCACTATGGTGTTGAAAGTTGAGCTGTAGTCAACAGCATTTTCACATATGTGTTCCTTTTATCCAGGTTGGAGAGAGCAGTGTGGAGTGCAATAGAGTTAGCATCATCTGTGGATCTGTTGGGGCGGTATGCGGATCGGAGTAGGTCCAGGATGTCTGAGATGATGGTGTTGATGTGAGCCATGACCAGCCTTTCAAAGCACTTCATGACTACATCTGTGAGTGCTATGGGGCGATAGTAATTTAGACGGGTTACCTTGGTGTTCTTGGACACAGGGACTATGGTGATCTGCTTGAAACAAGTAGGTATTGCAGACTGGGTCAGGGAGAGGTTGAAAATGTCAGTGAAGACACCAGCTGGACATCGCATGCTCTCACTACGAGCCTTGATAATCCGTCTGGCCCCGCGGCCTTGTGAATGTTAAAGGTCCAGAACAGTCATTCTGAAAGGTACTTTTTCTCTCATGGCTAACTGCCAGGAAGTTTGAAAAGACAGGCTGAGTCGGTGGGGAGCTTATATTCATGAGCTCACCTTGACTGACAGCTCTTTGAAACGCCTCTATCAAGCAACTTGGATGCAGTGAGCAATGTTGCAGTAAAATCATCTCAAGCTCATTTGTTGATACATGAAGCAACTCAAACAACATCGAAATAGCATCAATTAATGTATTTTTATTAATGCATATCCCATTTGAATTCACATAACCACTGACGGATGTGTTGACTTGACATCTGAGTCAGAGTTTTGAACGACCCTTCCCCCCTTTTGTTCCATGCTGGCTGAAGACCAAGGTAGCCAGTAACTAGCTAACACCAGACACAGATGAAGACCAAGGTAGCCAGTTACTAGCTAACACCAGACACAGATGAAGACCAAAGGTAGCCAGTTACTAGCTAACACCAGACACAGATGAAGACCAAGGTAGCCAGGAACTAGCTAACACCAGACACAGATGAAGACCAAGGTAGCCAGTTACTAGCTAACACCAGACACAGATGAAGACCAAGGTAGCCAGTAACTAGCTAACACCAGACACAGATTAAGACCAAGTAGCCCGTAAACTAGCTAACACCAGACACAGATGAAGACCAAGGTAGCCAGTAACTAGCTAACACCAGACACAGATGAAGACCAAGGTCGCCAGTAACTAGCTAACACCAGACACAGATGAAGACCAAGGTCGCCAGTAACTAGCTAACACCAGACACAGATGAAGACCAAGGTAGCCAGTAACTAGCTAACACCAGACACAGATGAAGACCTAGCCCAACAGTAACTAGCTAACACCAGACACATATGAAGACCTAGCCCAACAGTAACTAGCTAACACCAGACACATATGAAAAGGGAAACATATAAGTATCTTTGTCATAGATGAAGAGGGTAAACTTTTAATTATATTTGCTGACACACAACAGTCACATTTTGGCAACAGTAGAGTAGCTATCTAGCTATATAAACCACGCCCTTCTGCAAACATATCTTCTCCAATGTTGGTTACAAGGCAGTACTTTTTAAATTAGGTAATAAAATATAATCTTACCATTGGTGTATTAAAATGAGAGTTAAGGGGATGTCACCTTGTCCCCTAATTAATTAATCCAAGTGTTTGACATGGGAAAGGGGACCAGTAAACTTATATCTCAGACTGGCCAATAAAAAGACAATTTAAGATGGGCAAAAGAACACAGACACTGGACAGAAAAACTCTGCCTAGAAAGCCAGCATCCCGGGGTCGCCTCTCATTCCATTTGGATCAGTTGTGTGTCTACTCTCAACAGATTATAAGGTCTAGAAAGGCACAGTACAGGACAGTCTAACTGTATGTTTTAGTTCTTATACTGATGCGCTGTCTGTTGCCGATCATCATTCTACCAAGTCATCCTAGTATGGCCACAAAGGCCTATGCTCCCAGCAGCCCCAGTTATCCAGGAAAGCTTAACAGGCGTTCTGCCTCCTTGACTCCTTGACCTGAAACCTAAAGCTTCAATATAGCCTAAATATGTGTCATTTCACTTTTAAAATGTATTACCTTTTATGTGTGGCATAAACACAACCAGCCATAATGTTTTAATCTAATAGACTACTTCAAAAGTCTCATGTAGGCTACCTGCACATGTTCAATGTTCATCCACTCCACTCTAATATAATTCCAGCACACAAAATGCGCACCGGCCATTCGATATAAGGAAAGAGTCATCTGTTACAAAACACCCAAAAGTTGAATGACTTTCGGAGCTTGTCAAGCCAAGCTTTCGGGACTGAGTGGGGAGGGATGTATTTTCTGTTTGTCAATATTGACATACTCTATTTGATTTTATTGTATTACAAATATAGCATAAAATTGTTGACAATCTGATTCCCCCCTAGCTGATCAATGTCTGTAGGCGGCTTTGAGTGCAGTGTAATGAGACAGGCAGGGAGAGTGAGCTCGTCTGTGGTGGTCGGCAAACCCTCAACTTCCTGGCCCGTAGCAATTGATTGGGTCTCGAGCAGGCAGCACTGAGATCACTAATGATCAAATATGACTGGTTCAGAGAAAGTGCGTGACATCGACTGTACCACAAAACCATGCTGAAGTGGTCAATTTGATATCCACGTTTAGTAACACAGGGTTGCTCCAGATATTATTTGTAGTGGTAATCATTATTTCTTTGTACATTTTATGATGGGGGGGCTGTTTTTTATGACACCTCGAGTTGGCCACGCCCAAACTAATCCACGCYTCCACCCTGGTAAAAAGAAATGTACCTTCACCGTTCCGCTTTTTAAAATTAAGAGGGTGTGTGATGATTGTACAGTACCTTTATGTTCAAAATAATAGTTACAAAAATGCATTATTAAACTAGATTATCCACACATGCCCCCTTAAAGGAAGGAAATATTSAACGAGGGTAACGTTTAGATCAAGTGGATTCAGATGGAGATCAAAAAGTCTAAAAATACGATCCGTATTCTATAAAATATAAAGAGAAGGAATTGGGTGGGTGAACACAGAGAGAGTTGGATAGACAATTGTTATCACTCGTGTCATGACGTTGGCCTGGGGGTAGGTTTATGACAGTCATAAATACYTCTTTCCCCCTTTTTCCCTCTCCCTACTATAACTGATGTGACATAAGAAAACCCATTGGTTAACATAGAGATTCTGSGAACATCAGAAGTTGGGGGTAAATTAACTATATTCTGGTAATCCGACCAACTGAACATATGCGGTGGTACTTAAGGTATATTATGTCAGTTCGGTTGCCCTCTGACACATTCTCATCAATGATAGAATGACATAAACTCTACTGTGGAAAGTCTAAACGTCAGAGGTATCGGATTCACATGGAATTGTTGTTTAATTCAAATGTTTGAATATGAAATTATTTGTGAAGAGATTAAATGTAATTTTAGCTTCCAAATNGACATGGGTTACAAACTTTTCAGACACACCCCTCTCCCTCCACTATAAAAGCCATTGACAAAAATATAACTTCCTGTTCCGGGGACACTAGGATGACGATCCGATGTCAGAATGGTTCAGATAATAACTACAGAACTAAGCCAACATCAGCATGGACTTTGGTTGTAAATGGTATGAACTTTGAACTCGTATTCACTACAGAAGTGATACCTCCTAGCCGTTGAGTTAGCAACAGCTGCTACAAACGCAGGTTAGGAAGGACAGTCAGAGTATCCCGTCTACTCCACAACGACGTTACCACATATCCAGTGACCACCAGAGACATTCTTCAAATTTTCCTTTTTGAAATGGGCGGTAATTTAGAATGCATAAGATACTGTATTTACGATAGCACAGCTTCGCCTCTGTCCCAGTCTCCCGCCCTTTCACTAAAACTCAGCCCCTTCCCTTTGTGTAACAAGCTGTCATATCTATTCCGCCCRCTAGGGACGTTTTCCTTTACGACGGCAATTTGTAATCAAGTTATGATTTAATTGTGTATGTGTGATTCTGTGTGATTAGTTAGGTATTTAGTAAATAAATAATTAGACCCAATTTTGTATTGCTGATTCAACTTGTTCGCCAGGATTCTTACAGATAACCAAAGGATTTACAACTTTCAGATGAGACTGAATAAAATGACGATTAATGTGACTGCTATGGATGTAAAATATTACTAAATCTTTAAGAGTTTATTCGAAAGATAACAGCTCTATAAATATTMTTTCGTGGTGTCCCTCTCAAGTTAATTACATTTACATGATTAGTTCAATCAGGTAATATTAATTACGGAGAAATTATTTTATAGAATAGCATGTCATAGCAATTAATCTTGCATAGTCAAAGACACGACACTCGCAACATCTCCTCTGCTTGCTTTAATTTCTCTATATTTCTTTCATTAGCTCTCTTCCTTTCATTCTCTCTCCTCTCTGCTCCTTTTTGCTTTCCCTTTTTCCATATTTCCACCTTTCTTACTCTCTTTCTGTCTCTCTCTCTCTCCCTCCCAGTCAAGCCCCTTCTCTCTCAAGCCTTCACTTTCTCTCTCTCTCTCACTCTCTGTGCCTCTGTCAAGATAATAGTAATAATCCTACTCTGCTGGCGCAGTAACCGTCCAACTGAAGAGGAAGAAAAAGCATCACACCGTCTTTGGAAGTAGTGCCAGGAGAGGAAATGTCAAGGTTAAGCATTGGAAAYGACAGGCTAATGTAATGGAGTTATGTTAGTGCCGTGGGATGGTACTCTCTCTATGCCAGTTGCCAGGGCATACATGACCTCACAGGATGGGGGTGCGCCTGCCAGATTTCATTTTCGTTCTCTCGGAGAAACCATCGAAGGGATCATGTTTTTAGTTCCACGGCTCCCTGTGGTTGTGTTAATGTTAGATGGCGTGCCTAGGTTGGCTTTGGCTGGCATTGTAGGGGATTTACTGTATGTATGGTCGAAGGTAGCCTAGAGGATAGAACGGTAGGTGGTGGGGGGAGTGAGATCCCTATTGGGTTAGTTTTGGATGGTGCAGGGACGTTGCCTTACCTACACCTGCAGACAGATGTTTTCTGCTATTCTTTAGCTCAGGAGGTTAACTCTGTCTTCTTTAGTGGATGCGTTACACAGATGTCCTGGGTTCATTTGTGGTTTGATTAGGCTATTGTGATGCACTGRTTCATATGCATAGAGCTTCTATGGACTGTATGCAGAGCCCAATGCACACAACACACTGCTTCAATATAAACCAACATTTAGTCAAATGAATGAGCAACTGGCAAACACGTTAACACAACAATTTATAAGCAACAGATTGGAGATAGTTACGCTCTATAAATAAATGCAACTAAAGCAGAATGGGATTCATAAACAGTGTTGGAAAAAATATTTTGTCAAAATGTGCTCCTTGAGGCACATAACACAATTGTAAAGTTTCATTGTTCAGTATAAAGAAACCAACTGTAAACAGCATAGAGTATATTTTATAGAGCCAGACAAGGGGTTGTCATTCTAGATACTCACATACTGACTTATTCTGACAGCACTGGTTGTAAAAACACTAATGCACTGACCACTGCAGGGAAAGGTCAAGTTACAGGTCAAACCATGGAATCCAGCAAAACTTCAGGATAATTTCTCCCATACAGAGAGAAATGGTTTTAAAAAATAAAAAAACCTGAACACATTGTGTGACATTCATAGAAAATCAAAGGGCCTGGTTAGGGTTCTCTCTCTCTCTCTCTCTCTGTCTTGTTCTCTCTCTCTCTCTCTTGTTCTCTTGCTCACTCTCTCTCTTATTCTCTCTCTCGTTCTCCCTCTCTCTTTCCTGGTCTCTCGCTCTCTCTCTCGCTCTCTCTCTCTCTCTCTCTCATTGGTGTACACTTTCTCTGAACCAGTCATATTTGATCATTAGTGATCTCAGTGCTGCCTGCTCGAGACCCAATCAATTGTCAACATGGAGGTGATAACATATTTTTCAATTAACAGAAATGATGGCAGAGATCTTTGTGGGCTATACTCGGCCTTTTCTCAGGATGGTAAGTTGATGGTTGAAGATATCCCTCTAGTGGTTTGGGGACTGTGCTTTGGCAAAGTGGGTGGGGTTATATCCTTCCTGTTTGGCCCTGTCTGGGGATATCATCGGATGGGGCCACAGTGTCTCCTGACCCCTCCTGTCTCAGCCTCCAGTATTTATGCTGCAGTAGTTTATGTGTCGGGGGGCTAGGGTCAGTTTGTTATATCTGGAGTACTTCTCCTCTCTTATCCAGTGTCCTGTGTGAATTTAAGTATGCTCTCTCTAATTCTCTCTTTCGGAGGACCTGAGCCCTAGGACCATGCCTCAGGACTACCTGGCATGATGACTCCTTGCTGTCCCCAGTCCACCTGGCCGTGCTGCTGCTCCAGTTTCAACTGTTCTGCCTGCGGCTATGGAACCCTGACCTGTTCACCGGACGTKCTACCTGTCCCAGACCTGCTGTTTTCAACTCTCTAGAGACCGCAGGGGCGGTAGAGATACTCTTAATGATCGGCTATGAAAAGCCAACTGACATTTACTCCTGAGGTGCTGACTTGCTGCACCCTCGACAACTACTGTGATTATTATTATTTGACCATGCTGGTCATTTATGAACATTTGAACATCTTGGCCATGTTCTGTTATAATCTCCACCCGGCACAGCCAGAAGAGGACTGGCCACCCCTCATAGCCTGGTTCCTCTCTAGGTTTCTTCCTAGGTTTTGGCCTTTCTAGGGAGTTTTTCCTAGCCACCGTGCTTCTACACCTGCATTGCTTGCTGTTTGGGGTTTTAGGCTGGGTTTCTGTACAGCACTTTGAGATATCAGCTGATGTAAGAAGGGCTATATAAATACATTTTATTTGATTTGATGGTAAGACAACAGAGTCATAAGCTGCAGCCATGTGGCTATGGGGCACATTTAAGTCCACAACAACAGAAGATGGAAAATAGAAAAGATGGATGTGAATTAGTTTGATGGATACGCCTTGTAAAACATGATGTATGGGTGAGCATCAAACCATAATAATAATAATAATAATAATATTACAATTGTGGGAGGTTATTGAGTGTAAATTAACGGAATATCCTCCCACCCATGCATCCTCAATCTTCGGTGTGAAATGAAAATGACAGATTGAAAGCATTGTTTGAACGGTATAGTTGGAACATTGTCAAGGCACTGCCACTGTGGTTCTCTCTGCTCTCTTGCCAACAGTACATAGTGTGAGTATTATATTTTCCACAAACAATTTATGGAGATAGATTGGTGATTGCGTTTGTCTTTAATTTCTAATGTATTTCTTAATTTGTTCCATATTGATTGATTACTGTGTCTATTCCTCCAATTTAACTAGATAATGTTAACAAACTAATGTCAATTACTCCACATATGGTRTGTTCATCCAACTGTATTTCCATTCTCTCTCTCTCTCTCTCATTATGATTCAACACTTGTCCTCATGCCGCTCACATCTAAAGGGTTGTGGAAAAGAGCATCCTCCCTCCAGGGGAAATTTTCATCCTGGCACATGACAACCTCTGCCAAGGTGTCACCTAATCRGGAGGGAACAACTGAATGGTGACGCACGCTTGCATCCATGGAGTGAGTGAGCTACTCTGCATGACCGACTTGGTTCAAATCCAGGTTGATGTGCTAAGACTGTTAGCCTGCCGAGCTAAACCCTGACCTATATATGATATACAYCCCCATTAAAATGGTTTCCTCAAGGGCTCTTTGGGAGGGGTGATGGTTCTGTATGGAACCATAATGACTCAAAGAACCCTTTGAGCTCTTCAATGGTTCTTTACAGTTCACAAAAGGTTTCTTTGCTCTCTTTTTTTGTGATAATTAAAATGTAGTGGACGCTAATATTTTGGGGCGTGGTTTTCTCACAGCTCTTTTTGTGCGACTGTGAGTGAGATTGTCATTCTAGTTTATCTACTGTGTTGTGTTATGCCATTACATATTATTGATGGTTAGGGCCAGTGACAGTGTCTTGTAAAAAACTCACGTATGGCCTTGTGTCATTTGGAAACGGTTGATTAGATCAATCAGTTAGTGGTTCTCAGTTCTCTCCTCAGACACTCCCAGCTGTTCCAGAGGTAGCTCACTTGATTCAACTTGTCAGTTAAAACAGTAATAATTCCTATGGAATTTTAACAATATAATCTGGCTGACCAGAATAAAACACCTGGAATGGTTCTTTAAAAGGACCTACAATGAACCTTTCAGATTGAGAAAGGTTCTTTATAAAATCATAATCCATAAATGTTCTATAAAGAACCACAAAAAAATGGGTTCTATGTATCCCCAAAAAGGGTTGTAACTATAGAGGAAAAAGTTTTAAAAGGTGAACTGCACTCACCTATTCCACATGTGTTTCTTCCAGTGCTCATTAAGAAAAGCAGTGGCCRTTACTGAAGCCCAAATGAGAGTTGTCTTTGGGGTGTGTTTTAATGTGGGTGTTCTATGTGTTAGCTAAAGYCTACACTGACAGCAGCAGTTTAGCCAAGCTGACAGCAGCTAGCTAGCATAGGTTGAGGATAGCTATAGCTGGCTAGGCTATGTAGCTAGCTGATATTTCTCTGTCAAATCACRTTTAAGCCAAGATACCATGAAGTACCATTGTCTGGAATGTGTTTCATGAGACACTCGTTCTACAACAGCTTGCTATGAAAGTAGCTTGTAACTTAGTTTCAAAGYTTCATCACGTCATTTAAAGACATGTTACCGTGGAAACAATATCAACAACTGCAAGTAGAATACCGGGTCTTCAGTCAGCTCAGCTGTCAACACAATATTTTTATAACTGGCTAGTTTTGTCTCGTCTCATCTCTCCTTGTTAGATCTTTCACGGGGGACACCTCCCAAAACTAACATCCCTACAGGTGTAGCCTACATGTGGACATTACACAGACATGCCTAGCTTGAGCGTAGACACATTTACAAATACAGATTTTTTTTAAAAGACAGGTGTGTTTGTGTCACAAAGACAAAACATGTTCTGTTGTAAATAGGCTATAATATTGATTTGTTTATAAAGACAGTATGCCAACACTTGACCTAGTACATTCATAAAAGTTGTGTGTAGAGTACAACCACAGATAGAACATGGAGCATAA
>NC_036860.1:60533404-60561468 GCF_002910315.2 Salvelinus sp. IW2-2015
GTTGGGATCTCTATGTGTCGGCCTTGGTATGATTTCTCAATCCTTCCGTCAGAGACAGCTGTCAATCGTGTTGGTGTCCCTGATTGAGAATTCATACTTAGGCAGCCTTGGGTTTACCTTTGTGTTTGTGGCGGTGTTTGTGGTTTCCTCTGGTGTTTCAGTGTGTCACTGGGCCACACAGGACTGTTTTCAGGTGGTAGTCACGTTTTGTTGGTTGTTGTATTTTGTAGTTTTTGTTGTAAAGCGCTCTGGGTAGGTTTTCTGTCGTGTGTCCCATTTAAACACCATATGTGGACATGTACAGCTCTCTGGGTGAGGTTCTATCTCTGTCTAAACACACTGACATGTAAGCTCTCTCTGGGTGAGGTTCTGTCTGTTAACACACTGACAGGACAGCTCTCTGGGTGAGGTTCTGTGTATCTAACACACTGACATGTACATCGTCTGGGTGAGCGTAGTCTAACACACTGACATGTACATCTCTCTTGGTGAGGTTCTGTATGTCTAACCACATGACATGTACAGCTCTCTGGGTGAGGTTTCTGTCTACAACACTTGACATGTACAGCTCTCTGGGTGAGGTTCTGTCTGTTTCTACACACTGACATGTTACAGCTCTCTGGGTGAGGTTCTGTCTGTCTAACACACTGACATGTACAGCTCTCTGGGTGAGATTCTGTCTCGTACTAACACTGACATGTACAAGCTTCTCTGGTGAGGTTCGTGTCTCATACGACTGGCATGTCTACGAGTCTCTCTGGGTGAGGTCTGTCATGTCTAACACACTGACATGTACATCTCTCTGGGTGAGGTTCTGTGCTGTCTAACCACACGAAATGTACAGCTCTCTGGGTGAGGTTCTGTTTCAACACACTGCACATGTACATCTTCTGGGTGAGGTCTGTCTGTCTAACACACTGACAGTACATGCTCTCTGGGTTAGGTCTGTCTGTCTAACCAACTGACATGTACACTACTCTGGCAGTGAGGTTCTGATCCTAACCACTGACATGTACAGCTCTTCTCGAGTGAGGTCTGTCTGTCTAAACACACTGACATGTACAGCTCTTCTGGGTGAGGTGTTTGTCTTAACACACTGACATGTTACATCTCCTGCGGTGAGTGTTGTCTGTCTAACACACTGACATGTACAGCTCTTGGGTGAGGTTCTGTCTGTCTCAACACCCTGACATGTTGACATGCTCTCTGGGTGAGGTTCTGTCTGTCTAACACACTGGCATGTACATCTCTCTGGTGAGGTTCTGTTGGTCTAAACACACTGACATGTACATCTTCTGGGTGAAGGTTCTGGTCTGTCTAAACACACTGACATGTACAGCTCTCTGGGTGAAGGTTCTGTCTGTCTAACACCTGACATGTACAGTCTCTCGGGTGAGGTTCTGTCTATCACACACTGACATTGTACACTCTCTGGGTGATGGGTTCTGTCTGTCTACACCACTGACATGTACATCTCTCTGATGAGGTTCTGTCTACTTAACACACCTGACATGTACAGTCTCTCTGGGTGAGGTTCTGTTGCTCTAACACACTGGACATGTACATGTCTCTGGGTGAGTTCTGTCTGTCTAAATGACATCACTGAACATGTACTCAGCCCTGTCTGTAGGTTCTGATTGTCTAAACACACTCGGAATGTACAGTCTCTCTGGGTGAGGTTTCTTGATTCTGTTTCTACACAGCTGACATGTCAGCTCTCTGCTGATTCTCGTTTAACAACTGATGTCAGCTGTGGTGTGAGTCTATCTGTCTAACACACTGACCTATGTGTACACTCTTCCTGGGTGAGTTCTGTCTTCTAACACATCACTGTCAGTATTCTGGTGAGGCGGTCTCCTGAGTGTACTTGTCTGTGGGTTGTCTAACACTGACATGTACATCTCTCTGGTTGCATGATTCTGTATGTCTAACACACTGATGTACATTCTCTCTCTCTGGGTGAGGTTCTGTCTATCTAACACACTGACATGTACAGCTCTCTGCCTCTATTGGGTGAGTTATTCCCTTCCATCTCTGACACTGCTTTCCCAAATATTTATATTTTCTTAATTCCATTCCTTTACTTTAGATTTGTGTGTATTGTTGTGAAATCGTTAGATATTACTGCACTGTTGGAGTTTGAAACACAAGCATTTCGCTACACCCGCAATAACATCTGCTAAACACGTGTTCGTGACAAATAACATTTTATTGATTTGATGTATTCCAGGTTATGGACATGTGCAGTCAGGTGGCAAGTCAAAAAAGTTATATGTGGCTTGTATAAATGTTATGCTGAGTGCAAGGTCTTTCCCAGTTCAGACATCAGTATCAACCCGTCTTTCAGTCAGAGGACTCCATGACCAAAGCCTCTCCTGTCCTTCATCTGTAAAGAAAAAGGAGAAAAAAAAGAGGTTAAGTTGATGAGACACATGTATTGAAAGGGTGGTGTCTTGTCTTGTCCATATATTCAGGTTATTGTCTATCTGTAAATTCTGTTTATACTTATTAGTAATCGCCTTTAATCTCTTCTAAGGTGTTTTCCAGTGCCAGTAGATCAGCTCCAGACCCCCCTCGTCACAGATACTGGTGTTAGAAGTGGATTTTTATATGTTTTATATATGTTTGTCTTACATAGATAACACTATTGATACCCAGGGCTGATCAGGCCTTAGAAAAACAACAGCACTTACAGTATTAACAAAGGCAATGTATAGGAAAGACAGTTGGCTGACTTAGGCAGAAAAGTTAACATGAAGGAGCCTGACTTACAGATCTGACCCAGCTCCTATCAGAGAAATAGAGGGAAGGAGAGAAAGAAAGACTGTCATCATACAGTCATGGAAGCCAACAGTTAACAGCTAATTCACAAGGGACATGTACAAGACACAAACACTGATTGCATTATCAATGGTGTTTATGTCCTACATTACTCTGAAACGGGACTAGTATCAGGCCACTGGTTCCTTATCTGGGGATCTGTCATCATTATTTTTGCACTATTAAATACACAATAATGTTGTTGCTTGTGAGCATATTTTTTGGGGTGTGCTGAAGCCCTCAAACGCTAGCTAGCTAGCTAGTTTGCTTGATTATTTAACAGGGATCTTACAGTATCAAGCCAGTTCGAATTAAAACATTATTAAAAGCAAGGTGGCAACATGCATCAAACATGTTGTCAGGTTTGGTTGATTATTAACTAGCTAGCTAACGTTAGCTTGCACGGATCAACATGAGTTCAGGTTCAATGCAAATCTTCCTCTCACATTACACATTAGGGAAAGGCTATGTATTCAGCGAGTTACATCACAGTATCATAGCCTAGCGGCATAACCTGTCAAATAATGACATGTAGCTAGCTATAAAGAAAACGTAGCTACTTACCAACAACATACCAGTCTCAGGTTTGACGTTTACAGGGTTGGAACTATAGACATTAAAACCAGTACATAGTGATAGCACTGACGTCACCCACATATTCCTATGGCAAATAAATGTTACAAATAAGGTCTGAGGTTAACATAGGCTTGGGAGATATTATAAGTTTTGTTCATTGAGATAATCGCAGTCAGTTAACTTCTTATGGCTGGGGGCAGTATTGAGTAGCTTGGATGAATAAGGTGCCCAGAGGAAAATGCCTGCTACTCAGTCCCAGAAGCTAAGATATGCATATTATTAGTAGATTTGGATTGAAAACACTCTGAAGTTTCTAGAACTGTTTGAATGATGTCTGTAAGTATAACAGGACTCACATGGCAGGCCAAAACCTGAGAAAAAATCCAACCAGGAAGTGGGAAATCTGAGGTTTGTAGGTTTGCCTACTCAATATACAGTGTCTATGGGGGCATATTGCACTTCCTAAGGCTTCCACTAGATGTCAACAGTCCTTAGAACCTTGTTTGATGCTTCTACTGTGAAGGAGGGGGGAATGGGAGCTGTTTGAGTCAGGGCTCTGGCAGAGTGCGACGAGCTCACTCAGGCGCGCCCCCGTGAGAGTTAGCTGCGTTCCATCGCATTTCTACAGACAAAGGAATTCTCCGGTTGAAACATTATTGAAGATTTATGTTAAAAACATCCTAAATATTGATTCTATACATCGTTTGACATGTTTCTACGAACTGTAATGGAATTTTTTTACTTTTCGTCTGGCCTGCACGTCATCAATTTGGATTTTGGAACCAAACGCGCGAACAAAAAGGAGTTATTTGGACATAAATTATGGACATTATCGAACAAGACAAACATTTCTTGTGGAACTGGGATTCCTGGGAGTGCATTCTGATGAAGATCATCAAAGGTAAGTGTATATTTATAATGCTATTTCTGGCTTCTGTTGACTCCACAACATGGCGGATATCTGTATGGCTTGTTTTGGTCTCTGAGCGCTGTACTCAGATTATAGCATGGTGTGCTTTTTCCGTAAAGTTTTTTTGAAATCTGACATAGCGGTTGCATTAAGGAGAAGTTTATCTAAAGTTCCATGTATAATACTTGTATCTTTTATCAATGTTTATTATGAGTATTTCTGTAAATTGATGTGGCTCTGCAAAATCACCGGATGTTTTGGAGGCAAAACATTACTGAACATAACGCACCAATGTAAACTAAGATTTTTATCGAACAAAACATACATGTATTGTGTAACATGAAGTCCTATGAGTGTCATTTGATGAAGATCATCAAAGGTTAGTGATTAATTTTCTCTATTTCTGCTTTTTGTGACTCCTCTCTTTGGCTGGAAAATGGCTGTGTTTTTCTGTGACTAGGTACTGACCTAACATAATCGTTTGGTGTGCTTTCGTCGTAAAGCCTTTTTGAAATTGGACACTGTGGTGGGATTAACAACAAGTGTATCTTTAAAATGGTGTAAAATACTTGTATGTTTGAGGAATGTTAATTATGAGATTTCTGTTGTTTGAATTTGGCGCCCTGCACTTTCACTGGCTGTTGTCAAGTCGATCCCGTTAACGGGATCTCAGCCATATTAACATTAACTTTTATTAATTATGAAGCCTTTATGTTCTTTTTGTGGGTTTTATTATTATATAAATTCTTATAAAGTTCACAAAAAGTGACATTAGTTGATGAAGATTCTCATAGAACAAAACATATAAGATCTCCTAAGCCTGTGTTTACCAGATACCTATTTTAGGCATTTATCGAAAACCCCAACAAAAACGCCATTAATTTCCCCAATAGGCTTTGTCCAACGAACCATGGCTGAATTAGTGCGTACAAAAATATATTATTACTATTTCTCTCTATTGCTGAATTGGGATGAACGGAATGGAGGACCAAACCCGCTGTAATTAGAATTAAATAAATAAATAGACAAACAAATAAATAGATAAATAGATTAATAAATAAATGCATAAATAAATGGATGATTGAATGCACACAAATAATAAAATTATGAATCCCACTTTCTATCATTTATATTATTTATAAATTTCTTTCTTTCTATATTTCTTCTTCCAATATGATAATGAGGAGGTGTCAATCAAACGTATGTGGGTGGTATCTAACACACCATTGGTTGATCAATGCCACGGTGCGTTGCTCAGTTGCATTTGTTTGGGCTGAGTTCAGCATGACAGAATGTGTTCAAAGGTCATGTTTCACGTTAGCACCCCCCAAACAACGTGTAGCGCATATACAGTTGAAGTCGGAAGTTTACATACACTTACGTTGGAGTCATTAAAACTCGTTTTTCAACCACTCCACAATTTTCTTGTTAACAAACTATAGTTTTGGCAACTCGGTTAGGACATCTACTTTGTACATGACACAAGTAATTTTTCCAACAATTGTTTACAGACAGATTATTTCACTTATAATTCACTGTATCACAATTCCAGTGGGTCAGAAGTTTACATACACTAAGTTGACTGTGCCTTTAAAACCTCTTGGCGCACAGATCCCTTTAGCGGGATCATTTTCGTCAACATCCGCTGAATTGCTGAGCGCCAAATTCAAATTAAATTACAAAAAATATTTAATTTCATGAAATCACAAGTGCAATATACCAAAACACAGTTTAGCTTGTTGTTAATCCACCTGTTGTGTCAGATTTTGAAAAGAAGCTTTACAGCGAAAGCAAACCAAACGTTTGTGTGAGGACATCGATCAGTAGACAAAACATTACAAACAGCTAGCAGCGAAGTAGCTTGGTCATGAAAGTCAGAAAAACAAACAAATTAATCGCTTACCTTTGATGATCTTCGGATGTTTGCACTCACGAGACTCCCAGTTACTACACAATAAATGTTTTTTTTGTTCGCTAAAGATTATTTTTATATCCTAAAACCTCCATTTGGTTGGCGCGTTTTGTTGAGTAATCCACAGGCTCGTGCAGGTCATGATGGGCAGACGAAAATTCCAAATAGTATTCGTAAAGTTCGTAGAAACATGTCAAACGTTTTTTATAATCAATCCTCAGGTTGTTTTAAACATAAATAAATTGATAATATTTCAACCGGACGGTAAACTATTCAGAACAAGAGAGAGAAAAAAATGTCAAGCTACCACTGTTGCGCGCATGAACTAATCGAAGGACATCTGGCAGTCCACTGACGCGATGTGATAAATTTCGCTCATTTTTCAGAATAAAAGCTTGAAACTATGTCTAAAGACTGTTCACACCCTGTGGAAGCCATAGGAAAAGGAATCTGGTTGATATCCCTTTAACCTTTCACGAGTATCAATCCCGGATCCGGGAGCACCCCCACCCCCCACAACACTGATTAGCATAGCTAGCATAGCTTCACAAGTAGATAGTAGCATCTAAATATCATTAAATCACAAGTCCAAGACACCAGATGAAAGATACAGATCTTGGTGAATAAAGCACCATTTCAGATTTTTTAAAATGTTTTACAGGGAAGACAAATATGTAAATCTATTAGCTAAACACGTTAGCAAAATACACCACTATTCTAACTCCATCAGTTTCTTACTCCTTCAGGTGCTATCACCAATTCGGCTCAACTAAGATATTGATAGCCAATAACCTATAAAAAAAACCATCAGATGACAGTCTGATAACATATTCATGGTATAGGATAGTTTTTGTTAGAAAAAAGTGCATATTTCAGGTAGAAATCACAGTTTACAATTGCACCGACCATCACAAATCGACTAGAATTACTAGTAGAGCAACGTGTATGACCAATTTACTCATCATAAAACATTTCATAAAAATAGACAAAGCATAGCAATGGAAAGACCCAGTTCTTGTGATTTCAGACCATATTTCAGATTTTCTAAGCGTTTTTCAGCGAAAACACAATAAATCGATAAGTTAGCATACCACATGTGAAACGTTACCAGAGCATCGATTCCAGCCAAAGAGCGCTATACGTAATCACCGCCAAATATAATTAATTTTTTCACTAACCTTCTCAGAATTCTTCCGATGACACTCCTGTAACATCATTTTACAACATACATATACAGTTTGTTCGAAAAGGTGCATATTACAAAACCGTGGTTACACAATAAAAATACTAGGAAATCAAGCCTCAATATGTCTGACGTCATCTATCAGAGTGATCTAGTTTAATTGAAAGCTAATCATATACTTGACTAAAAAATACAGGGTTGACAGGAATCGAAAGACAAATTAGTTCTTAATGCAATCGCTGATTTACATTTCTAAAATTATCCTTACTGTGCAATACAGGGTTCGCCAAGCGAAGGGATAGAAACAAAATGGCGAAATATGCGTTTAAAATTTTCGACAGAACAACGATTTATCATATTAAATATTACTTACTATGAGGTGATTTTCCATCGGATTCTTGGCAATGTATTCTTTCTTGGGTATAATCTTCTTTTGGTCGAAAGATGTCCTTTGTCCGTCTAAATGCCCGCTAACGTTCAACCAGGACCCCGAAGTGCCCCGGTGCTTCACATAGAAATGCATCAAAATCGCACTAAACGGATATAAATTGCTATAAAACGGTTTAAATTAACTACCTAATGATGTTTCTAAGTCCTATATCGAATTAAATTACAGACGGATACATTTCAAGTTGATAACCGAGCCTGTGAAAATGGCATCCGGAGGTCCCTTCCTGCGTAAGGGCGAGCGTCGAAAGGGGGGCTACTCTCACTCCTTGGTCTTTTATAACCTCTGAGAGCTACCTAGAAGGCCCATTCCACTTCTCATTGGTTACTGACATCCAGGGGAAGGCGGGTGCAGTTCGTGTCGTTCCATAGGATAGACAGAGACCTTAAAAACTGATCTGAAACCAGAGCTTCGCTCTCAGACCTTTCACTGTCTGTCATGGATTTCGCTGTAGAAAGAGTTCTGGGTCACCCCACAACATAATTTCAACGTTGTATGAAACTAGAAAGTGTTTTCTATCCAATAGAATTAATAATATGCATATTGTACGAGCAAGAATTGAGTACTAGGCAGTTTAATTTGGAGACGACAATTGCTAATTCGGAACAGCACCCCCTGTAGTCGCAAGAAGTTAAATGGAGGAATGGAACAGGGATTTTTCAAAATAAGAGGCACTTCCTGGTTGGATTTCCTCAGGTTTTCGTCTGCAAAATCAGTTCTGTTATACTCAAGACAAATATTTTTGACAGTTTTGGAAACTTTAGAGTGTTTCTATCCTAATCTGCCAATTATAGCATATTCGAGCATCTGGCCTGAGAAATAGGCAGTTTACTTTGGGAACGTTATTTTTCCAAACATAAAAATACTGCCCCTAGCTTCAAGAGGACAGCTTGGAAAATTCCAGAAAATGATGTAATGCTTAAGAAGCTTTTGATAGGCTAATTGACATCAGTTGAGTATATTGTAGCTGTGGATGTATTTCAAGGCCTACTTCAAATTCAGTGCCTCTTTGCTTGAGATCATGTGAAAATCAAAAAAATCAGCCAAGACCTCAGAAAAAAAAACTGTAGACCTCCACAAGTCTGGTTCATCCTTGAGAGCAATTTCCAAACACCTGAAGGTACCATGTTCAAATCAAATCAAACAAAATCAAATAAAAGTTTATTTGTCACGTGCGCCGAATACAACAGGTGTAGTAGACCTTACAGTGAAATGCTTACTTACAGGCTCTAACCAATGGTGCGGGGAAAAAGAAATAAAACAACAGTAAAAAGACATTTGAAAAAAGAGTAGCAAGGCTATATACAGACACCTGTTAGTCAGGCTTATTGAGGTAGTATGTACATGTAGGTATCGTTAAAGTGACTATGCATATATGATGAACAGAGAGTAGCAGAAGTGTAAAAGAGGGGTTGGCGGGTGATGGGTGGGACACAATGCAGATAGCCCGGTTAGCCAATGTGTGGGAGCACTGGTTGGTCGGGCCAATTTAGGTAGTATGTACATGAATGTATAGTTAAAGTGACTATGCATATAAGATAAACAGAGAGATGTTCATCTGTACAAACAATAGTACTTAAGTATAAACACCATGGGACACGCAGCCATCATCACCGCTCAGGAAGGAGACGCGTTCTGTCTCCTAGAGATGAACGTACTAAGGTGCGAAAAGTGCAAATCAATCCCAGAACAACAGCAAAGGCCCTTGTGAAGATGCTGGAGTAAACAGGTACAAAAGTATCTATATCCACAGTAAAAAGAGTCCTATATCGACATAACCTGAAAGGCCGCTCAGCAAGGAAGAAGCCACTGCCCAAAACCGCCATAAAAAAAGCCAGACTACGGTTTGCAACTGCACATGAGGACAAGAGCGTACTTTTTGGAGAAATGTCCTCTGGTCTGATGAAACAAAAATATAACTTTTTGGCAATAATGACCATTGTTATGTTTGGAGGAAAAGGGGGAGGCTTGCAAGCTGAAGAACACCATCCCAACCAGTGAACGTAACACGGGGGTGGCAGCATCATGTTGTAAGGTGCTTTGCTGCAGGAGGGACTGGTGCACTTCACAAATAGATGGCATCATGAGGCGGGAAAATTATGTGGATATATGGAAGCAACATCTCAAGACATCAGTCAGGAAGTTAAAGCTTGGTCGCAAATGGGTCTTCCAAATGGACAATGACCCCAAGCATACTTCCAAAGTTGTGACGAAATGGCTTAAGGACAACAAGAGTCAAGGTATTGAAGTGGCCATCACAAGGCCCTGACTTCAATCCTATAGAAAATTTGTGGGCAGAACTGAAAAAGCGTGTGCGAGCAAGGAGGTCTACAAACCTGACTCAGTTACACCAGCTCTGTCAGGAGGAATGGGACAAATTTCACCCAACTTATTTTTGGAAGCTTGTGGAAGGGTACCCAAAACGTTTGACCCAAGTTAAACAATTGCAAGGCAATGCTACCAAATGCTAATTGAGTGAATGTAAACTTCTGACCCACTGGGAATGTGGTGAAAGAAATAAAAGCTGAAATAAATAATTCTCTCTACTATTATTCTGACATTTCACATTCTTAAAATAAAGTGGTGATCCTAACTGACCTAAGACAGGGAACTTTTACTGGGATTAAGTGTCAGGAATTGTGAAAAACTGAGTTTAAATGTATTTGGCTAAGGTGTATGTAAACTTCCGACTTCAACTGTAGCTATGTACCAATATAATATAACATTTTGGGGGGAAATTGGAAATTATATCTATGATATGTGCACCATAAAGACACAAAAATAACAAATGGAACATTGTCCTTACTTGCTGTAAAAACAGGTGAATAGTTTTGAAAGACTGAGCCATTGACTGCCTGCCTGCACCAGCTGGCTGTGTTACTAGTGGGTTGCTTTTGATAATAAGGCACTGGACTACAGCCATATAGTTTTGAACCTAGATAAAGACCAAAAGACGGGAGTAGGCAAGAAGGAGTTGACCGGGATGAGCGAGAGGAATGTCCAGTTGGCCAGAAAAGTATCAGGATAAGGTAAGACCCAGATGGAGACTGTGTCGAAGTAACAAAGTTTATTACAGCAACAGAGGAAAAGGTAGAGGACGGCAGGCTCAGGGTCAGGTCAGGCAGAGGTCGGAAATACAGATAGGGGTAAAGATACAGGACGGCAGGCTCAGGGTCAGGCAGAATGGTCAGGTGGGTGGTTTCAGGGTCAGGACAGGCAAGTGTCAAAAACCAAGAGGGCGAGAAAAAGAGAGTCTGGGAAAAGACAGGAGCTGACAGGACAAACAATGGTAAGCTTGACAAACAAGCTAGTTTATGGAGGACCAAACCTGCTGCAATTATAATATAATGAATGAATAAATAATACACATAAATAGATAAATAAATAAATCCACACATAATTAAATAAATGAGCAAGAAAAAGACATGTATTCATTTTCTCTACATATCTGTATGTATTTAATTATGTATCTATGTATTATCTAATTATTCAAACTTAAATTCATTTATATATTTATTCATTTCTGTATTTCTTCCTCCAATATGATAATGAGGGGTTGTCAATCAAATGCCTGTGGGTGGTATCTAAAACACCATTGGTTGATCAATGTCAAGGTGCGTTGCTCGACTGCTTTTGCACCACCAATATGAAATTAGCCACAATAGTAGAATTTGCAGTTTGCCTTCAGAATAAAAGTCCTGAGTTAAAACTGATGCAAACAGATACAAATTGTGGAATCATGGCATATTTGGACTGGATAATGTTTAACAAGTTTGGAATGTTACATAAATCCAACAAAATACAATAATTAGTTGATTTGACCAAAACATTTAAATCAGTTGAAATCGCAGTGGATGTATTAGACTTCAGAATTGATTTGTGGGCATACTGTATGCATTGTACAGCCTTACCTATATATCTTGGGTTCATGAAATGTTCACATCTGTGAAGAGTTTACACAAATATTAGCATCGTAACTCTTGTTGCTGGACTTTAACTGTGGGAAATCATCTCACTATTCAGCGTATTGAACATTCATATTGCAATGTACAGCTTTACCTATTGATCTTGGGTCCACGAAATGGGGCATTAGTCCAGAACACAACTGTGAAGAGGTTACATAATATATAATATTAGCGTCGTAGCTCTTACTGCAGGACTTTGACACCACTGTGAAATGAGCCACATTAGCTCACCAGTCAACCTACTGTGTATTGAACGTTCACAATGCAATGTACAGCCGTACCTACTGTATGGATCTTGGGTCCATTTCACACCCACAGAACACAACTGTGAAGAGTTTACTGCAATAAGAGCTACCATGCTAATATGTGTAAACTCTTCACAGTTGTGTTCTCTGGGTGTCAGTCACTGAGTCGGCTGATTACCTGTTTTTCCGTGTGGGTCAGCTTGCTGCTACAAGGGACACATAGGTTAACGAATATATTTGCTAGCTATTTATCTGATTGATAAAATTGACAAATCTGTCGTTCTGCACCTGAACAAGGCAGTTACCCCACTGTTCCTAGGCTGTCATTGAAAATAAGAATTTGTTCTTAACTGACTTGCCTAGTTAAATAAAGATAAAATGTTAAAAAATAAATAAATGTAAATGCCATGAACTATTGCCTTACTACCGCCAACAGAGTTCACCTTAGCTAGCTAAGTGGACACATGCTAGGTTTCTAGAAAATAGCAACTAGCTAAATAATTGGTAACTTTAAAGACAAGCTAGTGTAAGAATATTTAAAGATAAATACACAACGCAGGGAATTAACGATCAATGGAAGTAGTTATTTTTCTGTAATGGGGAACTGAAGATTAATGGGTCAGGGACAAGGGTTGTTTTTCAGTTCAACATCTGTTTAGAATCTGTGTAGGGGTCCCAGTCTGGGACTCATAGCTACATGTGGCAAATTCTCATTGGTCCAAATTGTCTATACATTGAGCCTGAAATTGTCACGATGTTCATCTGAGGAAGAAGGAGTAGACCAAAGTGCAGCGTGGTACGTGTTCATGATGTTTATTAATAACCTGAACACTGAAACAAAAAACAAAAGTGGAACAAAACACAACAGTTCTGTCAGGTACTCACACAAAACAGAAAACAACTACCCACAAAACCAACATGGAAAATGGCAACCTAAATAGGCTCCCCAATCAGAGACAACGAGAAACAGCTGTCTCTGATTGGGAACCAATTCAGGCCACCATAAACCTACATACCCCTAGACCATACAAAATCCCCATAGACAAACAAAAACCCTAGACAAGACAAAAACCCCTAGACAATACAAAAACTAAACAAACCACCCTTGTCACACCCTGACCTAACCAAAAAATAAAGAAAACAAATATAACTAAAGTCAGGGCGTGACAGAAATGGGATACTGGGTATTTGGCCATTGGCCATTGGCCCAATTTTATTGCAAGGAATTCTAATTGGTCAACCACAGGCTAGGKTTGGGTATAAACTACATCCAGTCTCTTTGTTCAGAGGAGAAAACACTGAGAACAGGGAAGAATGAACATCTACCATCCATTTTCCAGCATAACTACTATGATTTGTTCTCTTTGAATAAATATATTTTTCTCCTCCTGATTTGCTCTGGGGTCTGTGTTATTGAAGAATAACATCAACTGCTAAAACTAGTTACCATTTGAACAGTTTTTGTCAAACGACTTTGTTCCCCTGCCTGTTTAAATATGTATTTTTGACTGAAAGTTGGCAAGAAAAATGCCCGTCCTAATTTTACTGCGAATACGTTGCGCTGTTTTCATATAATTTGGCTGATTAGGGGTCTTGTGCACATTTTACATTAGTGTTACATTAGCTAGTTAGCTAAGTTACTGACTTCCTAAGATTTTGTTTTGTTGTTGTTGCATTTCAGGTGGAGTGGCATTGCTGACAGGCCAGCATGCGGACAGGCCAGCATGCGGACAGGCCAGGGCCCATATACACAAAGGAACTCAAAGGATTTTAGGATTTTTGCCTTCACACTGAGTACATGTTACATCTTCTCCTGCCACGCCCTCTACTTCTCACCCTGTGTCTCTCTAACCTGCCACCACCCCCCCAGTGCGCTCTCCCTCTCTCGCTCTGTGTGGGTGTATCTGATTGTGTGAGTGGAGACGGGTGTGCTGGAGTCAGAGCAGATCCCCACCAGCTGCAACCTGGTCAATAGTCAAGACCTCTACAAATACTCAGCCCTGCCACTTCCATGCCGCTAGATTGTAGCCTTTGCGCAGGAGTCTGCATTTCAAGCCGTTTGTGCCAGCATAGAGCTTATTATCCCGTGGTGCCTGTTTTCCCTAGCCTGACACTGTTTTTCTCTTCACTACAGTTCTGTCCGCTCTGACTCTGGTCCCTGTCGCCAGTCCCTCGTCTCATCAGTCCTGCTTCCCTGCCCTGGACCCCCGCTCTTCTGCTTCCTTGGATTTCGCTCCGGACCTGCTTACCCTGCCCCTGCTCCCCTTGCCGCAGCTTCAGTTCCTGGTTCCCTGCTACCTGCCCGAGCTCCCCCTGGCCTGCACCCCATCTCCCCTCTGCTTTTCAATAAATACCTTGGTTACCTTATCCCTGTCTCCTCGTCTGAGTCTGCACTTGGGTTCACCTGCTCCACCCTGCGTGACAGTACAATTACAATGACATTGGGGAGGTTATCTTAGATGGGTGGGCAGCCCTGTTTCTAGAGGGCCGCAGGTACTGCAGGATTTTGCTCCAACTTAGCACCACACCTGGAGTGCGTTCAGTTCGCTTGAACGTTTGTTACGTTGCGGAATGGTTGGTACTGAACGCCATGTTATTCCAAAATGTTCTTGAACCATCTTTGAGATACGTTTGCTCCGTTCTGTTCAGTACAGAACCGTTTCCGTTCAATTTAACGTTCTATTGACTGAACGCAGCCCTGACCAACTTACCTAGTAAGTTGGGACCTAATTTTGCAGCCAGACTGCTTAAAAAATGGATGTTATTAAAGAAAATTAGCCAAGGTAGCTAGCTAGCTAGCTAAATGACAACCATATTAATGAATCCTTAAGAGTCTATTGACGCAGCAGTGTGTCAATCTAAGTAAAAAAAAWAAAAAATCCCCCTCAAAGCTCATCACTAAGCTAAGGATCCTGGGACTAAACACCTCCCTCTGCAACTGGATCCTGGACTTCCTGACGGGCCGCCCCCAGGTGGTGAGGGTAGGTAGCAACACATCTGCCACGCTGATCCTCAACACTGGAGCTCCACAGGGGTGCGTGCTCAGTCCCCTCCTGTACTCCCTGTTCATCCACGACTGCATGGCCAGGCACGACTCCAACACCATCATTAAGTTTGCAGACGACACAACAGTGGTAGGTCTGAACACCGACAATGACGAGACAGTCTATAGGGAGGAGGTCAGAGACCTGGCAGTGTGGTGCCAGAATAACAACCTATCCCTCAATGTAACCAAGACTAAGGAGATGATTGTGGACTACAGGAAAAGCAGGAGCGAGCACATCCCCATTCTCATCGACGGGGCTGTAGTGGAGCAGGTTGAGAGCTTCAAGTTCCTCGGTGTCCACATCAACAACAAACTAGAATGGTCCAAACACACCAAGACAGTTGTGAAGAGGGCACGACAAAGCCTATTCCCCTTCAGGAAACGAAAAACATTTGGCATGGGTCCTGAGATCCTCAAAAGGTTCTACAGCTGCAACATTGAGAGCATCCTGACTGTTTGCATCCCTGCCTGGTACGGCAATTGCTCGGCCTCTGACCGCAAGGCACTACAGAGAGTAGTGCGTAGGGCCCAGTACATCACTGGGGCTAAGCTGCCTGCCATCCAGGACCTCTACACCAGGCGGTGTCAGAGGAAGGCCCTAAAAATTGTCAAAGACCCCAGCCACCCCAGTCATAGACTGTTCTCTCTACTACTGCATGGCAAGTGGTACCGGAGTGCCAAGTCTAAGACCAAAAGGCTTCTCAACAGTTTTACCCCCAAGCCATAAGACTCCTGAACAGGTAATCAAATGACTACCTGGAATATTTGCATTGTGTGGCCCCCCAACCCCTCTTTTACGCTGCTGCTACTCTCTGTTTATCATATATGCATAGTCACTTTAACTATACATTCATGTACATACTACCTCAATTGGGCCGACCAACCAGTGCTCCCACACATTGGCTAACCGGGCTATCTGCATTGTGTCCCGTCACCCAACACTCGCTAACCCCTCTTTTACGCTACTGCTACTCTCTGTCCATCATATATACATAGTCACGTTAACCATGTCTACATGTACATACTACCTCAATCAGCCTGACTAACCGGTGTCTGTATGTAGCCTCGCTACTTTTATAGCCACGCTACTGTATATAGCCTGTCTTTTTACTGTTGTTTTATTTCTTTACTTACCTATTGTTCACCTAACACCTTTTTTGCACTATTGGTTAAAGCCTGGAAGTAAGCATTTCACTGTAAGGTCTACACCTGTTGTATTCGGCGCACGTGAAAAATAAACTTTGATTTGATTTAAATCTGTCAGTTTAAGCTTGAGAGATCTTCATGGGCTGAGTCTCAATCCACTGCATCCTCTTATGTCGGTCTTTCGTATCTGCGGTGGAAGATGGTCGAGCTAAAGCAGTGTTTGTCAGACCATGAGACATCCCGAAAATCGGTCTTGTCACGAAAACGTCTGTAGGCACAATATGACCACTATGGAAAGATGAGATTCTCACAAACACAATGGTGTTCCCCATTTTGCCCTACGAACCCCACAAGTGTCTCGTCTGAAAGTAACCCTGTACCGGTTTAAAACATTCATGGAAGTATGGAGGTAGTTTTGTACCAACAAAAAAAGGGGTTAAATATGTGTCCATAATAGAAAAATATTTCCTAAGCTTTCTTATATCTCCTAGGACAGACACTTCAAAACCTTATTCCGTATGATACATTTTTTACTCTGTTTTGCCATTTATAAATGTGGCTCAGACTTTTAGAAGTTAAGTATCCACTCTATTGCTTAATAAGTGATCTAGCTAATGTGAGCTAGCCAACATGCATTGCTTCTGACACATGCCACGATCCTGCTTGCTTTACATCTGACAGATGTTTACCTACCGTAGCTAGCTAGATAATAACGGTTTATAATATTTGCATTTTAGTTTATTATCTAGCCAGCTAGCTAAGTGTAAAACTGAGAATCTGTCTGTAAAACCCAGCTAGCTAGTTAATTCAATGCCATCAGTTGTAGCCAAGCTAGCTAGCTTGATACTCAGTAACGTTAGCATGCTTTTCTGGCCAACTGGACATTCCTCTCGCCCATCCCAGTCAGCTCCTTCTTGTCTACTCCCTTCTCTTGGTCTTCTTCTAGGTTCAAAACTATATGGCTSTAGTCTGGTGTCTTATAGAGAGAAATAGTCATTCCTTTTTGTAGGCACTAACTCCGCCATGGTTTGCTGCACAAGGCCTATAGAGAAAATTAATGGCGTTTTTGTAGGGGTTTTGGATAAACGCCTAAAATAAGGTCTGTGATAAACACAGGCTTAAGAGATCTTATAAGTTTTGTTCTATGAGATAATCTTCAGCAGCTAACGTAACTTTTTGTGAATTCTGAAGAATTTATGTTATAAAAACATCACATAAAGCACATAAAGGCTTCATAATTCGTAAAGYTCATGTTAACTGACTGCTATTATCTCATAGAACAAAACGTATAAGATCTCCTAAGCCTGTGTTAACCTCAGATCTTATTTTCAGCGTTTATTCCAAAGCCATTCGTTTTTCACATAGGGATGGCTGAACAAACCAGAGGTATCTAATTTCCCGGTTTTAGGACTACAAGCTGGCAAGCTCTATTGTCAAAAGCAACCCACTCATAACACAGCCACCTGGTGCAAACAAAAAAAGTGACATATCATATTGGTACATAGCTATATGCGCTACATATTATTGTTTGGGGGGTTGCTAATATAAAACATGGCCTATAAACTTTGAACATGTTCTGCCATACTGAACGCAGCCCAGGCAAATACAATCGACCAATGCGCCATGGCATTGAGCAACCAATATGATTGCTTGACACCCCCTCATTATCATATTGGAGGAYGAAATGCATAAATAAATAAATGCATAAATAATATCAATGTATAAAATTAAAGAAAGTGGGACTAATTATTTAAATCATTATCTATTTTTGTGTTCATTCATTTATCCATTTATGTATCTATTTATGTGTGCATTTATTTATTCATGTATTTCTATAATTTATGTGTGCATTTATTTATGTAATTCTAATAAGAAAGGTTTGGTCCTCCATACAAAACGGCCCTCTAAATTGTTTTGGTTTGGCTGTAATGGCGATCGTAATTTACATAGGTTTTCTAGGGCAGACCAGGGCTTTTGGCATAGCTAGATTGCTATGCAGTAGCCGACCAGCAGAGCTGGTAACTTCATGCTCCAGACCGGAAACTGGGGGCCTGGTTAAAACCAGTTCAGGGAACAGAACCGAAAACCGTAAAATAACAAACATTTTCGAGGAACAGAAGCAGAACCGAGAACGAAAGTGATCTATTCTGTAACGGAACAAAACCGTTATTTTAAATGTGTGGGAGAGGGTTAATAATGTTATTTTACGTTAAGGGCATCTTTTTCCAGTCCCACAAAAAACACAACAAAGCACCTATGCAAAGTCCTCACTCTGTCACTCAGAAACTTACTCCAGTGTCTGCCTGTCTGCCAGCTGAAAATCTTTGACAGTGTGTGTGCGTAGGGTACCGGTCCCTCCCCCTCCAAAGTGTATGCTGTGTTAAAAACAACTCGGAACTCGGGAATCTCCAACTTCCGTGTGTTCAAGACAACTGGGTACTTGTGGAAAAAACTAGCTCCGACTGCAAAAAATATTTTTGAGCAGTCATCCAACTCAGAATTCCAAGTCAGAAACTCTGGCATCTTTCTAGAGCTCTGACTTTCCAACCTGTTGTTCACTGACATCATGATTTTACCTCATTTTTTTCCTAGTTCCCAGTTGTCTTTAAACCACCAATAGTTTACTGTAGCCTTCTGATGTTACAAGTGTGATTCAGAATTTAGGGAGAAAGATATTTAATCAGAGAAAAATGTATGAATCTATCAATGCTAGTTAAGGATACTATAGCTATCACATTGGATTTCTTTTTTACTAGGCAAGTCAGTGAAGAACAATTTCTTGTTTACAATGACTACCTAGGAACAGTGGGTTAACTACCTTGTTCAGGGGCAGAACGGCAGATTTTTACCTTGACAGCTCGGGGATTCGATCTAGCAACCTTTCAGTTGTTAGCCCAACGCTCTAACCACTAGGCTACCTGCCGCCTCTACACTCTAACCACTAGGCTACCTGCCTCCCCCTACAAAAAAAAGTAAGACGTGCTTTTATTTTAATGATGTTGATCTGCACACACAAGCTTGTTAGTTAGCTAGCTCTGGTCCAACGTTAGTCCAACGTTAGCCAACTCTCTGAAGTTCAGAGAAGCCGCTCCTCCGTATGCAATTCTGTGGACCTAATTCAGATAATGCATGTCATAACAACAAGATCCACAACGCTTCAAGCCAAACCTCCTCCTCCTCCACCTTCTCTTGCTCTATCGCCACCCACAAAATGTCAGTCGCATCTCGCGCCCTACACTCGTCTGCCCAATACATGTAAATAGCTTGCCCGCTCCATAGCAAGCTGCTCTATCTGTACTGATTGGAGAAGTAATTTAATGTTGATCTAAATATATAAAATATATATTTCAGAGGTTTAAAAAGGAACAGAAAGGAACAATATAAACTGTTACTTTTTTTTGTTTGAACAGGTTCAGAACTTTATTTTGCTGGTCAGAATGGTGGAACAGAACAACAAAATATATGGTTATGTTCAGAACAAAACAATTGGAAAATAATTTGGGTTCCAACCCCTGGATGGTTAGAAGCTAGTCTGATGTAATCCATATCCTGCCATCTACCCAAGATTGTTGAACAACTTTATGGAAGCACATTTTTATTAGAGTAGCAATTTCCTGAGCAAGGGAGCATGAATTGTAATCCAAACCCAACCTTCAGATTCCAAACTCTGTTTTGGAAGAGACTGACTTTATAACCAAAATTATCCTATTTACACTTTGTAGTCAATTTTGACACTAGAATAAATGTTTCTGACTCATATCAATGACACATAGGTCATTTTCAAACTTATTAGTTCAAAGGGGTGAAGTCAGAGTTGGGATGTCCAAGGATCCCATTTAAACTTTCCCCATCCTTGAGGTCCTCCTCCCTACTCCCTCCAATGAAAGTCCTGGACATACAGGCCTACATGGGGTTTTACAAGGGCAGCCCATAGGCATAGACTGTGTGTGTGCCTGAGTGTGTCTATGCTGGGGGAGCCAGGCAGGCTGGCAGGCCCATTATAAATGCAGCGCTGGGGAGCAGGCCAGGGATTCACAGTAATTAGATGACAAAACGGTGTCGGCTGGAGATGAGAGAGAGGGGGTCACACACACACACACACACACACACACACTGCTTCCACCGCAGGGCAATCTGTAAGTGTCAATCACCAGACTACCGCGGGAAAAGAGAGGGAGCGGGAGGGAGGGAGGGCAAGAGAGGGGAAGAGGGAGCCAGAGAAAGAGAAAGCGAGTGGGACAGAAAGGGGAAAGGGGAGAGAAAGTGAGGGGGAGGGAAGAGAGCAGGGGTGAAAGACAGAGGCAAAGAGGGGGGAGAGGGAGGGTAGTAGGGAGTCAAATAAAAGGGTGAGAGAGGAGAGATGGAGAGAGAAAGAGGGGCATGGATGTAAAGGGAGAGAGACAAACGAGAAGACAGAAGGCATCCAAAACATAGATATGTGGTGAAATCAGATATGAAAACAGAGCTGATGCCTGTACTAGTCAAGAATCAGGCCTAGTAATGTATTCTGCTTGTTTATTGTAGGATCACAATACAACACATAAAGCCATGCAGCATTACATCATCGTATTCATCATTGTCGTAATCATCATTGTTCCAAAGTTAGAATTCGCTTTCAAGATACCCAAGGACACCCGAAATATAAGAAAATAATCATAAACATGACATCACTACAGCAAGTTCAAAAGTAAATTACACAAGGAAATGATCAATCATACAGCAGCACAAAGAAATGATGCTACTACTACTACTACCACCATTACTACTACTACCACCATTACTACCACTAATACTACTATATACACAGAGCCATGGCAACATCAAACTCTTTTCCACATGAAGTAACTGATGCAAGCAGTCAAATCTGACTTTTTAAAAACAGATAAATATACACCTTATGGAATAGCGGGGACTGTGAAGCAACACAAACAGGCACAGACACATGCATGCAAACACACAATAACATGCACACGTGTACACATGGATTTTGTGTTGTAGATATGTGGTGGTAGAGTAGGTGTAGTAGATATGTGTTGTGAAATCTGTTGTGAGTGTATTGTAATGTTAATCATTTGTATAGCTGCTTTCATTTTTCCTGGACCCCAGGAAGAGTAGCTGCTGCCTTGGTTAATGGGGATCCATAATAAATACACAAATATTACTACTACACCTATTACTACTACCACCACTACTATTATCTACTTTATAGTTGTAAATACATGTGGAAAGCGTTATGGTCACGTATGTGTTGGTGATGAAAGGTGAAGTGTGTTCCATTCCATCAGGTGACGGGAGAGGATCCTCAATGTTCTGCGTCTTTCCAAAGTCTACCCCACACCACACACAACAACACACACACACACAACAACACACACACAACACACACACACACACACACACCACACCACACACACAACACACACACACAACACACACACACACCCACAACACACACACACATTGAGGATATAATAATATTAGGATATATTTAAGTGATAATGCCCTCGAAGCCAATGTTTTGGAGGATATATTGAACAGGTGTTGTTTAGGTCTGAGACAAAGTCGAGCGGCGGCAAACCGTGCCAATATATCCTCCAAACACCAGCTTCGAGGCATTGTAACTTTTATACAACGGGTTACCAACATATTCAAATAATGATTGACATATTTTCATTAAATGTTCCATTGCCATACTGGCTGGCAACGTTCTTATCCCTTGCTTGCAAGCTACCCAACTACGTCAAAAAGGGCAGCAAGATTAACAGCAAAGTAGCTGCATTTGCCTTTGTTTTAAGCTGTTTTCTAGTGGACATTTATTTGGATGCATCCATAACAATGGGATAATGAGGCGCGATTTTCGCCTGGCATAGAATATGTGCTCATTCTCAGGACACCGGTGTTCAGAGGAACTAGCCAACAACACAGCTAAACAATCACTCAAACTGAAGCTGGAAAGACTGTAAACTAGCTGCACTTTGTTTCGTGGTACGTTTTTTTTCAATTGGCATGTGTGTATATATCCATAAAAATGCTAGCTGATTCATGATTTCGATTGGATGAGAAATGCTGCCTGTCTGTCTCGTCCCCCGATACGTTCATTACTATGGGACAGCTGAGACGAATTTGAATAATGAAACAATGTTGCAAAAGTCTGCGAGACAGACGGCAAGGTTTATACAAATCTCCGCTGTTGAAAAAAATGTTAGTCTAAAAGAAATGTGAGATAATGTCAGATGCTTTTTATAGTGGAGATCAAGTTTATAAATTACCTGGCTGGGCTGATGAGACAGTGGATTGCGCAGTCAGATGGAACAGAGTAAATAGGCATTTTAACGTCATAGATTTAGCCGTGGTAACTTGTGGAATAGACACCAATCAGCATTCAGGATTAGACCCCCCGTTGTATAAATTTAGGACATATTTCAGCCCATGTTTAGATGTTGCTTGTTTTGTGAGTTGTAAGACGGATTCTTGTTTTTCTTTTTCACCAATTGTTTTCTCATTTATCTGGGTTTATTGTTGGCCTTGTATATTTATTAGTTTTTACGTTGTTGGCCTTGTATGTTTATAGTCCATGATTGTTTTGTACACACCACGCAAGCACTCAACACAGCTCAAACCAGAAATAGAATAGGACTTACAATAGCTCATCCCTCTATGATAAGTTCCTTCCTTACAGGATATGTTTCTTTTCACAATAGCAATGTCCGTTTCTTGTTACTTTTTCATAATGAGGCAAAACAACTCCAGCTACAAAGCATTTCTATACATCATTTGAAGAGGCTGGTCCTTGGTCCTCTTCAGCCTCCTGTTGTTTAGCATCTGACAAACACTAAATATATTTCTAACAGACAGGCAGATAGATATGTGATAGATAGATGCAGTGCATTCGGAAATTATTCAGACCCCTGACTTTTTCCACATTTTGTTACAGCCTTATTTTTTCCCCCATCAATCTACACACAATACAAATGACAAATAATAAACAGTAATACCTTATTTACATAAGTATTCAGACCCTTTGCTTTGAGACTCGAAAATGAGCTCAGGTGCATCCTGTTTCCATTGATCATCCTAAGATGTTTCTACAACTTAATTGGAGCCCACCTGTGGTAAATTCAATTGATGGACATGATTTGGAAAGGCACACACCTGTCTATATAAGGTCCCACAGTTGACAGTGCATGTCAGAGCAAAAACCAAGCCATGAGGTAGGAATTGTCCATAGAGCTCCAAGACAGGACTGTGTCAAGGCACAGATCTGGGGAGGGGTACCAAAAAAATGTGTGCAGCATTGAAAGTCCCCAAGAACACAGTGGCCTCCATCATTCTTAAATGGAAAAGTTTGGAACCACAAGACTCTTCCTAGAGCTGGCTGCCCGGCCAAACTGAGCAATGCGGGGAGAAGGGCCTTGGTCAGGGAGGTGACCAAGAACCTGATGGTCACTCTGACATTGCTCCAGAGTTCCCAGTTGGCGCAGCGGTCTAAGGAACTACAGACCCTTGTTCAATTCCAGGCTGTATCACAACCGGCTATGATTGGGTACGTCGTCTGGGTTAGGGTTTGGCCGGGGTAGGCTGTCATTGTAAATAAGAATTTTTCTTTAACTGACTTGCCTAGTTAAACAAAGTTTTTTTTTTAATTAAAAATGGGAGAACCTTCCAGACTCCTTGGCCTGAATGCCAAGTGTCACGTCGAGGAAACCTGGCACCACCCTACGGTGAAGCATGGTGATGGCAGTATCATGCTGTGAGGATGTTTTTCAGCGGCAGGAACTGGGAGACTAGTGAGGATCAAGTGAAAGATGAATGGACAAAGTACAGAGGATCTTTTGATGAAAGCGCTCTGGAAACAGGTTTTAGGACCTCAGACTGGGTGAAGGTTCACCTTCTAACAGGACAACAACCCTAAGCAACACAGCCAAGGACAACGCGAGGAATGGCTTCGGGACAAATCTCTGATTGTTCCTCGAGTGGCCCAGCCAAAAAGGCCCGGACTTGAAACCGATCGAACATCTCAGGGAGAGACCTGAAAATAGCTACGCAGCGACGATCCCCATCCAACCTGACAGAGCTTGAGAGGATCTGCAGAGAAGAATGGGAAAACTCCCCAAATTCCAGGTGTGCCAAGCTTGTAGCATCATACCCAAGAAGACTCGAGGCTGAAATCACTGCCAAAGGTGCTTCAACAACAAAGTACTTGAGTAAAGGGGTCAGAATACTTACAGTATGTAAATGTGATAGCAAATGTATTTAACATAAAACTAACATTTCTAAAAACCTGTTTTGCTTTGTCATTATGGGGTATGTGTGTAGATTTATGAGGGAAAACAAACTATTTAATCAATTTAGAAAAAGGCTGTCTTGTAAACAAAATGTGGAAAACGACAAGGGGTCTGAATACTTTCAGAATTTACTGTAGATAGATCGATGAAAGATATATAAAATCGATAGATATGACAGACAGAGAATGTAAGATAGATAGGAGTAGCAGAAACACACACACTAGACGTTACTTTGCTGCAGGCGGTCAATGAACGACTTGCTAACAGGACCACCAGCAGGGCCAACAGCAGTAACACACTCGCGGTTTTCATTCTTTACTACAGCACATAGAAAAACCAACATTTTTCATTCATTATCAATTAAAAGACAGTGAATTTCAGATTTCAGATTCAGGCACCTGCACCTGTCAGGTAGAGTTCAATTAAAGGCAAACTTACGTCAGAGTTGAGGATGGAGTTTCGGTTGATCGCTGACTAGGATGGAGTTTCTGAACCTTTGCGGAGACCTAGTTGGATGTCCTCTAAGTTTCTATGGTGGTGTTTTCATCCTCCCTATCTGCAGCCAAACTGCCACACCCCTTACACACACACACCTCACGCTCTCTGTGTGTACTTACCTATACAAATATGTGCTCAGGCTAATCATGCATCTTGTTTATTTTTATTACAGTGAAGAGAAAAAACAGAACACTGCCATATATTTTCACAGTCTCCGCATTGACATTTATGAATGATTAACATTGAAAGTCAAGCGTTGTGCACGCTAATGTCAACTCTGAACCGGCCTTTTAGGACCACTTATTGACCCAAACTAAATAACATGACTTGTTATTCTTGTCGTAAAGGCCCACAGTGCCATCAAAAATATGATTTGCCCGTGTTTTTTATATTTCCATACTATGGAGGTTGGAATAAGACTGTGAAATTGTGAAAATTATTATAATGACATTTTTAATGTCAAGAGCTGTCTTGGAAAAGGACGCCTGAAATTTCACGGGAGTGATCGTTTCTGGCCTGCCCTTGGTTGACATCACCAGTTTAGTGTAATGTTCCAAACCTCCTGCCAAATAACAGCTATTTTCTGTATTTTCCCCTCCCAGACAGTCCAATGCAAATTTCTTGCTTGAGAAATTGTTTCTTTTCTACAGAAGCAATTTTTTATTTTTATTGATTGACAATCTTTAATTTAATCAAATCACAGTAAGGTACTTTAATTGTTTACCCAGAATAATTCTGATAAGATAAAAACAGCTGCATTGGACCTTTTTTTCAACATACCCTAAATGAAACCATATGACAACCAAAGATTGACAGTACTGTCAATTATAATGTCTTCGACATTTTTTTCCAATCGTTAGGCCAAAATACTGTTATGAAAAGAGCTAAATGTTCAATAATGTTTAGAGAAATCACAGAGATTCAGGTTTTGTAAAAATTTGCTCACCAAGTGGAGACTGCTCAGGACGAAGGAGAGGATCCGTCCTCCTCCTCAGGTTGGGAATTTCATAAAATATTTGAGAAACATTTAAAAAAAGACAAAAAACAGCACTCTGGTAGGGTAGCACCATGTTGTAGCCAGAGGACTAGCTAGCTTCGTCCTCCTCCTTGGTACATTGACTTCATAGAAAAACCTAGGAGGCTCATGGTCTACTTCACCCCTTTCCATTGACTGTACACAAGTAATTATGACAAACTTCCGGAGACCCGTCAGAGCTCTTGCATTTAAAACTGACATTGTTGACCACCCAACTTCAAAGTAAACTAATATAGTACTGAAAGCATAAGCGACAGCTAGCTAGCACTGCAGTTCAGTGCATAAAATGTGGTGAGTAGACTCAAAGAAGACAATAGTTGAACAAGTTTAAGAATTAAGGAAGCAGGTGTGTGTGAACGAGAGAGAGAGAGAGAGAGAGAGAGACGAGAGAGCTAACTATTTCACATTACTTAGCTAGTGAATGCAGCTAGCTAGTTTAGCCTACTCAAATAACCCGGCTCAAAACAGAGGGGATCGTTAGCTGGCTATGGCTATCCAGCACTGTAACTTTTTTCTAAAGTCAAGCGTAGCCTTTTTGGTTTTATTAATTTATTGCCATCAGGCGCCTTGGCCGGATTGTTAACTGCTTAAAACTGCTTGCCTGTTACACGTACTGCACGATGTGTAGCGGGGTTTACGTAACGCATTAGTTCTAGTAGTATGTTAACCATGACATCAAGCTTAATATGGTGGACAACGATGTAGGCTGTGATGTAGCGTGTTAGCGTGTATGATATGACTGTTTTTGGCTTGGAAAGGTTCTCGCCTGGTCACAAGACAGCTGATGTGTTGTGCACTGAACGTCCACAGTGAAGGACAATCTGGTCGAGAGGAGGAGAGTGCATAGATGCCTATAAGGAATTAATGAGCAAAGTGATCATGATGCTCTGTAATGTGCTTCTATTGAAAGTGAAACTGTGGTTGTTGCGTCGTGATCAGGGGTGTGTTTCATTCGTGCCGATTCGTGAAAAACGTGGTCTTAAACGAGGAACAAACGGCAAACCAGGTGAAAAACATACCTGAATGTTGTTCCTATAGAAACTTTTTTTTGCATTGTTGTACTAATGATTACAGTGACCAAACGTAGATTCAGCTAGTGCCGTGCACCTACGTTGTAAACTTCCATTCATAGGCTAGGTTTGTCAAGCAACGTTATGATGGCATAGGAAAATCTTGAGTATCATGATAGTTAGACATAAACCTCATCAATGTCGACATTGAGCTGGATGAACAGAATATTGAATGACAGTCACTCACCAATATGCTGTAATCAGAAATAAGGCCATGACCACAACAAAAAAAACGATCGCTTCCTCCCTCACTGTAAACGGGACGCCGCCACTGTGCCTCAACATATCGCCAAATACCACAAGAAAATTATTTAAGATTAAAAACATTGACTCAGGTAGTCTTCTCCTCTAACCACAGGGAAAAATAAAACAGAAACAGTTCCTGGTAGAGATTCCCACCCGGTCAGGCAGGCACTGCATTACCTATCAACCTTCCTCCCAGATCCCCCTTGCATGGATAAGCATTCCAAATTGGAAAACGCTGACTAGAGAATAATGGCGTCCACAGCTTTCAATAAACACTTAGACTGTGACAATAAGGTCTAGCCAGGAATGTGCCAGCTATTTCAGTCTGTCTGGTCTGTTCAGTATCCACACAGAGTGTAGAGACCTGTATCAGATGTTGTGCCTGGGCGGGCATCTGACAATGGCCACCCCTGCAGTCACTATAGCTGCACTACCTCCTTACCAGAGACCCATATGACTGAACCAACAGTAAGTGCTACTATGCTCCCAGACATTGTATTTTGGACAGTGAAACAACATTTGTTATTTCACTACATATACTCTCAGCATTGGATTTAAGATACAACTTATATGGCATATGAAACAAGTCAAACAAGTGAAGTACAGAATGACACTTCTTCCTATCACACGACAACTCCTCTCTGCGCAGCGTCCTCGAACAGTCTGTGTATCTCTCCT
>NC_036860.1:60561493-60613496 GCF_002910315.2 Salvelinus sp. IW2-2015
AAACAAACAAGGTGTGAACAAAACACAACAGTGTCTGTAGCGTACTCACACAAAACAGAAAACAAACTACCCACAAAACCAACATGGAAAATGCGCAACCTAAAAAGCGCTCCCCAATCAAGACCACCGGAGAAACAGCCTGTCTCCTGCATTGGGAACCAATTCAGGCCACCATAAAACCTAACATTACCCCTAGACCATACCAAAATCCCCATAGACAAACAAAAACCCTAGACAAGACAAAAAACCCTAGGACAATACAAAAACTAAAACAAACCACCCTTGTCAACACCCTGCACCCTAACCAAAAATAAAAGAAAACAATATAACTAAAGTTACAGCGGGCGTGACAGAAATGCGGATACTGGTATTTGGCCATTGGCCACTTCGCCCAATTTTATGCCAAGGAATTCTATTGCGTCAACCCACAGGCTAGGCTTGGTAATAAACTAACATTCCAAGTCTCCTTTGTTCAGAGCTGAGAAAATCCACTGAGAACAGGAACGAATTTGCAACATCTACCATCCATTTTCCAGCATAAACTACTATGATTGTTCTCTTTGAATAAATATATTTTTCTCCTCCTGATTTGCTCTGGGTCTGTGTTATTGAAGAATAACATCAACTGCTAAAACTAGTTACCATTTGAACAGTTTTGTCAAACGACTTTGTTTCCCCTGCCTGTTTAAATAAGTATTTTTTGACTGAAAGTTGGCAAGAAAAATGCCCGTCCTAATTTTACTGCGAATACGTTGCGCTGTTTTCATATAATTTGCGCTGATTAGGGGTCTTGTGCACATTTTACATTAGTGTTACATTAGCTAGTTAGCTAAGTTACTGACTTCCTAAGATTTTGTTTTGTTGTTGTTGCATTTCAGGTGGAGTGGCATTGCTGACAGGCCAGCAATGCGGACAGGCCAGCATTGCGGACAGGCCAGGGCCCATATACACCAAGGAACTCAAAGATTTTAGGATTTTTGCCTTCACACTGAGTACCATGTTACATCTTCTCCTGCCACGCCCTCTACTTCTCACCCTGTGTCTCTCTAACCTGCCACCACCCCCCCAGTGCGCTCCTCCCTCTCTCGCTCTGTGTGGGTGTATCTGATTGTGTGAGTGGAGACGGGTGTGCTGGAGTCAGAGCACATCCCCACCAGCTGCAACCTGGTCAATATGTCAAGACCTCTACAAATACTCAGCCCTGCCACTTCCATGCCGCTAGATTGTAGCCTTTGCGCAGGAGTCTGCATTTCAAGCCGTTTGTGCCAGCATAGAGCTTATTATCCCGTGGTGCCTGTTTTCCCTAGCCTGACACGTGTCTTTTCTCTTCACTACAGTTCTGTCCGCTCTGACTCTGGTCCCTGTCGCCAGTCCCTCGTTCTCATCAAGTCCTGCTTCCCTGCCCTGGACCCCCGCTCTTCTGCTTCCTTGGATTTCGCTCCGGAGACCTGCTCTACCCTGCCCCTGCTCCCCTTGCCGCAGCTTCAGTTCCTGGTTCCCTGCTACCTGCCCGACAGCTCCCCCTGGCCTGCACCCCATCTCCCCTCTGCTTTTCAATAAATACCTTGGTACCTTATCCCTGTCTCCCTCGCTGAGTCTGCACTTGGGTTCACTGCTCCACCCTGCGTGACAGTTACAATACAATGACATTGGGGAGGTTATCTTAGATGGGTGGGCAGCCCTTTTCTAGAGGGCCGCAGGTACGCAGGATTTTGCTCCAACTTAGCACCACACCTGGAGTGCGTTCAGTTCGCTTGAACGTTTGTTTACGTTGCGGAATGGTTGGTAACTAACGCCATGTTATTCCAAAATGTTCTTGAACCATCTTGAGATACGTTTGCTCCGTTCTGTTCAGTACAGAACCGTTTCCGCTTCAATTTACGTTCTATTGGACTGAACGCAGCCCTGACCAACTTACCTAGTAAGTTGGGAACCTAATTTTGCAGCCAGACTGCTTAAAAAATGGATGTTATTAAAGAAAATTAGCCAAGGTAGCTAGCTAGCTAGCTAAATGACAACCATATTAATGAATCCTTAAGAGTCTATTGACGCAGCAGTGTGTCAATCTAAGTAAAAAAATAAAAAAATCCCCCTCAAAGCTCACACTAAGCTAAGGATCCTGGGACTAACACACCTCCCTCTGCAACTGGATCCTGGACTTCCTGACGGGCCGCCCCCCAGGTGGTGAGGTAGGTAGCAAACACATCTGCCACGCTGATCCTCAACACTGGAGCTCCACAGGGGTGCGTGCTCAGTCCCCTCCTGTACTCCCTGTTCATCCACGACTGCATTGGCCAGGCAGACTCCCCACCATCATTAAGTTTGCAGACGACACAAACAGTGGTAGGTCTGAACACCGACAATGACGAGACAGTCTATAGGGAAGAGGTCAGAGACCTGGCAGTGTGGTGCCAGAATAACAACCTATCCTCAATGTAACCAAGACTAAGGAGATGATTGTGGACTACAGGCAAAAGCAGGAGCGAGCACATCCCCATTCTCATCGACGGGGCTGTAGTGGAGCAGGTTGAGAGCTTCAAGTTCCTCGGTGTCCACATCAACACACAAACTAGAAATGGTCCCACAACACACCAAGACAGTTGTGAAGAGGGCACGACAAAGCCTATTCCCTTCAGGAACGAAAAACATTTGGCATGGGTCCTGAGATCCTTCAAAAGGTTCTACAGCTGCAACATTGAGAGCATCCTGACTGTTGCATCCCTGCCTGTACGGCAATTGCTCGGCCTCTGACCGCAAGGCCACTACAGAGAGTACGTGCCGTAGGCCCAGACAATCACTGGGCTAAGCTGCCTTGCCATCCCAGGAACCTCTACACCAGGCGGTGTCAGAGAAGGCCCTAAAAATTGTCAAAGACCCCAGCCACCCCAGTCATAGACTGTTCTCTCTACTACTGCATGGCAAGTGGTACCGGAAGTGCCAAGTCTAAGACCAAAAAAGGCTTCTCAACAGTTTTACCCCCAAGCCATAAGACTCCTGAACAGGTAATCAAATGACTACCTGGAATATTTGCATTGTGTGGCCCCCAAACCCCTCTTTTACGCTGCTGCTACTCTCTGTTATCATATATGCATAGTCACTTTAACTATACATTCATGTACATACTACCTCCAATTGGGCCGACCACCAGTGCTCCCACACATTGGCTAAACCGGGCTATCTGCAATTGTGTCCCGTCACCCAACACTCGCTAACCCCTCTTTACGCTACTCGCTACTCTCTGTCCATCATATATACATAGTCACGTTAACCATGTCTACATGTACATACTACCTCAATCAGCCTGACTAACCGGTGTCTTATGTAGCCTCGCTACTTTTATAGCCACGCTACTGTATATAGCCTGTCTTTTTACTGTTGTTTTTATTTCTTTACTTACCTATTGTTCACCTAACCACCTTTTTGCACCACTATTGGTTAAAGCCTGGAAGTAAGCATTTTCACTGTAAGGTCGTACACCTGTTGTATTCGGCGCACGTGAAAAATAAACTTTGATTTGATTTAAATCGTGTCAGTTTAAGCTTGAGAGATCTTCATGGGCTGAGTCTCAATCCACTGCATCCTCTTATGTCGGTCTTTCGTATCTGCGGTGGAGATGGCTCGAGCTAAAGCAGTGTTTGTCAGACCATGAGACATCCCGAAAATCGGTCTTGTCTCACGAAAACGTCTGTAGGCACAATTGACCACTATGGAAAGATGAGATTCTCACAAACACAATGGTGTTCCCTCATTTGCCCTACGAAACCCCACAAGTGTCTCGGTCTGAAAGTAAACCCTGTACCGGTTTAAAACATTCATGGAAGTATGGAGGTAGTTTTGTACCAACAAAAAAAGGGGTAAATATGTGTCCATAATAGAAAAATATTTCCTAAAGCTTTTCTTATATCTCTAGGACAGACACTTCAAAACCTATTCCGTATGATACATTTTTACTCTGTTTTGCCATTTATAAATGTGGCTCAGACTTTTAGAAGTAAGTATCCACTCTATTGCTTAATAAGTGATCTAGCTAATGTGAGCTAGCCAACATGCATTGCTTCTGACACATGCCACGATCCTGCTTGCTTTACATCTGGACAGATGTTTACCTACCGTACTAGCTAGATAATAACGGTTTATAATATTTGCATTTTAGTTTATTATCTACCAGCTAGCTAAGTGTTAAAACTGAGAATCTGTCTGTAAAACCCAGCTAGCTAGTTAATTCAATGCCATCAGTTGTAGCCAGCTAGCTAGCTTGATACTCAGTAACGTTAGCATGCCTTTTCTGGCCAACTGGACATTCCTCTCGCCCATCCCAGTCAGCTCCTTCTTGTCTACTCCCTTCCTCTTGGGTCCTTCTTCTAGGTTCAAAACTATATGGCTGTAGTCTGGTGTCTTATAGAGAGAAATAGTCATTCCTTTTTGTAGGCACTAACTCCGCCATGGTTTGCTGCCACAAGGCCTATAGAGAAAATTAATGGCGTTTTGTAGGGGTTTGGATAAACGCCTAAAATAAGGCTGTTGAATAAACACAGGCTTAAGAGATCTTATAAGTTTTGTTCTATGAGATAATCTCTCAGCAGCTAACGTAACTTTTTGTGAATTCTGAAGAATTTATGTATAAAAACAATCACATAAAGCACATAAAGGCTTCCATAATTCGTAAAGGTCATGTTAACTGACTGCTATATTCTCATAGAACAAAACGTAAGATCTCCTAAGCCTGTGTTAACCTCAGATCTTATTTTCAGCGTTTATTCCAAAGCCATTCGTTTTCACATAGGATGGCTGAACAAACCAGAGGTATCTAATTTCCCGGTTTTAGGACTACAAGCTGGCAAGCTCTATTTGTCAAAAGCACACCCACTCATAACACAGCCACCTGGTGCAAACAAAAAAAGTGACATATCATATTGGTACATAGCTATATGCGCTAACATTTATTGTTTTGGGGGTTGCTAATATAAAACATGGCCTATAAACTTTGAACATGTTCTGCCATACTGAACGCAGCCCAGGCAAATACAATCGACCAATGCGCCATGGCATTGAGCAACCAATATGATTGCTTGACACCCCCTCATTATCATATTGGAGGAGGAAATGCATAAATAAATAAATGCATAAATAATATCAATGTATAAAATTAAAGAAAGTGGGACTAATTATTTAAATCATTATCTATTTTTGTGTTCATTCATTTATCCATTATTGTATCTATTTATGTGTGCATTATTATTCATGTATTTCTATAATTTATGTGTGCATTTATTTATGTAATTCTAATAAGAAAGGTTTGGTCCTCCATACAAAACGGCCCTCTAAATTGTTTTGGTTTGGCTGTAATGGCGATCGTAATTTACATAGGTTTTCTAGGGCAGACCAGGGCTTTTGCCATAGCTAGATTGCTATGCAGTAGCCGACCAGCAGAGCTGGTAACTTCATCTCCAGACCGGAAACTGGGGGCCTGGTTAAAACCAGTTCAGGGAACAGAACCGAAAACCGTAAAAAACAAACATTTTCGAGGAACAGAAGCAGAACCGAGAACGAAAGTGATCTATTCTGTAACGGAACAAAACCGTTTTTTAAATGTGTGGAGAGGTTAATAATGTTATTTTACGTTAAGGGCATCTTTTTCCAGTCCCCACAAAAACACCAACAAAGCACCTATGCAAAGTCCTCACTCTGTCACTCAGAAACTGTACTCCAGTGTCTGCCTGTCTGCCAGCTGAAAATCTTTGACAGTGTGTGTGCGTTAGGTACCGGTCCCTCCCCCTCCAAAGTGTATGCTGTGTTAAAAACAACTCGGAACTCGCGGAATCTCCAACTTCCGTGTGTTCAAGACAACTGGGTACTTGTGGAAAAAACTAGCTCCGACTGCAAAAAATATTTTTGAGCAGTCATCCAACTCAGAATTCCAAGTCAGAAAACTCTGGCATCTTTCTAGAGCTCTGACTTTCCAACCTGTTGTTCACTGACATCATGATTTTACCTCATTTTTTTCCTAGTTCCCAGTTGTCTTTAAACCACCAATAGTTTACTGTAGCCTTCTGATGTTACAAGTGTGATTCAGAATTTAGGGAGAAAGATATTTAATCAAGGAAAAATGTATGAATCTATCAATGCTAGTTAAGGATACTATAGCTATCACATTGGATTCTTTTTTACTAGGCAAAGTCAGTGAAGAACAATGTTTCTTGTTTACAATGACTACCTAGGAACAGTGGGTTAACTACCTTGTTCCAGGGCAGAACGGCGAGATTTTACCTTGACAGCTCGGGGATTCGATCTAGGCAACCTTTCAGTTGTTAGCCCAACGCTCTAACCACTAGGCTACCTGCCGCCTCTACACTCTAACCACTAGGCTACCTGCCTCCCCCTACAAAAAAAAAGTAAGACGTGCTTTATTTTAATGATGTTGATCTGCACACACAAGCTTGTTAGTTAGCTAGCTTGGTCCAACGTTAGTCCAACGTTAGCCAACTCTCTGAAGTTCAGAGAAGCCCCTCCTCCGTATGCAATTCTGTGGACCTAATTCAGATAATGCATGTCATAACAACAAGATCCACAACGCTCTCAAGCCAAACCTCCTCCTCCTCCACCTTCTCTTGCTCTATCGCACCCACAAAATGTCAGTCGCATCTCGCGCCCTACACTCGTCTGCCCCAATACATGTAAATAGCTTGCCCGCTCCATAGCAAGCTGCTCTATCTGTACTGATTGGAGAAGTAATTTAATGTTGATCTAAATATATAAAATATATATTTCAGAGGTTTAAAAAGGAACAGAAAGGAACAATATAAACTGTTACTTTTTTTTGTTTGAACAGGTTCAGAACTTTATTTTGCTGGTCAGAATGGTGGAACAGAACAACAAAATATATGGTTATGTTCAGAACAAAACAATTGGAAAATAATTTGGGTTCCAACCCCTGGATGGTTAGAAGCTAGTCTGATGTAATCCATATCCTGCCATCTACCCAAGATTGTTGAACAACTTTATGGAAGCACATTTTTATTAGAGTAGCAATTTCCTGAGCAAGGGAGCATGAATTGTAATCCAAACCCAACCTTCAGATTCCAAACTCTGTTTTTGGAAGAGACTGACTTTATAACCAAAATTATCCTATTTACACTTTGTAGTCAATTTTGACACTAGAATAAATGTTTCTGACTCATATCAATGACACACTAGGTCATTTTCAAAACTTATTAGTTCAAAGGGGTGAAGTCAGAGTTGGGATGTCCAAGGATCCCATTTAAACTTTCCCCATCCTTGAGGTCCTCCTCCCTACTCCCTCCAATGAGAAGTCCTGGACATACAGGCCTACATGGGGTTTTACAAGGGGCAGCCCATAGGCATAGACTGTGTGTGTGCCTGAGTGTGTCTATGCTGGGGAGCCAGGCAGGCTGGCAGGCCCATTATAAATGCAGCGCTGGGAGGCAGGCCAGGGATTCACAGTAATTAGATGCACAAAACGGTGTCGGCTGGAGATGAGAGAGAGAGGGTCACACACACACACACACACCACACCACACACACACACACACACACACACACACACAACACAACACACACACACACACACACACACACACACACACACACACACACACACACACACACCACACACACACAACACACCACACACACACACACACACACACTGCCTCCAACGCAGGGCAATCTGTAAGTGTCAATCACCACACTACCGTGGGGAAAGAGAAGGAGAGGGATGGGAGAGAAAAAATAAAGAAAGCGAGAAGGGACAGAAAGGAGAAAGGTGAGAAAAAGTGAGGGGGAGGGAAGAGAGTGGGGTGAAAGAGAGGGAAAGAGGGGGAGAGGAAGGAAAGGAAGAGAGCGGGTGAAAGAGAAGAAAAAAAGAGAGGGAGGGAGGGAAGAGAGCAGGGGTGAAAGAAAGGGAGGGAGGGAGGGGAGCAGGGGGGAAAGAGAGGGAGGGAGGGGAGCAGGGGTGAAAGAGAGGGAAAGAGGGGGATAGGGAGGGTAGTGGGGAGTAAAAGAAAAGGGTGAATAAAAAAGAGAAAGAGAAAAGAGAAAAAGAGAGAGAGGCATGGGAGTAAAGTTAAGTTAGAGATATATAATTTTGATTTGAAAAGGGGGGGTTCATTATCTTGACCAATCACACTCAAGTCGGCGAACAAGGAGAAAAACGAAGGCAACCAAAATAATGATCTGTGACTCAATCAGATGAGAGTGGAGAGATGATTCTTGTAGGTACACTATTCTCATGAAGAAACAGGGCTGGTAATGTCTGATGCTTGTAATGTGTTTATTGTAGGATAACAATACAACACTTAAGCCATGCAGCATTACGTCATCGTCATCGTTGTTGTTGTCATCAGCATCATCATCATTCATCCAATAACCTAATAATAATAATGCATGTTATTTGGATGTATCAGAAAGGTTACCAAGACTATGATGCAGCTCAGGGCCCTTACTCTTCCCAAAAACCGCCAACCCTCTACTGCCCTTTGTCGGTCTGCTAGGTACCACCCCATACTCACACTTCTAGGAGCACACACAGTGATGAACGGTCGGGATAGGAAATCTTCAATAAGGAGGTAACCCCCGGACCCTGTTGGTGCTCGGTTCTTCTCCTAACTCTGTGTGTGATCAGCAGTGCTTATATGTGTACATACCTCCTTGCAGTGGGTAACGTGGACCCAAGTGACTCTCTCAGCTATTCTAATGGCAAAGGCGGTGGTTTTAACAGAACCTGGTATGGGCCTTCCCAACGGGGCTGCTTCCAGTCTATTCTCCTCTGGGACTGGATTCACCCCCCATCTCCTGGTTGGATTGAGTGAATCACCTTCTCCTGTAATTCACCTGTTGGACACAAAGTCTTGGACATACGGGTTTGGTTAACAAACAGTCTCCTCATGTGTTCTGCTAGTATATCTTCAACTTCTATGTGTACCTGTACTGTCATCCATTATTTAAAGAAATAGATCCTAGTAACCCAACTCTAGGGATAATATCTTGACCTAATTTTTTAGTTACCATAATCGTGTCCGCCAAGTACGTTGGGAACGCTTCTACCCATTTGCTATATTTATCTATTATAAAAATACAATTTTGTTTTTGTTTGTTTATTATCCAATAGGCCACAAAGTGTCCTAACCTATCCCCCCTATTGATACATGGCTCTGCCCATGTATCAATATTGCCGCATATCTAAACAATGACAGGTAAGATTAGTAAATTATCCTTATGTCGGAAATTATCTTGTAGGATCGCCCCTTTCATTTGCGTTCGTCCATGGCTATCCTGTAACAATTATCTGGCAAGTGTCTTATCTTCTTTAAGATTTATCTGTGCTGCTTTGTATGGTTTTAAATGCCTATGTGCCTGTCTGTGTAAATAGTAACCTTTCTCTCCTTTCTTATTTCGCAGGCCCTAGTCAATGCTACTATTTCGGCCTGTTGTGCAGAATAATTTCTAGGCAATGGTTCAGTGTCTAAGACCTTAGTCCCTGAAACCAACTAAGCTCTCATTCTGTGTCACTCCTATCTTCTCTTCTCATGCTACTCCCCAACCCTCAAGGTCTCAGCAGTGCGGGGAGGACTTCTCCGTGTGCCCTTCCTACTATCTGTCTGTCACTCTTTCTCATGACAGTCAAATATGGGTTGTTTCCAAATATTTACTAAATGTCTCATTGTCTCCCTGTCTGAACTCCTGGATTTTAGAAAAATCACCTGTCTATGGTGGCAATCTCAAATGTTATTACATAGTTTGATTAAGGTTACCTCGATGCTCTCAATGATCRTGAATCACCACAGCTGTCATATATCCCTGTCCTGTTGGCTTAGATTAGGTTCTTAATACTTAACATAAGTCTACCATTAATCCAAGGCTATGCCATTTCTTTCTTCTCAATGGTTGAAATTTCAAATATGTCAAAGAACTATAAACTCGTGCATAATTATCCATTACACAAATGACCTTCTCGCTATTATTTAGAATGAATTAGTCTTTCAATTTAACCTAAACAAGCTATTAAAACGTTCKGTTTTTTATGCCGGTTTTGGAGCAGTGGCTTCTTCCTTGCTGAGCGGCCTTTCAGGTTAAGTCGATATAGGACTCGTTTTACTGTGGATATAGATACTTCTGTACCTGTTTCCTCCAGCATCTTCACAAGGTCCTTTGCTGTTGTTCTGGGATTGATTTGCACTTTTCGCACCAAAGTACYTTCATCTCTAGGAGACAGAACGCGTCTCCTTCCTGAGCGGTATGAAGGCTGTGTGGTCCCATGGTGCTCATACTTGCATGCTATTGTTTGTACAGATGAACGTGGTACCTTCAGGCGTTTGGAAATTGCTCCCAAGGATGAACCAGACTTGTGGAGGTCTACAATTTATTTTCTGAGGTCGTGGCTGATTTCTTTTGATTTTCCCATGATGTCAAGCAAAGAAGCACTGAATTTGAAGGTAGGCCTTGAAATACATCCACAGGTACACCTCCAATTGACTCAAAAATGTCAATTAGCCTATCAGAAGCTTATAAAGCCATGACATCATGTTCTGGAATTTTCCAAGCTGTTTAATTTACAGTCAACTTAGTGTATGTAAACTTCTGACCCACTGGAATTGTGATACAGTGTGTTATAAGTGAAATAATCTGTCTGTAAACAATTGTTGGAAATATTACTTATGTCATGCACAAAGTAGATGTCCTAACCGACTTGCCAAAACTATAGTTTGTTAACAAGAAATTTGTGGAGTGGTTAAAAACAAGTTTTGACTCCAACCTAAGTGCATGTAAACTTCCCGACTTCAATTGTAGGTAAATAGCAGTTGGTCCAGAACAAAGCAGCACGTATTGCACTTAGATGCACTCCTCAAAGTTGAAGAGAGATTGATTACATCACTGTTGGTCTTTGTGAGAGGTGTTGATGTGTTGAAGGTACCAAACTGTCTGTTCAAGCAGTTGGCAACACAGTTCGGACATTCATCAGTACCACACAAGACATGTAATTAGAACAGTCCCCAGGTCCAGAACAGAGGCTGGGAAATGCACAGTATTAATTAAAGCCATGAGTACATGGAACTCTCTGCCACACCAGGTAACTCAAGATAGCAATAAAACCAGATTAAAAAACCAGATAAAAGAACACTTTATGGTACAACAGGGACTGTGAAGAGACACAGATATTTGATGTATTTTGTAGATAAGTGGCCTTGCACGAGCCTTGGCCTGTGCAAGCTGGAACGGCTCATAAGGCAGGAGCCATTTCCTGTTTCTGAAGTGTGATGCAGAGGCAGGAGATGTAGTATTATGAAGTGTTATGTAGGAATGTGAAAACTGAGTGTACAAAACATTAGGAACACCTAACTAATATTGAGTTGCACCCTCTTTTTTCCTTCAGAATTGCCTCAATTTGTTGGGGCATGGACTCTACAAGGTGCCAAAAGCATTCCACAGGGATGCTGGCCCATGTTGACTCCAATGCTCCCCAAAGTTGTGTCAAGTTGGCTGGATGTCCTTTTGGTGGTGGACCATTCTTGATACACATGGGAAACTGTTGAGCGTTAAAAATCCAGCAGCATTGCAGTTCTTGACGCATGGAAACTGGTGCACCTGGCACCTACTARCATACCCCGTTCAAAGGCACTTAAATATTTTGTCTTGCCCATTCACCCTATGAATGGCACACATACACAATCCATGTCTCAATTGTCTCAAGGCTTAAGAAACCTTCTTTAACATGTCTCCTCCCCTTCATCTACACTGATTTGACGTGGATTTAACAGGTGACATCAATAAGGGATCAAAGCTTTCACCTGGATTCACCTGGTCAGTCTGTGTCATGGAAACAGCAGYTGTTCTAAATGTTTTGTATATATCAACATTCTGTATATTACTTTAGTTATGTTTTGTTTCCTGTTTGGAACCCAGGAAGAGTAGCTGCTGCTGCCTTGGCAGAGGATAATTGGGGATCCTAATAAAATACTAAATACAAATTAGACTGTTATGTGAAATAAGTCAGCAGGAATGTGCAAACAGTCTGAGTCTATGGGCTATACAGTATCCACACAGAGTGTAGATTGTAGAACCTGTATCTGAGGCGTGTGGTCTGGGGCTGAGTCTGAAATTAAGGGTGGCAGGTAGCCTAGTGGTTAAAGTGTTGGGCCAGTAATTGAGAGGTTGCTGGTTCAAATACCTGAGCTGACAAAGTGACAAATCTATATATGTGCCATTAAGCAAGGCACTTAATCCAAATTTGCTTCAGGGGCACTGTACTACTACAGCTGACCTGTAAAACAACACATTTCACCTATCCAGTGTAGATTATAATGGCACTCCTATGTAACAGTTTAACTTTAGTCCTCGCCCCGACCCGGGCGCAAACCAGGGACCCTCTGCACACATTAAACAACAGTTACCCATCGCTCCACAAAAGCCGCGGCCACTACTTCAAGGTCTCAGAGCAAGTGACGTCACCGATTGAAAGGCTATTAGCGCGCACCACCGCTAACTAGCTAGCCATTTCACATCCGTTACACTCACCCCCCTTTCGACCTCCTCCTTTTCCGCAGCAACCAGTGATCCGGGTCAACAGCATCAATGTAATAGTTTTAACTTTAGTCCGTCCCCTCGCCCCGACCCGGGCGCGAACCAGAGACCCTCTGCACACATCAACACAGGCCACAAAAGTTGTGGCRCTTSTAGAGCAAGGGGAACCACTACTTCAAGGTCTCAGAGCAAGTGACGTCATCAACTGAAAGTCTATTAGCGCGCACCACCGCTAACTAGCTAGCCATTTCACATCCGTTACACCTACAAAGTGCACTATATACCCCCATAGGATCTCATCCAAAGTAGTGCACTATATAGAGAATAGCATGCCATTGATGCAGCATGGGTCTTAGTACTACAGTACCACCTGTTGCCCCAGAGTGATGCAGCATGGGTCTTAGTACTACAGTACCACCTGTTTCCCCAGAGTGATGCAGCATGGGTCTTAGTACTACAGTACCACCTGTTGCCCCAGAGTGATGCAGCATGGGTCTTACTACTACAGTACCACCTGTTGCCCCAGAGTGATGCAGCATGGGTCTTACACTACAGTACCACCTGTTGCCCCAGAGTGATGTAGCATGGAAAGAGGCTGAGGGTTGACCAACACAACAGTTTCAGTTTATTATTCTGTGTTTGTGAGGAAAATAGTTACCTGATCTACTGTTTGTCTTTAAAAAAAAATTGGGGGTGAAATGCTGAAAACAAGTTTTATGAAATAATCAAAAGATACTGCATATTGATTCCCAAAGCAGAGGCTCTGTGTTGGGTGTGTTTCGCATGTCTATTGGTAGATCAGCCTGGTTGGACTGACAGGCAGGCTTGTGTGTATATGTCCCTCTGTCCTATTCAGAGTGGGCACAATGGGGAGCTCTGTTGCATATCTCCAGCAAGCAGTGTGTGGTGTGGGTGTGTGTGTAGGGACATGAGTCCAGACAATGGGTGAGAAGAGCTCCCCGTGTGTAGAGCACTGAAGCCGACACACACAGCCGCTGACATATAACCCTCCTCATGTACTGTCCTACACACTGACAGGAGCTCAGAACAGGAACATAACCCTCTTCATGTACTGTCCTACACACTGACAGGAGCTCAGAACAGGACATAAACATACCCTCTTCATGTACTGTCCTACACACTGACAGGAGCTCAGAACAGGAACATAACCCTCTTCATGTACTGTCCTACACACTGACAGGAGCTCAGAACAGGAACATAACCCTCTCATGTACTGCCTACACACGACAGGAGCTCAGAACAGGAACATAACCCTCTTCATGTACTGTCCTACACACTGACAGGAGCTCAGAACAGGAACATAACCCTCTTCATGTACGTAATCAAATTGTCACATGCACCGAACACAACAGTGAAATGCTTACTTACAAGCCCCTAACCAATAATGCAGTTTAAAAAAATAAGTTTCAAGAAAGTATTTACTAAAATAAATGGAAGTTTAAAAAAAAAACATAATTAAAGAGCAACATTAAAATAACAGTATCTGACCACTTCCGTATTGAGCGAGTCACTGGTACTTCCAGTTTTAGTTTTTGCTTGTTATCCGGAATCAGGAGGATAGAATTATGGTCAGATTTTCCAAAAGGAGGGCGAGGGAGAGCTTTGTACGTGTCTCTGTGTGTGGAGTAAAGGTGGTCTAGAGTTTGTATTTTCTCTCTGGTTGCTCATGTAATGTATAAATGAGGTAAAACAGATTTAAGTTATCCTGCATTAAAGTCCTCGGCCATTAGGAGCGCAGCCTCTGGGTGAACATTTTCTTGTTTGCTTATGGCCTTTTACAGCTCGTTGAGTACGGTCTTAGTGCCAGCATCGGTTTGTGGTGGTAAATAGACAGCTACGAAAAATATAGATGAGAACTCTCTTGGTAAATACTGTGGTCTACAGCTTATCATGAGATACTCAGGCGATCAAAACCTTAGACTTCCTCAATATTAGATTTCGTGCACCAGCTGTTATTGACAAATAGACACAGACCGCCACTTACTGGAGGCAGCTGTTCTATCTTGCTGACGCACTGAAAACCCAGCCAGCTGTATGTTATCCATGTCGTCATTCAGCCACGACTCGGTGAAACATAAGATATTACAGTTAATGTTCTGTTGGTAGGATAGTCTAGATCTGAGCTCATCCAGTTTATTATCCAGTCATTGTACGTTGGCTAATAGGACAGAAGGTAGAGGCGTGTTACCCACTCACCATCGGATTCTTACAAGGCACCCGACCTACGACCCCTATATCTCCGTCTCTTCTTCATGTGAATGATGGGGATTTGGGCCTTGACGGGTGTCTGAAGTAAATCCTTCACGTCAGACTTGTTAAAGAAAAAAATCTTTGTCCAGTATGAGGTGAGTAATCGCTGTTCTGATATTGAGACGCTCTTTCCAGTCATAAGAGTTGGTGGGAGAAACATTATATATAAAATAATTAATTAATTAAAAATAATGCAAAAAAAACACACAATAGCACAATTGGTTAGGAGCCCGTGAAAGCAGCTCCTAACCATACRGTACACTGCATTCCGCAAGAGGATAAGATCCTGACAGAACACTCTAGTGGTAGTTAATTTGTGTGTCATAAAGAAGTGGATTATAGAAATGAACCATGAAACCAAGGAATTTAAAGGGTCCACAAGTTTACCCTCTACTGCAGGTGTAGTAATTAAAGTAACATAACTGAAAGTGTGTCTGTGGGTGTAGCTGAAAGTCATTAAAGCCCACACAAGGCCTGTTTTCTGAAAAAGGTGAATTGATCAAATCTCACTCAGGTAATTGAAGAGAAACATGGAGCAAACATGCACACACACACATCTTTTGAAATATATTTTAATTGGCAGATGCTTAAATTCTACTCACTATTTTACCTTCCACACAAAGAGTAATCCACAACAAAACGTTAATAAACCTTCATTGAGGTCTCTGTGTGCAACCTGACAGCCCACCACGCAGCAGGGGTCTCAGTACATATGAACTCTGTTTACATCACAGCTGCCGACAGCAGACGGAACCAACAGCTTCCTGCTAATAAACAGAATAAATAAATAATGTCTAAAATGGCGTGTTTACCACGCCAGCCGCCGTGTATCCACGCTCACCGATCGAAAGCTGCAAATGAGCTCCAATTTCGCTGACTAGGATACATAGTGAGTCACCCCAAAATCACACAAGGGTCATTCGAGGCTCAGTACTGCATTAGCCCAAGGCTTTCGGATTAGCATTAGTTTATTCATTACTATATTACCCATAAATCATTGATAGTTATCAGTAAGTCTACAGACTCTATAAAGCATCCTCTCAGAGCATGTATGCGTCACTGTTTAGATATTGGGGCGGGGGGGGGGGTAGAGGCGAAGACGTTCCGTAAGGCCAGAGAAACAACAGAGAGGAGGATGAGGGATGGGTTTGGATGAGAGCATGCCAGAGAGGGTAGGAAAGAGAAAGAGAGAAAAAMAGTAAAAATGAAGATAGAGACARGGAGGTGGGTGGGGGAGGGTAGGAAGGAGAGGAGGTCAGGAGATGGAGAGAGACTGCCTGCACACACTGTCAAGACAGTTAATGTAAGGTTTGGAGATAAGGTCCTGCTGACAAACATTGACCAAATCAGCCATTTCAGCGTGCAAGCCTGAACTGCCAGTCACAATGAGAGACGGCGCAACAATCAGCACTCACTCGCTGATAAGAGCTCTACTGGGGCGTGCAGGAAACAGCCAATCTACTGGCTGCCTGGAAGGGAGGGCGTTAGAGAAGGGAAGGAGAGAGAGAGCAGACAGCGAGAGAGAAATGGGCAATAAACCTACAGAGKAGATGTGGACAAAGAATAAACAGCACAGTGGAGGAGTGAGAGAACAGTACCAGGGAAAGAGCAAGCGAGGCTGGTAGAGAGAGAAGGCAAAAATGATCTTTCCACCAACCTCACATCCACCCCCCCAAAACTCTCACACAGAAAGAGACAGAGGYAAAAAAAGAGTGGTGTGATATCAGCTCTTAAAATAGTGCCTCTCCCTGGTCTCTGTCACCTGGGAACAGTTAGGAGAGAGAGAGAGAGGGAGTGTGTGCACACAGACATGAATGATCCTACAGTTTTGACTCGCTCATTCTCCAATGCTGTTTTCTTGTCTCACACAATAGCATAATTGTATTGCCTCAATTGATTAATGGTGCATGCACTTGTGTGTGCGCYCACGTGAGGGGTGGGATAACCCTTCCTATCCATTGATATTGTCTCCTAGGCCAGAGAAATCCACACAAAACAAAATAAGCACATTGAATGCCAGAGTGGATGCCTGAGGGAAGCCAAGCTAACCACTGGCTGTGATGTGGGACCTTGGAACCATACTGGCCCCTTCTGGTCAGAGCATGCACTACAGCTGAGACCATCACAGCTGGTTGGGAAACACTGCTAGTCACTTACCTTTGTCAGACACTTCGACTCAGTCGAGCAAAACAGTGGGCAATAGKTAACGCTGGCTTGCTAAAACCATCGGTGTTCCCTTCGAGTCAGAAAGAGTGGGGGCCTCAGTGGTTGAATCACACAGCTAATATATTCTATTTTTCTGTCCACTGATAACAGTATGAGTAATTAACACATTGATGTTACTACCATCATGGGTGCCTGTGTGTGTGTGTGTATAGAGCGGTAGGTGAAAGGGTTAAGTCCCCTCCCTGGCTGCATGCAGCTTTCCCTTTCTGTGTCAAGCCCCATTAAACCAGCTACACCACAGCAATATGGTGCCATCAATTATACACGCCACACCATCAATGGAGAGAGGGAGAGGGGAAGAGGAGAGGCAGGAACACATAAACAGGACAAACGGCTACATAAAAGACCTCCAGCCTGGTTCGCACACACACACACACACATCCCTCTCGTTGCTGCACTCTAGACAGCTGACGATAAGGCTCTGCTGGGCTTATCTGACGGCAAGCACACACAGACAGATAGAAGGCTGTGCTCCAGTGGGGAATATGACAGGCTGTGTGGAGAGGCAAGAGTCGAGATCACCTAGAGAGATGTCCCTGTAGCATCGGCGGCACACCGCAGATCTGGAGCACGTGCCTTTCTACAAGGTTTACGTGATATACAGATATAACCAAATCAATGGCCGGTGGTGGGAGGAGCTATAGGAGGACGGGCTCAGTGTAATGGCTGAGATGGCATTAATGGGACGGAGTCAAACATCAAAACCACGTTTGACTCCGTTCTGTTAATTCCATCCCAATGATCTAATAAAAAAGGTTAAAAAAGGGGGAAAGGTAAGCTGAGGGTTTACTGTCCTCTCAGGCTGCTAGATACACACCAAATAAATACAAAGTGTAATTCCAGAAAAAAATTGGTTATTAACTACAAGGAATTCATAGGTTGAAAGACGTTCAGTAAGATATATTAATAAGAAAAAGTCCATACTAAAACAGCTAACAAACCAATAGTAAATGTCCAGTAACATCACAAGAGGCAGATTGTCGAAGTGACAAGATGCAGGAATTAGTTTAAATCTACTATAACTCAGTGAATTCAGGTGATTTGAAATCCTACTTATTAAAGATAAAGCTCAACACGGAGAACAAGGTCCCTAACACAGGCAGGGATCATTAAAAAAAAGGCACACATTTTTCTTTCTTTTGAAATCATAGGAAAGTTTAGATTCTTCTCCTGAATTGATTGATTTTAAACCAAATCAGTCCCTGAAATGAAACCACTCCCATAGCAGATGTGACTTACATTGGTGTCAACACAAACTGTCCATCTCTCCAACCACAAACTGATCACTGAAAACATTAAACAGAACAAACATAAGTGTATCCTAGATGGCACCCAGTTCCCTTTATAGTGCACTATTTATTTATTTTATTGGCGCAGCGGTCTAAGGAACTGCGTATCAGTGCTAGAGGCATCACTATAGACCCTGGTTCAATTCCACGCTGTATCACAACCAGCTGTGATTGGGAGTTCCATATGGCGGTGCACAATTGGCCCAGTGTCGTCCGGGTTAGGGTAAGCCCGGGGTAGGCCGTAATTCTAAATWAGATTTGTTCTTAACTGACTTGCCTCGTTAAATAAAGGTTATAGTGGACTATATAGGGAATCATTTGGAACAGACAGACTAAAGCCTGCCATATTCTGGCTATTGGTTGTGAATGAGGTCAATAAGATTTAGAGTATTAGGGTACGTTCAGGAAGGTGCCACATTCTGAACATTGCAGACAGGAGTGTCTTGTACCCAGCTAACAGAATCTCTTTCCATCTTAACCTTCGGTAACATTGCACCTCACTAAACACAGCCCTGTGGTAAGCCAGCACAAACCTAATCCTGTAGATATCTAGGCAGTCTGTATAAAACCACCCTAGACACAAAAGACAGTGGGAACCACAGCAGCCAAGTAAGGCAGAATATGAGCACCACCAAGAGGTGACTTCTATGATCAAGCTGAATCTGAAAACAGTAGTACAGGCCATACTAAACTAAATGCAGCTCAATGACTCCTCCTCTGGCTCCCTCCACTGTTGCCTTATATCCAGAACACATTCAAACTGAAAACAACCAGAACTAACATGGCTGTGTAACATTCCGTACATCTGAGTTAAGACTAAGCCTTTATTCACATTTTGGGGGACCGGGGTCAGAGTATTAACAGGTGGATGATAGCAACATACATAAAGGAATCAAGCCACAAGTGTAGTGGTGGTTGAAACTGGTTTTCCACAATCAACAAATGGGGTGCATACAGTAGCATCCTGTCCTCGTCTCCTTCACTGATCTGGAAGTGGAAAATCCCCAGGTAGGTTTCTGCCATATTGCTTTAACTTCTCTCTAGTTGTTTTCAGATCAYTGCAGGTGAAGGAGAGCTAAGGAGACAAAACCCCTGTAGACTATTGAGATCCACCAGGTGTTTTACGATGTAGCTTCTTTTTAGTCTTTTACATGACCTGCCTGGACACAGCTATAGCTAACAAACAGCAGTCATACTAACAGAGAAATACTTTGCCTTTAAAAAAATATGGTATACAGGCAATAGACTAACAATGGATAAATAGTGTCAGCTTTACTGATATTGGGTAGTAGACACCCAACTCATCCACCATCTGGGAAAGAGTGTCCTTCTGACATCAAGGAGGTTTACATCATAGAAACATACCTTTTAGAAAGGGGAATCCCTATTAAAGTAAATGAGTAGTTCTATTTCTATGGATAACATCCAACAGTTGCATTGACACGATCTGCCAAATCATAACAGGTTTCCTTCCATACAGAGGAAAGCACCTTTACTGTCAATGCAACTGTCTAGAACCATCTCAAACACCGGGGAATGCCATCCAATCCCTCACAGGTCATATTCATTACTACACACCYTAGCAAAACGTTTTGCAAAGAAAAACTCAAATCAGTTTCAGGTAGTCCGTCCCTGTTTAAGGTTTTCTTCTTTCGTTTGGTGCTTAGTGAATACGACCCAGGCATAGGGTCTATATATGAACCCATATCCATGGAACATAAATAGCCCACTGACAGATTCTGCTTCACATCTTTGGCTCAATGTACCCTTGACATCTTTGGCTCAACGTACCAGTGAAGCGACACGGTCAATGACAGCATCAAATTAGTTGAGGAAATAGCTCAACTTGTGCAGCAAATTTTTGTTTCTAAATACTGAATGTTGTGCCATTATAAAACAGTGTATATAACAAAAATATCGCTGGTATATAGAGTCACATTCACTTCAATTCTGCTATCATCTACTTACTGTAATATACATATTTTAGCCTTAAATCAATACACTTGCAATTAAACATGCTATTAGATATAAGATAAAGTCTAAATTATAATCTTGAAWTATACTTGGGCAAGAACAATAATAACCAAATCTATTTTTCCTATTCAAATTACAGTTACTGGGTATATTCACAAAATACTATATTTGTGTGTATACACGTTTATATATCAATGTGCATGTGTGCGTCTGTGCCGTGCAACTTACATATTATAATTGACGTTCATGCACAGCTTTTTCCTAAATAAAAAGTATTTCAGTGCATCTGAAGAGATAAGACAACACAGKGAAAACCCCAGGTATTTTTGGAACATTTCATTCCTTAATACAAGTGACTGGTCATAAAACAGGGGGTGTAGCAAAACCTGGTCTTCAAGAGCAACTGGGTCAGCTGGCTTTCATTGGAACAGAACTTCAATGACTCCTGCAACAACTSCAAACTAAGAGATGCATTTCAACCCAAACTATTTCAATACTGTAAATAGTATAAATGTAAAAACCACAGACTCAGTGTAGGACCAGGCTATAGGAAAAAKTTTAACTGAGCTAGAGAATGAAAATCATCTTCAAACTACCACATCAGACCTGTGAAACACAATCTCAGTCAGTACTGAAAGAACAAGGCAATAGAAACAAGAATAAAATCCCACCTGAACATTAAAAAGACTTCACATTGACTTATTGCAACAGCGAGTATTGAGTATTCATGTACTTAAACCTTTCATAAAACGACCTAAAGTAAACATCTAAACAACATCGTACAGAGATAATACATGTTAACTTTAGATGCCTTACAAACCCTAAAACCAGGTAGAAAACATCCCTTACTGCACACCTCTAAACATGTGTTTTGTGTGTGTTTTTATACATGCAACGGCTGCTTTGTTTAGATCTTGCTGCGTCGTTTCCCTTTGGCTTTCTTTGGAGCCTGGACCTGTCGGCTCTTCTTCCTCAATGCTCTCTGGTCAATCACTGGTGGGTGCTCTTCTTCCTCCACCTCTTCCTCAGCCAAGCTCTTCTCTACAGCCCCCTCTTCCTCCTCTGTCGTTCTAGCTTTCTCCTCCTCTTCCTCCATGACCTCCGGCTGCTCTGTGCCCTGCTCCTCGGGCTCCATGACCACTCTGCTCAGTCTCTTAGATTTATGTTTAGGCGCCGCCGCTTGGCCACTGCCTCTCCTCCAAAGGACCTTACCGTCGCCACCCTCGTCTGAGCTCTCACTCTCTCCCTCCTCTTTCTCATCCTCTGTGGTTGTAACGTTCTCCATCTCTTCTACCTCTTTCTTTTTGTCCTCTTTGACCTCTTCTCTTGCCGCCTCCTCTCCTTCTTCCTCTGTGAGAGGCTGGTTCTCTCCTTCCTCCGGAGGCTGGTAGGACAGGTCTGCRAKCCCCACCTGGACCACTGTTTCCTGGCTACTGCTGTCCACTGTGATGGCCGCCTCCATGGATTTCTCCTCTTCCTRCACCGCTTTCTCCGCCACCTCCTTTTCTCCCTCTAACGCTCCTTCCATGGGTGTAGCTGCGGCCTCCTCTGGAGGTTCGCCCCCTGCCTCCTCAATCACCTCCCCAGAGAGGGAGGGCTCTGCAGGCGAAGGGGCCTTCTCTGTAGCAGAGTCTGGTTCTTCTAACAGGAGAGGAGCCTCCTTCACCACAGCTTCCGTCTCAGCTAATTCCTCTGATGCCACAGGAGCTGCATCTACGGTGTCCTGCAGAGGACAAAGAGAGAAAAAAGTAGTGGCGAAAAACGTATTCCTCAATTCCCTTTCTAACACATACTGTAGAAACATGTCCACAGTACAAACAGGAACTTTCCAAAAATGAAAGGATCCTATTGTCTCATCTGTGAATCCATTTCTCCAATAATGGCCCCATCTCACACATTCCAACTGAGGCATTGAAACACATACTTTAGCCTCAATGGAGTCTTCCTCCTTCGTATCCTCCTCCTCCATTTCCATATCTTCCTCTGTCGTTCTGTTCTCCAGCACAGCATCAGGCTCCTGTGTGGCAACCTCTTCCTCCTCTCCCTGGTCATCAGTCAGTTCTCCTTTGACCTCAGCCTCCTGAGGATAGAAAAGCCACAACCAATGGTCAACGCCTCCTTTTCCTGATTAACCACACATTCTGTATGTAATGACACTCTACTAACTAGGAAGTGCACTACTTTTGACCAGGGCCCATAAGGAATAGGGTGCAATTCCTGGCCCAACAAGTGTGAAATACGCTATGATAGTGACTGGTTATTCGCTAACAACAACCATAGTAACATAAAACAACAAAGACAAGCAACCCAGAACAGCCAAATTAACTGTTGTTTCCTAATGATGTATTCATCCTAATCACGTCCGTCATCCTCTCACCTGAGCTTTGGCCTCCTCTATAGGGGACAGAGCAGCCTCTGCTTCTCCAGACTCGGTCTCATCCCCCCCGCTTCCTTCCTCCTCTCCCTCTACAGCTGTGGTGGTGGGCTCTGCCTCCTCCAATCTGAACACACAGTAAACCAGAGGTGTTATGATTTTCAGCCAATGGGAAGCTTTCATACGTACATTTCATTAATACTTTGATGGATGTTTCTATTTCACTGAGACTCCTTGTCTAACCTCTTCATCTTCAGAGGCTGGCTCTCCTCCTCAGAGTCTTCCATCTCTACTCTGCCACGCTTTTTATGTCCACTACTCCAGGTATGTGTTGACACTGGTGTGCCCTCCAGGGCTAGACAGTAGCCATTTTCATTCCAATGTGTATTCACACAAAAGATAGCATTTTATGTACTCAGCAACACCAACATCTTTCTCATAGTTATTGATTTCAGGACTCAAGACTTCTCTGAGCTACTTACCTTCTATTAACTTGAGGGGCTTATTCAGCACCAAAACTTCCTCCTAGAAAACAAGACCATATTAAATCCTCATTACTTGATTATATTGTCCCTACACAACTTAAATCGGACGTTTGAAGATATTCTTAAACTATAAACAACAAATACATCCACATAGCTGTTCAGGAGGCGAGAGACTGAGGAAACCCAACAGAATGCAAAGGAGAGAGAAAAAAATGGAAAGAAAGACAAACAAGAACAAAGTTGGATAGATGAGAGAGAGGGCAGATACAGAGAGAGAGACATAGACGTACGGTGATGTCCAGACAGTTGTCTGAGCCCTCTTCCATGTTGACGTCTGTGCTGTCCAGAGAGGCTGCTTGGTGATCTCCATTAGCCGTCACCACGGGGAGCACCACTTTATGGGAATCAGCACAACAATCAGAAGGCAATTAGCTACCAGTCATGTGAGAGTCTGGCCACTGTGTCTGACATCACCAAGTCCCCACAGCACAGCTAATCGGGACTGCCATCATCCTGCTACGGTCCTGATGGATCAGTTAGGTCGCAGAACGTTAGAAATGTAATGAATAGAGCTGCCGTCGCGATTCCCTATTCTTCATGACAGACAATCATATAGGTTKTACTTAACACATTTCTATCTGAAGGTACTGTAAACATCACATCCTCCTTGACAGGCCCTTGGGTGTTAGATCTCCTGCTACTGTGTCTGTACCTTTCAGTGTTTTGATCTTGTTGGCCACTCTCTCCCTCTGGTAGGGTCCTCCCACTCCCTCTACCACCCACAGCAGGTCCTGGTCAGCTGGGTACCGACACAGATACTGGCCACACACTGCAGGTCAGGGAGAGATGGTACACTTTGATTGACCGATTTATTTATTTAGGGGCTGCAAAGTTGTACAGTTATAGAGTACAGTAGAGAGGAGCAGAGAGAGAGAGAGCGAGCGAGCGAACTACTACTAATCTTTACACACACACACACACACACAGAGCGAGCACGAGAGACTATACAGTTCTTCAATAACTCACAATACCAAAACACAATAAAGACAGTGTCAATTCGGCTACTCAAAACATCATTTGCATATTCCAAAAAGCAGCATCAAAAGCAAATTTGAGAAAACCAAAGAAATGCAACATCAGAAACAAAAAACGAAATGTTTCTGAAAAATGGTTTGATAACAAATGTAAAACAATTAGAAAACACCTGAGACAAATGTAAAACATAAGCAGAAAAACAACCCAGAGCTACGCTATGAATATTTACACTGAAATGCAATACATTTCATTATACCAACAAGACACAAATTGAAAACAATTGACCAAAATCAGTTCTGAGACGTGTGGAACATTTTAAGCACGACAAAGCCACAAGAATTAAACATACAAGATGAAGGAATTTGGAAAACTTATTTTGATAATCTATACAAAAACATCCCACAAAAAGACTTAACAGAACCAATTAGAAATTCAAATTTTTTAAACATTCTTGAATCAGTTATTAAAAACAACCAAAATCCATTAGATTACCCAATAACCCAACAAGAACTAAATGAAAAGCTCAAATCTATAAAATCAAAGAAGGCTTGTGGTCTAGATAACAGCAGAAATGAAATGGAAGAACAGCACAACTGAGTTGCAAAATGCTGTGCTTAAATTGTTCAACATGGTATTAACTTCTGGCTGCTTTCCTGATGTCTAGAACCAGGGGCTCATCTCCCCTATCCACAAAAGTGGAGTCAAATCAGACCTCAATAATTACAGGGGAATTTGTGTAAACAGCAACTTGGGAAGGATTTCTGTAGCATTTTGAACTCAATAATTCAAACCTTCCGTTAAAAAGTGTAATAAGTAAATGTCAAATTGGCTTTCTCCCCAACCACCGCACTACTGACCATATATACACACCTTACATACAAGGAAATTAATAAACACGTCCACCAAAATAAAAATATGGCAAAATCTTTGCTTGCTTTATTGACTTTAAAAAAGCATTTGATTCTATTTGGCACGAAGGGCTATTCTAAACAATTCTCTAAAGTGGGCATGGTGGTAAGGTGTATGACTTAATAAAATGTATGTACACAGAAAACAAGTGTGCAATAAAAATCAAAAACCAAAGAACAGAATTATTTTCACAACGTTGAGGTGTGAGACAAGGATGCAGTTTGAGTCCAAATCTTTCCAACATTTATATCAATGAATTAGCAGACATGTTGGACCATTRTCCAGCCCCAGGACTCACACTATTTGACACAGAGGTAAAATACCTGCTATGCTGATGATTTGGTACTTCTATCACCAACCAAAGAAGGTCTTCAACAGAAACTTAACATTCTAGAGCAATATTGCCATAATTGGGCCCTGGCAGTAAATAAAAAAACAAAATAAAAATCATGATTTTCCAGAAAAAACCCAGATGTCAGAAACAGAAATTTGCCCTGAACAACACAATAATTGAACACACTAAAAAGTACTCGTACCTTGGTCTGACCATATCTGCATCGGGAGACTTTAATATGGCAGTGAATGCACTCAAAAGAAAAAGCCCGCAGAGCATTGTATGCAATAAAATTGAAATAATTCAAAATCAACATCCCAATTATAATTTGGACCAAAATATTTGACAGTGTAATCCTACCAATAGCTCTTTACGGAAGTGCGGTTTGGGGGCCACTCAATAAACTGGACTTTAAAATGTGGAACAAACATCCAATTGAAGCCCTACATGCAGAATTCTGTCCGAAAATTCTACAAGTCCAGAGAAATTCACCGACTAATGCATGTAGGGCAGAATTGGGCCGCTTTCCAGTGGTAATGAAAATACAGAAAATATCATAATTTTGGCTGCATCTAAATTCAAGTCCAAATTCAAGTCTGCAATTTAAAAGCACTTCAAACCCAAGAGCTGAGCCCAGAAACGAGCCCCCTCAGTCAGCTGGTGTTGGACCTAACCAACCAAGCTGACACCAGCACTGCTTCAAAAGAAAGAATTCCAGGAAACAAAATCATGAACCAATCAAAAGGTCTCATATTTACAACATTGGAAAAATGAAAAAATCCCAAAGCCGACTAAATTGCTATCTGGTCCTAAACAGAGAATATGAATTGGCTGATTATCTCTACTCTGTCAGATACGAAGCAGAGACATATCCTACCAAGTACAGGCTGAGTGACCCCTAATTGGCAATAGAAACCAGCAGACATAAGACGACATGGCTACCCAAAGAAGAGCGTGTATGTGGTCACTGCACAACAGGGGAGACAGTGCATCTCTGTTTCTGTCTCCTTTACTGTGATAAATATTCCTCACCAAGAGATTCATCATTCACAGAAATTGCTACATTTATTCCAAATTGTACTTATTAAACCCAGAGGAAAAACTAAAAATACTCATGGGCGAAGGAGCAATGGCTCCTCTTGCAGCCAAATACGTATTTGCCTGCCATAGCCTGAGAGACACTGAATAATAACATCTGTATAGTAAACAGTAACTTACGTATTATTACTATTATTATTATTGTGATTATCATTCCAAATAGTAGTGGTATGGGTAGTAGGGCTGATAGCAGTTTAGTGATGGTGGTGGTAGTAGTAATGATGATGGTAGTTGTAGTACTGATGTAATGGTGAAGATGACAGTTATAAGTTAGTTATAGTTTCATTTTCCATGTTTAGCTTTTTATATTTATTATATTTCTACTATTGACTGTTACCATTTTATTATTATTTTTTTATTATTATTATTTGTTATTCTTTATAATTTTATTACAATGTATATTGTATATATTGTTGCTTTGGCAATATTGACAATGTTTTTCATGCCAAAAAAGCAGCTAGCATGCTATTACTAACCTTTATACATGGTTAGAGAGCCCCCCATATCAGACCTATGCCCCTTCTGCCTGCCCCCTGCGGCAAGGACCTCAATATGATAGCAGGACATATGCCCAGGCCGTGAGTAGAGCAACAGGCACAACCCCCACTATTACACCCACCCAAGCCCCAGCCTGCAACCTAAGAGGTATGTATCAGATGCTCAACATGCTCTGCTCACACCTACTGTGATGGTCCGGACCTAAACCACACTAGACACTATGGAACAAAAAGCTTTTACTATCTCATCCTGGAATATACCAGGTSTGAGGTCATCTGCCTTTGGCCTAAAGAGCAGGAACCCAGACTTCAAAGAAATTGGAAATACAGACAGTCATCCTACAAGAAACATGGTATAAAAGGTGACGGACTCACTGGTTGCCCTCTAGGCTACAGAGAGCTGGTAATCCCATCCACCAAACTACCAGGTGTGAAACAGGGAAGACACTCAGGGGGTATGCTAATTTGGTATAGAGCAGACCTAACCCCACTCTATTAAATTAGTCAAAACAGGAACATTTTACATCTGACTAGAAATTAATAAAGAAATTATCTAAGAGAAAAATGTCCTCATGTGTGCTACCTATATCCCSKCAATAGAATCCCCATACTTTAACAGCTTCTCCATCCTAGAGGGGGAGATCAACCATTTCCAGGCCCAGGGACATGTACTAGTCGGTGGCGACCTAAATGCCAGAACTGGACAAGAACCTGACACCCTCAGCACACAGGGGGACAAACACCTACTTGGATGGGACAGCATTCTCTCCCCCATATGCCCCTCTAGGCACAACATAACGAACAAAAATGGGTCACAACTCCTGCAGCTCTGTCACACGCTGGGCATGTACATAGTCAATGGTAGGCTTCGAGGGGATTCCTATGTTAGGTACACCTTAAACTAGAGGTTGAATGTTTATGATTTTTCAACGCCGATACCGATTATTGGAGGACCAAAAAAAGCCGATGCCGATTATTGGAGGACCAAAAAAAGCAGATACCGATTAAATCGGAGGATTTTTATATATATTTGCAATAATGACAATTACAACAATACTGAATGAACACTTATTTTAACTTAATATAATACATCAATAAAATCAATTTAGTCTCAAATAAATAATAAAACATGTTCAATTTGGTTTAAATAATGCAAAAACAAAGTGTTGGAGAAGTAAAAGTGCAATATGTGCCATGTAAAAAAGCAAACGTTTAAGTTCCTTGCTCAGAACCTGAGAACATATGAAAGCTGGCGGTTCCTTTTAACATGAGTTTTCAATATTCCCAGGTAAGAAGTTTTAGGTTGTAGTTATTACAGGACTGTTTCTCTCTATACCATTTGTATTTCATAGACCTTGACTATTGGATGTTTTAATAGGCACTTTAGTATTGCCAGCCTAATCTCGGGAGTTGATAGGCTTGAAGTCATAAACAGCGCAATGCTTGAAGCACAGCGAAGAGCTGCTGGCAAATGCAGGAAAGTGCTGTTTGAATGAATGCTTACGAGCCTGCTGCTGCCTACCACCGCTCTATCAAATCATAGACTTAATTATAATAAACACAGAAATACGAGCCTTAGGTCATTAATATGGTCAAATCCGGAAACTATCATTTAGAAAACAAAACGTTTATTCTTTCAGTGAAATACGGAACCGTTCAGTATTTTATCTAACGGGTGCCATCCCTAAGTCTAAATATTGCTGTTACATTGCACAACCGTCAATGTTATGTCATATTTATATAAAATTCTGGCAAATTAATTACGGTCTTTGTTAGGAAGAAATGGTCTTCACACAGTTCGCAACGAGCCAGGCGGCCCAAACTGTTGCATATACCCTGACTCTGCCTGCACAGAACGCAGAAGAGAAGTGACACAATTTCCCTAGTTAAAAGAAATTCATGTTAGCAGGCAATATTAACTGAATATGCAGGTTTAAAAATATATACTTGTGTATTGGTTTTAAGAAAGGCATTGATGTTTATGGTTAGGTACATTGGTGCAACGACAGTGCTTTTTTCACAAATGCGCTTGTTAAATCACCCGTTTGGCAAAGTAGGCTGTGATTCAATGATAAATTAACAGGCACCGCATCGATTATATGCAACGCAGGACAAGCTAGATAAACTAGTAATACCATCAACCATGTGTAGTTAACTAGTGATTATGTTCAGATTTATTGATTGTTTTTATAAGATAAGTTTAATGCTAGCTAGCACCTTACCTTGGATCCTTGCTGCACTTGCATAACAGGTAGTCAGCCTGCCACTCAGTCTCCTCGTGGAGTGCAATGTAATCGGCCATAATTGGTGTCTAAAAATGCCGATTACCGATTGTTATGAAAACTTGAAAATCGGCTCTAATTAAAAATCGGCCATTCTGATTAAATCGGTCGACCTCTAGTAGGTACACATATAGCCCATCTCTTGGCAGTAGTACTGTAGACTACTTCATCATTGACCTCAACCCAGAGTCTCTCAGAGCATTCAGTCAGTCCACTGACACCCCTATCAGATCACAGCAAAATCACAATCTACTTGAACAGAGCTTTGCTCAAATCATGAGGCATCAAAGCCAAAGGAGCTGAATAATATTAATACATGCTATAGATGGAAGGAGAGACGTGTGGAAACCTACCAAAAAACTATTGGGCAAACACAAATTCCATCCCTTCTAGTCAATTTCCTGGACAAAATGTTTCACTGTAATTTTATTTTACCTTTATTTAACTAGGCAAGTCAGTTAAGAAAAAAAATATTATTTTCAATGACGGCCTAGGAACAGTGCCTTGTTCAGGGGCAGAATGACAGATTTGTACCTTGTCAGCTCGGGGATTCGATTTTGCAACCTTTCGGTTACTAGTCCAACACTAACCGCTAGGCTACGCTGCCGCCCCAATAATAGTGAAGGTGTAAACCTGGCAGTAGAAAATATTAACAGTATATTTGACCTCTCAGCTTCCCTATATATTAGCATCTAGGACTGAGTAGGAGGCCGTTTACTCTGGGCACGCTTTTCATCCAAACGTGAAAATGCTGCCCCCTATCCATAAGAAGTTAGCTAAGCAAGCTGGTCCTGGGGCTCTGTTCACAAACACAAACAAACCCCACAGAGCCCCAGGTCAGCAACACAATTAGACCCAACCAAATCACGAGAAAACAAAAAGATAATTACTTGACACATTGGAAAGAATTTACAAAAAACAGCCAACTAGAATGCTAGTAGACCACCGTGACTGACCCAAACTTAAGGAAAGCTTTGCATATGTACAGACTCAGTGAGTGTAACAGTATAGCTTCCGTCCCTCATCTTGCCACTGGGCTCGACGACATCCAGTGATCCGGGTCAACAGGGTGACAAAGGACCCCCTGAGCAAACGAAAGAGACATCAGTATGTGCTGACCAAAAATATGAAGGAGAAAGCATTGAGTGGTGTACATGACCTTGCTGGCCACCAAGTGCAAGCTAGAACTCTTCATTTGGCAAGGCAGCGTTTCTTCTGGCCCAAGATGGAGCATGATGTGAAGGAGTATGTCAAGTGCTGTCGYAGATGCATCCTGGCTAAGTCTCCTGAGCCGTCTGCTCGAGCTCCCCTCGAAAGCATTAGAACCTCCGCGCCTATGGAGTTAGTACGTCTCGATTTTGAGTGCTGAATACAACAAGCAACGCTCAGTGGATGTATTGGTTCTGACATATCACTTCACCAAGTTTGCTCACGCCTTTCCATGCTCAAATCAAACGGCAAAGCAAGTTACCAGAAAGATATGGTACAACGTATTTTGCGTTTATGGATTTGCTGAGCGGATTCACACGGATCAAGGGGCCAATTTTGAGATTGAGCTAATCGCAGAACTTCTCAAGCTCTCTGCTGTCACCAAGTCACACACAACTGCGTACCATCCCATGGGGAATGGGGGAACAGAAAGGTTCAATCAAACTCTGGGAAATATGCTTCGCTCAGTCCCTCTAAAAGCTAAAGAGAAATGGCCGCAGCAGATACAAACTCTAACCTTTGCCTACAATGCTACTGTTCACGAAACCACTGGCTATGCTCCATTCCAGCTCATGTTTGGTTGCGTTCCGAGACTCCCTGCTGATGTAAATGTTCAAGCAAGTTTTGAGGGATCCTGTGGTTGTTGACTATAGTAGCTATGTTAAAACACTGATGTCCATCTCCATGAAGCAGCGAGCATCGCTCAACAGCATACAGTTAACGAACAACAGAAACAGGCCAAACATTATGACAGAAATGTCAGAGGCACTCACCTGAAAAAAGGAGACAGGGTGCTTCTCACTAACAAAGGAGAAAAAGAAAACTTGCGGACAAGTGGGAAGCTAAGGCCATTGACAGAAACATACATACATAAGCTGGTGGATGATAAAGGAAACACCAAGGTGGTACATRGGAACCTTCTTCTAGACATCAGCTTTCTGCCGGTAMAAACACCTAAGGATGATTCATGTGAATCTCAYTCAGATGGAGCTGTAGATCCCGAGTGTGAGGGTCAGTCAATGGACCTTTCAGACTTTGATGAAGAGGAAAGCTCTGGAGATATGACCAGTTCATGMATACTCAGTTGAGTAGATGACCCCGCAAGTCAGGAATCTTCTGAGAGACAGGAGACAGTCAGAGATGAGATGGAGCACGAACAGTCAGCGTACAGCTGCAGGGACAATTCAAACAAAAACCGCCAAGCTCAGGTATCTCTCGATAATGAGACTTCCATTAGCATTCCTGACTATGACAGTGTAGCTGTAGTCCCTGACACAGAACCTTCAGGTATTCCTGACTCAGTTGCCCCAGCTGATTTAGCAAGTGACCAAGACTTACAAAAACCAGGTTCACGTGATTCGCAAGATGTGGTCAGAACACGCACTGGCAGGGTAGTGAAATCTGTAAGTCGTCTTATTGAGACAATGGCTCAGAGAKCATTCACTATGGAGGGCTTAGCCACCAAACTAGGAAAGAAGTCCCAGTCTCTTCTAACTCTGTTTTAAAAAGGTTTTTCTTTATTTCTTCTGTTGTTCTGGGGAATATTCATGGATATGTAAAGCCATCTAAGTGATGTGTAGAATGGTGTCAAGGGATAATGTYATGTGAGGACGAGTGTTGTATGATGTACTTGGCATCGTATTTGTCTATGAGGTTCTCAGGACTGATCAACCTTAGATTCCTCTGAATCTGCCTGCAGATGGCTTGTATAGCAAAGACAAAATATGAGATCTTGGTGTTCACTTGTGCCAGTAGTGACTCAGTAGAGTTTGTTGTCCCTTGTGCTCCAGCTCCATATCTTGTTTGATATGCATTCAGGATGGGTGAATATAACAGTATAGCTTCCGTCCCTCTCCTTGCCCCTAKCTGGGCTCGAACCAGGGACCCTCTGCACACAGACAACAGTCACCCTTGAAGCATCGTTACACATCGCTCCACAAAAGCCACGGCCCTTGCAGAGCAAAATAAACAACTTTTTCAAGGTCTCCGAGCGAGTGACATCACCATTTGAAACCCTATTAGCGCGTACCCCGCTAACTAGCTAGCCATTTCAGACCAGTTACATGAGCATAGCCTTGCTATTGAGAAAGGCCGCCGTAGGTAGACCTGGCTCTCAAGAGAAGACAGGCTATGTGCACACTGCCCACAAAATGAGGTGGAAACTGATCCACAAAGAATTTGAAAACAAACCCGATTTTGATAAACTCCCATATCTACTGGGTGAAATACCACAGTGTGCCATCACAGCAGCAAGATGTGACCTGTTGCCACAAGAAAAGGTCAACCAGTGAAGAACAAACACCATTGTAAATACAACCCATATTTATGTTTGTTTATTTTCCKTTTMGTACTTTAATCATTTGCACATCGTTACAACACTGTATACATACACAAATGACATCTGTAATGTCTTTATTCTTTTGGAACTTCTATGAGTGTAATGTTTACTGTTCATTTCACTTTTGTATATTATCTACTTCACTTGCATTGGCAATGTTAACACATGTTTCCCATGCCAATAAAACCCCTTGAATTGAATAGATAGAGATAGAGACTACTACTACTAACCTTTATACATGGTTAGAGAGAGAGGGTACTTCAGGCCGAGCTGGTCATCTTTGAAAGAGTCCACAAAATCCTCCAACATCTGCAGACCATGACTGTTTCCACGATGACACTTCCTGACAAAGATGGAGTCCATGACAGGCAGCTGGTAGCGTTGGGTCACAAAGCTATTACACAAGCTGTCTGGAGAGAGAGGAAGAGATTTTCTGTTAGTTCATGTCTTAAAAGTATGCTATAATTGATTGAGACATGATTGACTAATGCTATGTATAAAGTCTGTCATTATAGTAATCATCTTCAGGAGGTTAAGGGTCACGGACAGCCTTGTGTAAGTTAAGGTACTGCCCAGTGCCAAATCTCCAGCTAACTTCACCTATCAAATAAGAGCAGTATGGATTGAAACCAAAGATGACCGCTCACAGTGACAGTTTGACCAGACAAAGACCGCTCACCTTTGGGTTTGACAGAGTAGAAACCGACAGCGTGTCCATCCTTCCAAAGGAGCTTGGCGAAGTGGTTCTGTCCGTGGCACAGGAAGGGCACCTCAGGRTTGTCCATCTCACCCACGCGGTACACGATACGGTTCAGAATGTACAGGACGATCCGCTCACCAAGACTCCTCACCTGGGACACACACACAGATACAGAGTGTCACTTAATGAAATGTTAAGATAACACACACACCTCTCCTCTGAAGTTTTTACATGAAACACACTGAACACACTTTCCTCTCTGCTCAATTGACATGCACTCTAGTAGGACACACGTGAATCAGAAGTACCTTGGCTCAGTACATGGCATAAGTAGTCTTTCACCTCCCACGTAAATGTTGGAAGTGACTGTTTTTACAGCTCTGTAGCTCTGCCAAACAATAGAACTGACATTTAACTGTGGGTTTGGATCATGGCCCTGAACACTGCTCCTAGTTTTATACCACCATAACACACTTCCTACCAGTATGTATGTGTGTGTGTGTGTCTGTCTGTACATGTGCACGCTGTGTGTTTCTCTATTGTTCGATGCTAATCAGAACCATTTGCTGGGCACACTGACAGAAACACACACATGCAACACATGCAGAGGTTGAGATTCTGTTCAAAACAATGTCATAATGCATTTCATTGGGTTGATAAACATGCCAGGTTAGTGTGTGTGTGTGTGTGTGTGCTCTCAGTCATGTTGTTGTAGGATCCTGTGTGTCCTCCCTCATATCCTGTCAGACTGAGCCTCTCCTCACACCAGACAGACAAACCCAATATCCTCTACAGAGTCGGTTTGTGACACCTTGTGTTTGTGTGTTTCAATGTGCWAGCTTTATGTTTCGCGATGTGTCAACTCAACAATCATCTCGTGTTGTATGTGTTGCAGTTTGTGAACCTTGAGGAGGCCAGTTCTGGAGGGGTCGGAGGTTCTGAGGATGTCCTCGACAGACCACCACTGACCCGCCAGAAACAAAGCTACCGCTGGAGAGAGAGAGAGAGACATTGAGAATTAGAGTTAGATGAGTATGACATCTAGTTAGAATCCAAACGTGTCTGTAAAATATAAACCCCAAGACATTATAACGAAACTTTTTGATCTGATGTGTGTAAGCTTGTAGCTTTAAATAAAATAGCTTACATCCATCTATGTGGTGGAAACGACCAGCTTACACTGTGACTGTATCAACGGACAGACAAGAGGCTAGAGACTAGTTCTGTGCTGAGGGAGGGATGTACCTGTGAGCTGGTCCTCTGGGGAGAACAGGGCCAGAATCTTATGCTTCAGGTCTCCTCCATAGATGGGAACAAAACCAACYTTACACAGACTGATACAGATCTGAGGGAGAGCCAGAGAGACATGGGGTTAGAGTCAACTAAACAAACCATGTATGTAGTACTGTAGGTGTGTTTGTGTGACTACCATTCMGTGGCTGGGCAGGGTAAAGCGCTCGGCCTTGTCGGGGCTGACGTATCGTAGCTGGGTCATGTAGCCCTCTGCCTCCTGCTCCTCCTCCTCGTGTCTCACTGATCCCAACACGTCCACAGGGAACTCCATCCCTACAGGGCAGGGGTCACACGTCAGCGGTCAGGGTCACTCAACATGCCAAACAAAATACGCACGTCTATCACATGTCTATCACTAACACACTGGGAATGATTCCTTTACCCAAGCAAAACTTGGTACCTGTATTCTGTTTTCCTCTAGGCCCAATGCCTTGTCCTCATCATACCCAAAATAAACCCAATCAATCCAAATGGAGTCACACAATGTCCAGAGTAACTTAGTATACTAACTGACTCAGTCATCAGACAAGGACTGCACAATAAAAACCATGCTATTCTGATGTTACTATGAAATCAACACTTCAGTGACACTTCCAATGCTGCCCTCCCTGGAAGAAACAAAGTGACCCTATAGAACACCTATGGGTGTCTTAAATTCACACTGTGCCAGAGTGTGCTCAGAGCTGGGTTAGATTGTCCCGTTGGTAAATTCACACTGTGCCAGAGTGTGCTCAGAGCTGGGTTAGATTGTCCCGTTGGTAAATTCACACTGTGCCAGAGTGTGCTCAGAGCTGGGTTAGATTGTCCCGCTGGTAAATTCACACTGTGCCAGAGTGTGCTCAGAGCTGGGTTAGATTGTCCCGTTGGTAAATTCACACTGTGCCAGAGTGTGCTCAGAGCTGGGTTAGATTGTCCCGTTGGTAAATTCACACTGTGCCAGAGTGGTCTCAGAGCTGGGTTAGATTGTCCCGTTGGTAAATTCACACTGTGCCAGAGTGCTCAGAGCTGGGTTAGATTGTCCCGTTGGTAAATTCACACTGTGCCAGAGTGTGCTCAGAGCTGGGTTAGATTGACCCGTTGGTAAATTCACACTGTGCCAGAGTGTGCTCAGAGCTGGGTTAGATTGACCCGTTGGTAAATTCACACTGTGCCAGAGTGTGCTCAGAGCTGGGTTAGATTGTCCCGTTGGTAAATTCACACTGTGCCAGTGTGCTCAGAGCTGGGTTAGATTGTCCCGTTGGTAAATTCACACTGTCCAGTGTGCTCAGAGCTGGGTTAGATTGTCCGTTGTAAATTCAGAGCAGCTCTTGGAGCGTTGGGTTTATTTGAGCATTCTGACCTCACAACGACAGTCAAGCATCCAAGCTAACTGGCTAATGTTGGCTAGCTTACTAGCTACTTCCAGACACAAATGAGAGAACACCTCACTCTGACCATTTACTCGCCCTAGCAGAGCTAGACGGGAGGTTTTTATGTTATTTAGAGCATTGATGCCTAACTGTGCTGCTGGCCGACGTTTTGGCGACGTTTACTGACAGCGGTCATATTCAAAGGGTATTGCACATTTGTAAATGAATCTATTCTGAGCTCTGGCACACTCAGATGAGAGTGCTCTGAAAATCAGAGTAGATAGCCAGAATGAATTTACAAACGCACCCTACGTATAAAACCATCAACATGGACTACAATAGGACATGCCAATTCCATCCGTGGTCCTCCGTAGCTCAGTTGGTAGAGCACGGCACTTGTGGGTTCGATACCTGGGACCACCCATATGTAAAATGTATGCACGCATGATTGTAAGTAAGTCGCTTTGGATAAAAGCGTCTGCTAAATGTCATATGCAGTGTATTCGGAAACTATTCAGACCTTGATTTTATCCACATTTTTCTTCTAAAATGTATTACAATTACAACCCCGTAATGAAAAAGCAAAAACATGGTTTGTAGACATTTTTGCAAATGTATTAAAAATAAACTGAAATATCACATTTTATAAGTATTCAGAACCTTTACTCAGTACTTTATTGAAACACCTTTGGCAGCGATTACAGCCTCCAGTCTTCTTGGGTATGAGGCTACAAGCTTGGCAAACCTGTATTTGGGGAGTTTCTCCCATTCTTCTCTGCAGATCCTCTCAAGCTCTGTCAGGTTGGATGGGGAGCGTTGCTGCACAGCTATTTTCAGGTCTCTCCAGAGATGTTAGATTGGGTTCAAGTCTGGGCTCTGGCTGGGCCACAAGGACATTCAGAAACTTTTCCCGAAGCCACTCCTGCATTGTCTTTGATGTGTGTTTAGGGTCGGTGTCCTGTTGGAAGGTGAACCTTTGCCCCAGTCTGAGGTCCTGAGCAGGTTTTCATTAAGGATCGCTCTGTACTTTGCTCCGTTCATTGCTCCGTTGATCAGAATGATTTGGTTGCAACCGGTTTGAGCTGGCACATGTCACTACTGCCTATTGCCTTGGGGGGCTCAGCGCTTCGCCTATATGATCCAAGTTCAGTGTAAACATGTAGATCTTGCACACGCACACAACCCAACACCCACATCAGAAACACCAAACAACCCCACACTCACTCTCTCTGAACAGCACCCCACCCACAGAACTTTACCATGGTATCCCAGCCTGGAAATTCCAGACCTTTGCTGTATGTTCAGTTAGGCCGGGGTGTTAAAACCTGCCCTGTGTTCCATTAGAACAGGGTGGAGGGGTGTTAAAACCTGCCCTGTGTTCCTTTAGGTGTCCCCATGCTTCACATCTGAAACAGTTTGTGCATATATTATGACGCCACTGACATTTTTGTTAATTTTGATCTCCGGTGAGGATATTTGTAATTTTTCTTCAGCTGTTCATGCACACAAATTTTTTAACCTGAAGTCTAATCCTCTTCATCGTTCATTGGTCAACAGTACTTCCATTAAGTAAGTGTTTGTCGTCATTCAACGATAGATTACAKATTTTTATGCAAATGTTTTCACTTGAGAAATACTGCACCAAACATCTTAGTTCGATGTAAAATTGCAAAAATGTCAAAACTCAAGAAATCTTTCATGAATTATCTTAGATTCATTTCAACTATTTTGAGGAAGTATATACAGGCTACAACATCTCAAGACGGACAAACCGTACCACTGTTTTTTTTCAAGCTAAGGTCTTTTAAGGGAGTATACGTTTGGTTCAGCTGACAGAGTTGGGCTAGGCGCCAGCCGAACCGAAACATGCAGAAGCCTTTAGGCCAGGGTGGCGGTGTGGTGTTTACACCTGCCCTGCTGACATTTTCTGTTGCTCCTGGTTTCTCCCATGTTACACACTAACGCCACACCAGCGAAATGGGAGTTAGGCTGAGTTTATATCCCTCTTGTTAACTATAGTAGGTTCTTCTTTTCTCAATAGTTTGAGGAAAACCTACCGTTGTTCTTGTATGGAACTGGAGGCCAAAATGGGGAAGTCTGTGTGTAAGTGATTGTATGCAGTGTAGTATGTGAACTCATATGAGACTTTCATCTTCATATCAGCAAAGACCAAAATAACACCACACTAATGACACTAAAACAGCCAATCTAAATTGGCCATCAGGAACATCCAAATTGAAATAAAAGCTCTGCGTATGCCTATCCAATGCACAAACTGTACATACATTGCCTTCGGAAAGTATTCAGACCCCTTGACTTTGTGTTACATTACAGCCTTGTTCTAAAATTGATTGAATAAACCAAAAAAATCCTCTGCAATCCACACACAATACCCCATAATAACAAAGCAAAAGCAGGTTGAGAAATGTTACGCACATTCCTCCTGACAGAGCTGGTGTAACTGAGTCAGGTTTGTAGGCCTCCTTGCMTGCACACACTTTTTCAGTTCTGCCCACAATTTTTTTTATGGGATTCAGGTCAGGGCTTTGTGATAGCCACTCCAATACCTTGACTCTGTTGTCCTTAAGCCATTTTTCCACAACTTTGGAAGTATGCTTGGGGTCATTATCAATTTGGAAGACCCATTTGCGACAAAGCTTTAACTTCCTGACTGATGTCTTGAGATGTTGCTTCCATATATCTGCATAATTTTCCCGCCTCATGATGCCATCTATTTGTGAAGTGCACCAGTCCCTCCTGCAGCAAAGCACCCCCACAACATGATGCTGCCACCCCCGTGCTTCACGGTTGGGATGGTGTTCTTCGGCTTGCAAGCCTCCCCCCTTTTTCCTCRCAACATAATGATGGTCATAACAGCCAAACAGTTCTATTTTTGTTTGATCAGACCAGAGGACATTTCTCAAAAAAGTACGATATTTGTTCCTATGTGCAGTTGCAAAACGTAGTCTGGCTATTTTATGGCGGTTTTGGAGCAGTTGCTTCTTCCTTGATGAGTGGCCTTTCAGGTTATGTCGATATAGGACTCGTTTTACTGTGGATATAGATACTTCTGTACCTGTTTCCTCCAGCATCTTCACAAGGTCCTTTGCTGTTGTTCTGGGATTGATTTGCACTTTTCGCACCAAAGTACGTTCATTTCTAGGAGACAGAACACATCTCCTTCCTGAGCGGTATGACGGCTGTGTGGTCCTATGGTGTTCATAATTGCATACTATTGTTTGTACAGATGAATGTGGTACCTTCAGGCGTTTGGAAATAGGCCTTGAAATACATCCACAGGTACACCTCCAATTGACTCAAATTATGTGAATTAGCCTATCAGAAGCTTCTAAAGCCATGACATCATTTTTTGGCATTTCCCAAGCTGTTTAAAGGCACACTCAACTTAGTGTATGTAAACTTCCGACTTCAACTGTACATTACCTAATGCTGGTCTATAGGGGTAGTGCAGGAAACAGACACCCAATCGGGGCCTCAGAGCTGGCTCCTAGGTACGTTACAATGTGTGATATCACATAACAGATGTAGGATTACCCACCATGCACAAACAGTAAATAGTGTGTGTGTGTGCACTCAGACAGGCAAATGTGGAGGTGCAAAAGCAAGGAGCAATTTAGCTTGTTTCAATATACACACACATACAGAGTTATAGAATAAAATATGCAAAACACAGCTTTTTTGCTTGCTGTAACATAATGGATTGCTTTCCATACATATTCTCACACACCACTTCTCTGGGAGATAGATAACTGATAACCGTGTGTGTTTTCAATCACTCATGTCTGACGAAGCATAATATTCTTCATCCAAACCTTTACCCTCTACTCCCCTGCTGGTCTCCCCCACTACCCCACATACAGCCTCCTCTGGCTGGGTAGTGGTAGGGCCAGCTCAACCCTATGGGTCTTCCCTCCCACCCATAGAAAGGATTGCACAGATATAAGCAACATACTAATGTGTTTGTCTGTTCTGACCGCCAGTAGATAGGTTTGATTTAAACAGGACATTCACTGCCTACCTCATGTCAGAGAAGCATGATGGCCCCATCTGCCCTCACAAACCCAAACACTACCCATCAGACAGCATCACCAGTGATGTGGAAGGCACATCACCAGCGATGTGGAAGGTACATCGCTTTTGGAAACCCACAAAAACATTCAGTCTGTCCACTTTCCGTCTCTCTGTCTTCACTGACAAGTAACCAGACAATACTACCTGTAACCCATTAAACAAAATATACAAATTAAAATATTCCTCCGTGACCTCTACAGAACAGAGGATGGGTGATGTCATGGCTTTGTGTTATTCCTGRTTAGAGGGGTGATGATCAGAGGGGTGACCCAGTGTTGTGTGTAAATGACACCGGACGTGATTGGGAAGAAGTGGGAGGCTTCATAGCTCCTCCTCTAAGATTAGCAGTATTTCAATAAAACGTTTACACTAGAATTATATTTCACAGCACACTAATGCCTAGTTGCCTATACATAACGAATTTCAGCATGGAGCTGACCCCATTATGTAACTGCTATGCAGGTTGTCTGTGTTCAAGTTTCCAGGTAGCCTTTCCCTATCTGGGGGCAATATTGTGAAAGGTTAGAAGGGGGACTTATCTGCTATAGCCTTAACGAAAGACAAGAGTACACCAGCCGACAAGGGAGGGGGGCATATTGCTACACCCCTGTAACCTACTGTGAACTACCGCAAACAGTGCCACGAAGTAAACAAGATATTCATGTCAAGAAATAAGATGGTATTGTCGAAGTCCTTGTTAAATAAAGGTTAAATAAATGTTTTAAAAAGTCGAACCTAATAATGCACAAACACATCAACTTTACGATCTCTAATAAAGTAGGTTACAAAGCATGTGCAAGAGTAGGAGGGGGCGTAGCGGTATAGGGCATACTATAGGCAAAAACTTGCCGCTACATATCTCGAAGTTCATCAAGCAAACACTATGCGAAATGCAATATTGCCTAGTAACCCAGGTGAAGTGAACAATAACTTTGTATAAAATGTTAAGAGAATCCTCATTCCCCACAGCACACCTCACCCCGATACTCAAGATTCCATTCCCAAATTCCTGACCGTGCTCTTGGATGCCGCCGCTAGTGAAAACACAGGCCCTATCCAAACATATTTGACCAAACAAATGTTTAACAGAAACAACACATACATGTATATGAAAGAGAATGTAAGCAGTTCTTAGCGAGCCATCCTGTAATACTGTCCAACGTGATGCTTACTCATCAGCAGGGCCGATCCAGCGCCCGCACCGACCATCCCATCCCACGCAGCGTGTTTCAGGGCTCCAAGCACTCCGGCAATCTCCCATATAAAATACGCTGTGCACGTAAAATGATAGGAAACTCACCTAATCCTGCTGATGACACGTAGGCTGTTTCTTTGACTTCTTTTGCATAAACTATAGGTTTTATTTCTGGAATGTTTTGAAAACCACAAAAGCCTCCGTTGCTAGCTTGTCCTAGCCTGTTATCACTACGTACGCTCTCCGTGGTGTGTGCATTGCCTGCTGGGACAGAGAGAATTTGCAAGATCGCGCAAGGCAAACGTTCTACCAACAACCAACCAGGGACCACAGTAAGACAGGCCTACTCAAATATTAATTTAGAACATTATGAGAGCAAAGTACATGATTATAGTTATTTATAGTGYCTTATATCTCTGTTTTTCAAATATATAACTTGATTTGCAATCACTCTGATATCCTCAAAACATTTATTTGAAGTAATCCTAGGCTATCCTACATATCGTCTATTCACATACATGTGTGTGTGTTATACTGGTGCTTTATAAATCCACAAAGAATTGAACAGTAGATGGAGTCAAAGCGGTAAGAAACATCTTCTCTTTCGTTTTCAGACGAGCAACAAAAGTAGCCTTTAGGCTAGGCTACAAGGTATGGAGCCTTACGTCAAAGTGGTCTGTCCTGTGCCCCACATAGGTTTAAGGAGTACAGTAAATGGTTGCATACACATATTTTGCAGTTGTTATCCCGAGTCTAGCGAAATGCTTATGTTCCAGCTCCAGCTGTGCAGTAATACCTAACAATACAAAACAATACACGCAAATCCCAAAATTAAGAAATATACAAAATATTAGAATGAGCAATGTCAGAGTGCGGAATATAAATATATATGTATATGATGGTGTGTATAGACATAACGGCCAGCATATGAATAGAACAATTGTGTACAGCAGTAGTTACAGTATATAGGATGAGCCTTGACTAGAATACAGTATATACATATAAAGTGGGTAAAAGAGGCGACATGATTAAAGTGAAATAATCTGAATACAAAAAAACTGTAATCAGTTACTTTACCAGCAAAATATTGTAATCAGATTACAGATACTTTTGAAAAACTAGATTACTTCTTGGATTACTTTTAAATTCTGAAAGGATGTTTCCTAAAAAATTTATTTTCTGTTTTCTCAATTACATTCAATTCAGCATTGAAAAAAGGCAGAAGTTTAAGTTTGTTTCACCCGAGTCAGAGACCACTGTGATGTTACACCAAATGTGTTCGATGGATCCTTTTTGTCTTCTTCTAACGGCTCTTTTGGGGAAAGTAATCCAAAAGTAACTAAAAGTAATCAGATTGTTACTGAGTTTGGGCACAGGATAAAGAAGATTAAATAATCTGCTGCTACCCAACGCCAAGGGATACTGAAGTTCCTGAAAAGGTTTGTCCAATAATGTTCGTTGGTATATTATTTTATTTCCAAAGTTACATTACTAATAACAATTTTGGACAGGTAACGAGTAACTGTAACCTACCSAACTCTGCCAATATGGTACAGGTAGCCTAGGTGTAGTGCGCTTTCACTGTTATTGGTTGGTTGCTGGTTCAGTTCCCAGACTGACTGTATTTGATTGCTGGGTCATTCTTGAATTGCGGTGGAATTTGCCTTTGCAACCATGAAAAACATTTTTAAATGACAAATAGTTACACATCATACATGTTTTTGTTTATATTGAACTGTTTATCAATGATAAAACATAATGCAAGTCCTTTATACGGCATAACTTTATGTTTATGCATTTTCTTAAGGTACTTACGGTAAGCAAATTGGCTTGTCCCAGTATTGAGAGATATCTATTATTTTGAATGCTAAAAAGTGAACAAAAGTATTTAATGTATTCTATTGATCAATAAAAACAAAGGCTATTAAAATACATATTTTCTACTATTATAATGTGTGTCCTTAGGTTTGTTATTGGTGTTACTGCGTTGAAAAATCAGTCATTACAAAGATTTACAAGGACCTTGAGCATTCTCTCCAGTGACCAGCTTTTATCGGGGAGGAGTCTATTTTAAAGGAAATTATTAGCTAATGACAACCTTTTAGTATCCCATTAATTTGAGGATTCCATTGATAATTTGGTGTCTTCAAATAAAAAGTGTCACGTGGTGTTACTCAATTTAAATAAAGGAAATAACATTGAGCAAAATAGTTAATGATATCATTTTAGTAAATAATTTTACTAACGTGATAGAGATCCAATGCAGACGTTTTTATATCAATATCAAATCATTTATTGGTAACAATGAAATACAGTTTTGTAATTGTTTTCAATTAAAATGAAATAAATAAATGCTTCTTAGCAAAGAGCAATTCAAATAAAAAAAACACTAGAGTCGATGTCCGCGCCCCCCGGAAACTTAATTATCAAAATAAAAAAGTCCCCATATTATCTGTCACTTTAAACTAGAGGTATATCTTTTTTTGCATTGGGGGCATTCCTCTGTCCAGTGTCTGTGTTCTTTTGCCTATCTTAATCTTAAATGTTTATTGGTCAGTCTGAGATATGGCTTTTTCTTTGCAACTCTGTCTAGAAGGCCAGCATCCGGGAGTCGCCTCTTCACTGTTGATGTTGAGACTGGTGTTTTGCGGGTACTATTTAATGAAGCTGCCAGTTGAGGACTTGTGAGGCATCTGTTTCTCAAACTAGACACTCTAATGTGCTTGTCCTCTTGCACAGTTGTGCAACGGGACCTCCCACTCCTCTTTCTATTCTGGTTAGAGCCAGTTTGCTCTCCTCTGTGAAGGGAGTAGTACACAGCGTTGTACGAGATCTTCAGTTTCTTGGCAATTTCTCGCATGGAATAGCCTTCATTTCTCAGAACAAGAATAGACTGACGAGTTTCAGAAGAAAGTTATTTGTTTCTAGCCATTTTGAGCCTGTAATCGAACCCACAAATGCTGATGCTCCAGATACTCAACTAGTCTAAAGGCCAGTTTTATTGCTTCTTTAATCAGAACAACAGTTTTCAGCTGTGCTAACATAATTGCAAAAGGGTTTTCTAATTATCAATTTGCCTTTTTTAAATTATAATTGGTGAGAGGTCTCAAATATGACATTCATTTCCATACAGTATACTGTATACACAGTATATATGAATCACGGACAAGTTTGTTCCTGTTTCAGTCGTGGGTCAAACAAAAACAGCCTAATGATTAGTTGACGATAGAGCCTCCCACAATGCAGGCGATGGCTGCAGGATGAAGTTGTGAGAAGCCAGTTCACACAGTTGACATGAATGTTCAAGTCGGAACAATTTTTATCCCCATAATGCAACACAGTTTTGAAAGGTGATGACCAACATGGTCACCGAAATGACAAAACTGATCAGCTCAAACGCATCCACTATCCACATCTTTCTTGCTCTCTCTCTCTCTCTCTCGCTCTCTCTAACACACACACACACACGGTTTAGGCACCTGTTAAGTGTTGTACTTCCTAACAGCCTGTAGATGGGGTTATTTAACAAGCATTCATCCAGTCTGCTCAGGTGTGAATAACCCTCAGAGATGCATGGAATGGGTTTAGCTGACACAAACTGAACAGTGAAATGCTTTACATAACTTTATTTCTATGTTTCATTGTTTATTATGAAATAACAGGTGGTTTAGGATGAAAGACACGCACACACAGTCTAGTTTTACTAACCTTGTGGGGACACACAATTGATTCCCATTCAAAATCCTATTTTCCCTAAACCCTAACTCTTAACCTAAACCTAACCCTTAACCCTAACCTAACCTTAACTCCTAACTGTAACCCTAAACTTAACTTTTAACCCCTAACACTAACCTTAACCCCCTTAGAAATAACCCTTTTCCTTGTGGAGACTGGCTAAATTTCCCCAGTTGGTCAAATTTGTGTTAATTTACTATTCCATAAAGTAGTGAAAGATACAAGGGCTCCCGAGTGGTGCAGCGGTCTTTTGCACTGCATCTCATTGTAAATTGTAAATAAGAATTTGTTCTTAACTGACTTGCCTAGTTAAATACGTCAACGTCAACAAAACAAAGGAGATGATTGTGGACTGTTTCTCAAGGAAACAGCAGAGGGAGCACCCCCCTATCCACATCGACGGGACAGTAGTGGAGAGGGTAGGAAGTTTTAAGTTCCTCGGTGTACACATCACGGACAAACTGAATTGGTCCACCCACACAGACAGCGTTGTGAAGAAGGCGCAGCAGCAGCTCTTCAACCTCAGGAGGCTGAAGAAAATCGGCTTGTCACCAAAAGCACTCACAAACTTCTACAGATGCACAATCGAGAGCATCCTGTCGGGCTGTATCACCACCTGGTACGGCATTTGCTCCGCCCACAACCGTAAGGCTCTCCAGAGGGTAGTGAGGTCTGCCCAACGCATCACCGGGGGCAAACTACCTGCCCTCCAGGACACCTACACCACCCGATGTCACAGGAAGGCCATAAAGATCATCAAGGACAACAACCACCCGAGCCACTGCCTGTTCACCCCGCTATCATCCAGAAGGCGAGGTCAGTACAGGTGCATCAAAGCAGGGACCGAGAGACTGAAAAACAGCTTCTATCTCAAGGCCATCAGACTGTTAAACAGCCACCACTAACATTTAGTGGCCGCTGCCAACATACTGACTCAACTCCAGCCACTTTAATAATGGGAATTGATGGATATTTATGTAAAAATGTATCACTAGCCACTTTAAACAATGCCACTTAATATAATGTTTACATACCCTACATTACTCATCTCATATGTATATGTATATACTGTACTCTATATAATCTACTGCATCTTGCCATCTTTATGTAATACATGTATCACTAGCCACTTTAAACTATGACACTTTATGTTTATATACCCTACATTACTCATCTTGTATATACTGTACTCTATACCATCTACTGCATCTTGCCTATGCCGTTCTGTACCATCACTCATTCATATATCTTTATGTACATATTCTTTATCCCTTTACACTTGTGTGTATAAGGTAGTAGTTGTGGAATTGTTAGGTTAGATTACTCGTTGGTTATTACTGCATTGTCGGAACTAGAAGCACAAGCATTTCGCTACACTCACATTAACATCTGCTAACCATGTGTATGTGACAAATACAATTTGATTTGATTTGAAATAATGGTAAACAAATAAAAATAAGCTGGATTTCTGAGAAGATGAAAAGCATGTTAAGTAACACAGGTGTAGTGTAACCCATCATATATGTACTGGGCCAGGGCTTGCTGTGGGTGTAGTTTTCAGTAACTGTTAGTGCACTAATAACCAGTATGCTGAGGACTGACACATACTGTACGTGAAAAGAATACACCATTTTCTAAGATGTCTTTTTTTAACTACATGGCTATGTAACGTGATTCTATACTATGAGTGTACAAAATATTAGCAACACCAGTTCTTTCCATAACATAGACTGACCAGGTGAATCCAGGTGAAAGCTATGATCCCTTATTGATGTCACCTGTTAAATCCACTTCAATCAGTGTAGATGAAGGAGAAAAGATAGATTATAGAAGGATTTTTAAGCCTTGAGACAATTGAGACATGGATTGTGAACGTGTGCCATTTATAGACGTCTATATTTTTGCCATATCAAGGCTGATCCAGACCGGACCAAATCTGAACCAAACATAGACGTCTATGATTGGTTCCTATTTGGTCCGAACCGGACCAAAAATTAAAGTCCGTGGAAATCAAGTCCGGACTGTACCAAAAAKATTTTTCCAAAAGACGTGGGCGTTGATCCGTGCTAACTGTGGTGTAGCCTACAGTGTAGACCCTCAGATGGAATTTGATTAATGGTAGGCCGTCCATTTGTAAAACATGCAGTTGCATTGGCTTTATTAGTCCTGATTCCTGTGACTAATGCATGTGTCTATCAGCTACCCAACTTTATCAGGAGTCAAAAATTGACGGATCCAAACTTGAAATCACTGATAATGACAATTTAGCTCATGGGTGGAAATTCCTGGACAGCAGTTGTGAGTAGCCTGATTGCCCATTCCATATTGTCCATTTTACTTTGACCTGTCCTGTTTTTAGGAAAGGGAAAGGGGGATACCTAGTCAGTTGTACAACTGAATGTATTCAACTGAAATGTGTCTGAATCAGAGAGGTGCGAGTGGCTGCCTTAATCGGCATCCACGTCAACGGCGCCCGGGGGACAGTGTGTTAACCGCCTTGTTCAGAGGCAGAACGACAGATTTTTACATTGTCAGCTCGGGTATGTTCTTTGTTAACATGTCAGGGCATTTTTTACTTGATTGGGCGCCATTTAGGTTAGGCTATTTGATGGGAGAAACCTGCATGTGTGTACAACTCATTACATTTTCATACACTTGATGTCCAGCCTGTAGGCTGCAGAAAACTCTTTCTACCAGTGGAGGCTGGTGGGAGGAGCTATAGGAGGACAGGCTCATTGTAATGGCTGGAATTCTATTTACGTAACAGAGTCAAACATGTGGTTTCCATGTGTTTGATGCCGTTCCATTAATTCCATTCCAGCCATTACAATGAGCCCATCCTCCTCTGCTTTCTACCATAGGCTATATCTGCTTCGTGATTTATGATAGATTATTTTTTTGACAGAACATTAGTGGAGCGCTGCGTCTCTCCAACAGCACCCTGGAGAGGATGGGAATGGAAGAACACAATATTTTGCACCCCTACCACCCCTACCCACAAAGTGGGCACTGCTTATCACAGGGCGGCATCAGCGCTCACTTAAAAAGACCATAGGCCATTGGTTGAGAGAAATGATCATTGTTTTTGGGCAGAATTATGTGAGGTTTCTTGTGTTGTTGTAGGAGCGTCTTGGTCAGCTTAGCTCAGAAAATGCCGCCCTCTTCTAGTCCTGCCTAATGGGCCATACAGCAACACTTAAAAGTTCTTACTAAACTTTGATACACCGGAAGTGTGACAGAGTAAACATGGACACTGAGCTTGCCCTCGCCACCACCTCAGTCTCTGTGACAATCCACCTACACCAAACAACTGCTCACTACAAGTATTATTCCAAACATGTATGAGTTTTGAACTGAGTGTACTTCTGATAACCACACTGAAACCCACAGAGCAAATGTGTGTACAATTTCTGTTTATAAATGTGTCATAAGATAAAGGCCCCAATTGAAGAGGAATGTGGAAGAACCCTGGCCAGATAGCAGAGTGCTATAACAGGTTTTTATCAGATCAGACTGGCACAAAGAAACAGGAACACAACTATCATTTGCATCCTGTAAATGTTTAGCCTGCCAGACCTGCTTATGTATTTACATACCGCTTTATTTACAAAAGCATTTAGTTGCCATGCTGGTTGAACCAGTATTTCTACTTGCACAGCATCATCTGCACATCTATCACTCCAGTGTTAATTTGCTAAATTGTAATTACTTCGCTACTATGGCCTATTTATTGCCTTACCTCCTTAGGCCATTTGCACACACTGTATATAGATTTTTCTATTGTGTTATTGACTGTACTTTTGTTTATCCCATGTGTAACTCTGTGTTGTTGTTTTTTGTCGCACTGCTTTGCTTTATCTTGGCCAGGTCGCAGTTGTAAATGAGAACTTGTTCTCAACTGGCCTAACTGGTGAAATAAATTTTATTTTATTTTTTTACATACATCGAGCGACAGCATGTCTTTGTCTCTCACATTTATAGTTAGCTGTCTCACATTGTTGTGGCCTAGTTATAGCCTGCTAATCTGTTTGTTGTGGCCTAGTTATAGCCTGCTAATCTGTTTGTTGTGGCCTAGTTATAGCCTGCTAATTAATGCTTTGATAGCCAGACACACACTCCTTATTGTGCGGCAAATTGTGGCTTGTTCAGCTGTTCTGCATCCCCACTGAGTACAGGAAGGCTCCACTAGCAAAAAAGCGTAAGGCCACACAAACCATTTGCTCCACACTCAGTGCATGGCTCCGTGCAGTGCGGTGCTTAATCCTGGGACCCAGTAGTCTGCATAGATACCTGATGCCATCTGCAGAAAACCTGTATCTTTCATATAGATGGTCATCAGGGAAGGCCAGTGGGTCCAACCGGTCCCTGAAGACCCTTTCTCGCCTGAAGGCTCTCCTCAGCACAAGTGCTTCTTCATCCACCACATCTCGCACGAATGGGCATGCCATTGTCAGAGCAGAAGGAACACACAATTTTGGGCCTTCATATAGGCTAGTGGCCACACCTGGTGCTGGGGGGGTGGGCAAAAGAGGGTGATGCCTTATAACGATGACTTGGTTGTACTGATTGCTGGGAAAATAAAAAAAAACCTTAGAAAGATGCCACCGTCCTGTGTGCTCACAATAAGAGCTCATATGTCATGGCTCACTTGACTTTACGAGAATATACCTAATTTTTATTTTGAGCTGTGTCATCTTCTTGGAGCTGGGGGAGGAAAGAAAAATAATGATTAATACATTTGTGTTACAGTTAGCATACAGTGTACATTGAAGGCATATCTCACCTCCCTCTCAAGTTTTTTTATTTCAAGGTCCAGTTTCCAATTGTCCTCTTTTTATTTCGGACTCCAGTGCAAGATTTTCCATCTTTTTCTTCTTGTACTGAATGTCTATGTCTGCCAGTTCTATTTGGCGCCGGAGTGGTTGCCATACAACTTTCTGATAGCTTGTGAGCTCTGTGAACACAATACAATTAGCGCAGCTGGAATTTGGCAGGATGTGGTGTCCTTTTTATTAATACGCACTATGTTGCCAGGCTGGTTTTCCCACTGTATAGCATTGGGTCCTGTAAAAGAAATTAGATTTTTTGATTTTGATGAGGACTCTCTCACCATTGTAGAGTAAATAGTACTTTCACAGTCTTAAATGATACCTCATGCCTTCTGGAATCCAGAGAGATGGTCTCCTCCTCATCATCGTCTCCATCATGTGCTGTTGCTGCTGCACTGGGCCCTTCACCCTATCACATTTAATCGGATTCATATTGAAGCTAGTAGACAAGACATGCCAGGCCTACAGTATGCCTTTGATGGAGTACTCACTGGATCAGCATCGTCTGGTGCTTGTGCTGGTGGCTCTAACAGGAACACAGTGCTGCCAGACACTGCAAGGCAATAGGTAAACCAAAGTCAGACAGTCCAAATTGATTCAATATGAATGTGGTTGTATCCCATGTAGAGATGGAAGGACATACCTTGAATGAAGCGGGTGGCATCTTGGGAGGAACCTATGCTCGTCTCTTTCCCCCCAGGGATCCCTTAAGACGGGCCTGCCTTTATTTAGCTCCAAGGCCATGTCCTCTGCTGGGGTAAGGTCAGCCTTTGGTGACCCCACCACCCGTGCCTTGTCTGTGGGTATTCTTTTTCACTGCTAAAACAGTACAGACAATGTGTGAGCAGGCACCTTCTGGGTACAATATATGCTTGTGCTTTGTTAAATATTAGTCAGGGACCATACCATTCTGAGAATGTTCTTGTATTTGATTTTGACCTGCTGCCATGTCCGTTTTGGCCCGTTCATGTTTATCTACACACACACACACAACACACACACACACAACCAACACACACACACACACACATTTAATGGAGTCACACTGCAAAAAATTACTTGGTATTTTTGTCTTGTTTTCAGTAAAAATATCAAAAAATGTATCATAGCTTTATACAGTGTGATGGAGTTACTTTACACAATTTCACTCATATCTGCAGTGCATTTCAATTAAAAATTTAACCGTTTCATAATTACAGTACAACTGCATTTTTGGAGATGTGAATTAAATATTTGAATTGTAATTGTGATGTTTCAGGGGAGCGGTGAGTGTGTAATTGTGCACTACTTACGCATTCAGGCGGTCTGCAATACTTTGCCACGCTTTTTTCTCTTTGCTTTATCACTGTGGCGGTGTTGCCTTTCTTCTTAATTATATCTTTTACCTCCTCATATGCCTCCATGAGGATTTGTGCTTCCGACGGGGAAAGTACGCGGCTCTAGTTGCCATGGTAAATCAGTTAATCTGTGATCTGTGGCGGGGTCTATTTGAGTGAGCCGTGAGCGCGCACCTATCCAGGATTGGTTTCACCTGGCTTAATGAATCCGTGTCTGCTCATCCTGGCTTGGTCTTTGTGCAACCAATTAAGCCTGGACGCACATGTTTTGGCTTCATTGAGCTCAGCTGAGTCATTTATCCCGGATGTCTTAATTCTACTTTTGTGCACAACAGGCCCTGGTTATCTGTTTGTTGTGGCCTAGTTATAGCCTGCTAATCTGTTTGTTTGTGGCCTAGTTATAGCCTGGTTATCTGTTTTGTTTGTGGCCTAGTTATAGCCTGCTAATCTGTTTGTTTGTGGCCTAGTTATAGCCTGGTTATCTGTTTGTTGTGGCCTAGTTATAGCCTGGTTATCTTGTTTGTTGTGGCCTAGTTATAGGCCTGCTAAATCTGTTTGTTGTGGCCTAGTTATAGCCTGGTTATCCTGTTTATGGTTGTGCGCCTCAGGTTATAT
>NC_036860.1:60614915-60734915 GCF_002910315.2 Salvelinus sp. IW2-2015
CTAATCCTGTTTGTTGTGGCCTAGTTATCTGTTTGTTGTTGTGCCTAGTTATAGCCTGGTTATCTGTTTGTTGTGGCCTAGTTATAGCCTGCTAATCTGTTTGTTGTGGCCTAGTTATAGCCTGTATCTGTTTGTTGTGGCCTAGTTATAGCCTGCTAATCTGTTTGTTGTGGCCTAGTTATAGCCTGCTAATCTGTTTGTTGTGGCCTAGTTATAGCCTGGTTATCTGTTTGTTGTGGCCTAGTTATAGCCTGCTAATCTGTTTGTTGTGGCCTAGTTATAGCCTGGTTATCTGTTTGTTGTGGCCTAGTTATAGCCTGTATCTGTTTGTTGTGGTTAGTTATAGCCTGGTATCTGTTTGTTGTGGCTAGTTATAGCCTGTTATCTGTTTGTTGTGGCCTAGTTATAGCCTGGTAATCTGTTTGTTGTGGCCTAGTTATAGCCTGGTTATCTGTTTGTTGTGGCCTAGTTATAGCCTGTAATCTGTTTGTTGTGGCCTAGTTATAGCCTGGTTATCTGTTTGTTGTGGCCTAGTTATAGCCTGCTTAATCTGTTTGTTGTGGCCTAGTTATAGCCTGGTTATCTGTTTGTTGTGGTTAGTTAAGCCTGCTAATCTGTTTGTTGTGGCCTAGTTATAGCCTGGGGCCTGTTGCACAAAACTACAGGATAAGGGATTAAGCAGGATATCTTGGTGATCCTGGCTCATTGATCCGTAATCCGGTTGCACTAAAAGATGGATAGGGGGCAGGAGGATATGTTATGGTATAAATTACCATGGAGATTTATTCTGTGGAGCTAGCCTGCTCCAGACCAGGCTAAATTCCAGGATCTATTTAATCTCATCCCTAAGTCAGTCAGCAGTCACCACAAATGGAAACCAATATTATTTCACTGCTCACTATACATTGTTATCACATATAACTAGACCCACTGTTTTATTTAAACGTTTGTGATCATTAATTTCAATGATTTTGGATAAAAAATGATTTTTAAGATGATGTTGCTATCATTAGATAATTTACAGTTTCCCATAGACTATAAGGCTATATATAAATGATAGAATATTAGGGCCACAGAGGGGAAAAAAACACAAGTCATAATATTGTAACCAGTTGTTTTAAAAGGAGACAGTTGTTAAAATGACAGATGTGGGGCATTTTCGTGAAATTGTACTTCAGTATGGTTTCATAAACAAAGACATGCTGATGTGCCAGAATATTAAGTATCACATTGTCATAAGTATCAAAACTGTAAAAACAATATGTAGCTTTTCCTGCAGAAAGAACCAGCCTCTAAATTTATGACTTTATCCTTTTTCTTCAGTGTGGCCCTAGTACTCTGTCATATAAAACAAATACACATTCCATATGAATATAAAAACACAATGTGTAACATTATGTTCCTTATTGAATAAGGACAAAACAACTAGTTATAGCCTGGTTATCTGTTTGTTGTGGCCTAGTTATAGCCTGGTTATCTGTTTGTTGTGGCCTAGTTATAGCCTGGTTATCTGTTTGTTGGGGCGGTAGTTATAACCTGGTTATCTGTTTGTTGTGGCCTAGTTATAGCCCGGTTACCTGTTTGCTTCTACCCCCAGGGTCCATAGCTTGTCCAGGTAGCATGTGGACAGGTAGGTTCATCCTAGAGGCTGTTTAAACAATATGAGGCAGATAGACTGGGTTTTCCAGATCAGATCAGGACAAGTCTTCTCGGATTGTAGCCTCTACATTACACCAATGGTTCTCAAACCTCTCCTTGAGGACCCCCAGCCGTTCCATGTATTTGAACTATTCCACAGCTAGCACACCTGATTCAACTGGTCAACTAATCAGCATGCCCTTGATTAGTGAATCAGGTGAGCAAGTTGCTACAACAACATGATGAAACGTCTGGGGGTCCCAGAAGAAAGGTTTGGGAACCACTGCATTACATATCTATTATAGACTTGTACACATTCTAAATAAGGCACTCATAGTATACACATAATCCTTGTTATAGATGAATGACCTCTGACTAAATAAATAAGTACCATCACGGTGGAGGGGCACAGGAGAGGTGGGTGACAATAAGCATATACTGTAACAGACAAGTTTCATGTTTTATTGTCACGTCCACAAGTACAGTGAAATGCCTTTCTTGCCTGTTCTTTCCCAACAATGAAGCAATCAATATCAGTAGTATTATAACAAATCTATAGAAAAGTCAGGTAGAACAAAAACACATGAGAAATAGAAATAAGAAGAACGTGAGAAAGTAAGTAAGCTATATACAGGGTCAGTTCCAGGTTCAGTGCCAATATCATATTTGCAATGTGCAGGGATAATGGAGTGGTAGGGTTAGATATGTATAGTGGTAAGATGACTAGGCATCAGGGTATATGATTAACAAAGTAGCAGCAGCGTACAGTATGATTGTATGTGAGTGTGTGTAGAGTCCGTATGAATGTGTGTAACGTGTTACATGTGTGTGTGAAAAAATGAGGTGTGTGTGTATGTGTGTTGGAGTGTCAGTGTGAGTGTGTGTGAGTGAGTGTGTAAAATGTGCATAGAGTGGGTGAGTGTGCATAGAGAAAATAAAATAGAAGGGTCAATGCAGATCGTCAGTGTAGCCATTTTGTTAGCTATTTAGCAGTCATAGAAGCTGTTCAGGATCCTGTTGGTGTCAGACTTGTTTCTCCTGTACCACTTGCCAAGGGGAAGCAGAGTCTATGGCAGTCTATGGCTTGGGTGGCTGGAGTATTTAACAATTATCCGGACCTACCTTTCACCCCACCTGGTATAGAGGTCCTGAATGGCAGGGAGCTCAGCCCCAGTGATGTACTGGGCTGTCCGCACCACCCTCTATAGCGCCATGCGATCGAGGGACGGTGCAATTGCCATACCAAGCAGTAATGCAGCTCTCAATAGTGCAGCTGTACAACTTTTTGAGGATTGTTGGGCCTATGCCGAATCTTTTCGACTTCCTGAGGGGGAAGAGATGCTGTCGCGCCTTCTTAACGACTGTTTGCGGACCATTTCAAGTCCTTAGTGATTTGGACACCGAGCAACTTAAAGCTCTCCAATGTAGCCCCGTCGATGTGGATGGGGGAGTGGTCACCCCCCCTTTTCCTGTAGTCCACGATCAGTTCCTTACTCGAACTGACGTTGAGGCGGAGGTTGCTGTTCCGGCACCACACTGCCAGGTCTCATCACCAYGTCTTGATGATGGTGTTGGAGTCATGCARGGCCATGCAGTCATGGGTGAACAGGGAGTATAGGAGGGGACTAAGCGCACACCCCTGTGGTGCCTCCATTTTGAGGGTCAGTATGGTGGAGGTGATGTTGCCTACTCTCACCACCTGGGGTCAGCCCATCAGGAAGTCCAGGATCCAGTTGTAGAGGGAGGTGTTCAGTCCTAGGGTTCCAAGCTTGGAGGGGACTATGGTGTTGAACGCTGAGCTGTAGTCAATGGTTTAGTACGGCGCCAGAGGAGATGGCTGCTGTTTTACAGGCTCCTAACCAATTGTGCTATTGTGTGATTTTTTMSSMTWWTTTTWASRTWKRTTMMWKKWRKWMMTTRRMSCACCGTCTCTTTTGACTGAAAATAGCTTCTGGATATCAGAACAGCGATTACTCACCTCGTACTGGACAAGGATTTTTTCTTTAACAAGTRGGACGCGAAGGATTTACTCCAGACACCGGACACGGCCCAAATCCCTGTCATTCGGTAGAGTATCTCATGATAGGCTGTACAGTCGTGGCCAAAAGTTTTGAGAATGACACAAATATTAATTTCCACAAAGTTTGCTGCTTCAGTGTCTTTAGATATTTTTGTCAGATGATACTATGGAATACTGAAGTAGAATTACAAGCATTTCATAAGTGTCAAAGGCTTTTATTGACAATTACAMGAAGTTGATGCAAAGAGTCAATCTTTGCAGTGTTGACCCTTCTTTTTCAAGACCTCTGCAATCCGCCCTGGCATGCTGTCAATGTAATGGGTGCGTGTTGGTGGCAGGGAAGTCAGGCGCAGGAGAACGAACTTGGTATAAAKGGAGTKGTTTAATAATTGCTCATAAAACTCCAAAACCAAAATATACAAAAAATATTAAGTGGGTACAAAACCCGTCGCACACCAACACATGACTCGCACAATACATACAATCAAACAATCTCCGACAAGGACATGAGGGGAAACAGAGGGTTAAATACACAACATGTAATGATGGGATTGGAACCAGGTGTGAAGGAAGACAAGACAAAACCAATGGAAAATGAAAAATGGATCAGTGATGGCTAGAAGGTCGGTGACGTCGACCGCCGAACACTGCCTGAACAAGGAGAGGGACCAACTTCGGCGGAAGTCGTGACAGTCAATTAACTTCTGGGCCACATCCTGACTGATGGCAGCTCATTCTTGCATAATCAGTGCTTGGAGTTTGTCAGAATTTGTGGGTTTTTGTTTGTCCACCCGCCTTTTGAGGATTGACCACAAGTTCTCAATGGGATTAAGGTCTGGGGAGTTTCCTGGGCATGGACCAAAAATATCGATGTTTTGTTCCCCGAGCCACTTAGTTATCACTTGCCTTATGGCAAGGTGCTCCATCATGCTGGAAAAGGCATTGTTCGTCACCAAACTGTTCCTGGATGGTTGGGAGAAGTTGCTCTCGGAGGATGTGTTGGTACCATTCTTTATTCATGGCTGTGTTCTTAGGCAAAATTGTGAGTGAGCCCACCCACTTGGCTGAGAAGCAACCCCGCACATGAATGGTCTCAGGATGCTTTACTGTTGGCATGACACAGGACTGATGGTAGCGCTCACCTTGTCTTTTCCGGACAAGCTTTTTTCCGGATGCCCCAAACAATCGGAAAGGGGATTCATCAGAGAAAAATGACTTTACCCCAGACCTCAGCAGTCCAATCCCTGTACCTTTTTCAGAATATCAGTCTGTCCTTGATGTATTTCCTGGAGAGAAGTGGCTTCTTTGCTGCCCTTCTTGACACCAGGCCATCCTCCAAAAGTCTTCGCCTCACTGTGCGTGCAGATGTACTCACACCTGCCTGCTGCCGTTCCTGAGCAAGCTCTGTACTGGTGGTGCTCCGATCCCGCAGCTAAATCAACTTTAGGAGACGGTCCTGGCGCTTGCTGGACTTTCTTGGGTACCCTGAAGCCTTCTTCACAACAATTGAACCGCTCTACTTGAAGTCCTTGATGATCCGATTAATGGTTGATTTAGGTGCAATCTTACTGGCAGCAATATCCTTGCTGTGAAGCCCTTTTTGTGCAGAGCAATGATGACGCCATGTGTTTRCTTGCAGGTAACCAGGGTTTACAGAGGAAGAACAATGATTCCAAGCACCACCCTCCTTTTGAAGCTTCCAGTCTGTTATTCGAACTCAATCAGCATAACAGAGTGATCTCCAGCCTTGTCCTCGTCAACACTCACACCTGTGTTAACGAGAGAATCACTGACATTATGTCAGCTGGTCCTTTTGTGGCAGGGCTGAAATGCAGTGGAAATGTTTTTTGGGGGATTCAGTTCATTTGCATGGCAAAGAGGGACTTTGCAATTAATTGCAATTCATCTGATCACTCTTCATAACATTCTGGAGGATATGCAAATTGCCATCATACAAACTGAGGCAGCAGACTTTGTGAAATTTAATATTTGTGTAATTCTCAAAACTTTTGGCCACGACTGTTGACCACACTATTTACCAAGAGAGTTTTCATCTATATTTTTCGTAGCTGTCTATTTACTACCACAAACCGATGCTGGCACTAAGACGGCACTCACCGAGCTGTATAAGGCCATAAGCAAACAAGAAAATMCTCATCCAGAGGTGGCGCTCCTAGTGGCCAGGGACTTTAAATCCATTTGACCTAATTTCTACCAGCATGTTACATGTYCAACCAGAGGGAAAAAAGCTCTAACCACCTTTACTCCACACACAGAGATGCGTACAAAGCTCTCCCTTACCCTCCATTTGGCAAATCTGACCATAACTCTATCCTGCTGATCCCTGCTTACAAGCAAAAACTAAAGCAGGAAGTACCAGTGACTCGCTCAATACTGTCATGACTGTCCTATGAAGATCCAGATGGGTCGGATCAGCTTTGCAGTGGATCACTTCAGCCAGACTCCCTCTCACCCACGGGGGGGGGGGGGTGTTGACACCTCACGCCCTGTTTTATATTAGGAGAGAGGAGAGGATATGTGATTTTAGAAACTACAAGAGGAAATTGTTCTATAACTTTGTGCAAGTGAGTAGTCACCGCCCCTTTGAGTGAGGTCAGAGAGCGTGTCAGCTTGACGAACCACCCCTTTTGAAGAAATGTACAAAATGAGTGGCTAAGAATTAACATATCAGACCAGAGAGGTGTGTAGCTGCAGCTCATGTCCAAAGTGGTTTGAACTCTGAATATCAACATGAGGTAGAGGCGAGAAGCTCACCTCCCGGACAATCACTGGTTCGGCTGATTAGCTGTCTTCAGTAAATTGGGACCATTCTACTACTCTTCTTAAATCACTGTAGTATGCTACTCTCATCACCCAATGGGAACCATCGACACGGCTGGCTAACCTATCTTCAAAGAGGCAGTTTCAGGAGCGAATGGAAGGGAAATCAACTCTGTAGTTCTGTTCAGGACTACACAACGAACCAAGACATTTACACGTAAATACATTTATGATTTCTTACTCCAAACAGGTGGCGGTTCGTGTGCAAAATATATGATTACTGTGAGAGTAGTTTCTAAATGTACCAAAGTATTATGTCTCTGTACCTCTCTCTCTCCCTCCTCATCTCTTTTGTAACAAGCCGCAATATTGTGTCAGTCCGCAAGGGACCTGTTTCTAGTGTAGTAAGTGTGCATGTTTATCCTGTGTTATCATTTAGTTAGCTAGTAAATAGATAATTAACCCAATCTGCGTAGTACTAAGTAAGGCTGGAGTTTTTGCAGATGCAGGAGGTTACGACTGTTCAAAATGATGATATGATACGAGGTTATGATTAATACGTTGACTGTTTTATGGACCTTTAGTTTAATTCGGGAGATGGTAACTCTTTAAACAACCATTCCCGTGGTGCCCCAAATTCCTAATGAGTTAATTGTTACATGATTAATATCAATCGGGTAACAATTAAACATACTGTAGTTAATTGATTAGATAAATAACAGTCATCAGATTATTTAAAGTAAAGTCAGGACAATACGGAAGTGGTCCAATGACGCAGATGCACAGCTACAGGACTGTTTTGCTAGTAAAGACTGGAATATGTTCCGGGATTCWTCCGATGGCATTGAGGAGTACACCACATCAGTCACTGGCTTCATCAATAAGTGCATTGATGACATCGTCCCCACAGTGACTGTACGTACATAGCCCAACCAGAAGCCATGGATTACAGGCAACATCCGCACTGAGCTAAAGGGTAGATCCCGTTATGCCATCAGACGAACCATCAAACAGACAAAGAATCAATACAGGACTAAGATTGAATCTTACTACACCGGCTCCGACGCACGTCGGATGTGGCAGGGCTTGCAAACTATTACGGAKAACAAAGGGAAGCAGAGCCGCGAGCTGCCCAGTGATATGAGCCTACCAGATGAGCGAAATTACTTCTATGCGCGGTTCGAGGCAAGCAACACTGAAGTATGCATGAGAGCACCAGCTGTTCCGGACGACTGTGAGATCACGATCTCCATAGCCGATGTGAGTAWGACCTTTAAACATGTCAGCATTCACAAAGCCGCAGGGCCAGACGGATTACCAGGATGTGTACTCCGAGCATGCGCTGACCAAATAGCAAGTGTCTTCACTGACATTTTCAACCTGTTCCTGAATGAGTCTGTAATACCAACATGTTTCAAGCAGACCACCATAGTGCCTGTGCCCAAGAACGCCAAGGTAACCTGCCTAAATGACTATTTAATCGTCTATGTATCTGTTGGGACGGTATGCAAATTGGAGTGGGTCTAGGGTGTCTGGGATGATGGAGTTGATGTGTGCCATTACCAGCCTTTCAAAGCACCCCATGATTACAGATGTGAGTGCTACAGGGCGGTAGTCACTGTGGCATGAAGCCTTAGAGTTCTTGGGAACAGGAATGATGGTGGTCAGCTTGAGACTTGTGGCGATTACAGACTGGGACAAGGAGAGGTTGAAAATGACAGTGAATATGCCTGACAGGTGTTCTGCGCATGTTCTGAGAACACATCCTGTAGAACCGTCCGGCCCTGCGGCCTTACGAGTGTTGACCTGGCCCCCTGGAAAGCCCTGTGTGTGGTAGCCCTGTCCTTTAGCTTAGCGCTTTTGATTGTGGAAGCAGCAAAGCTTCCCTGTGGGGACAATGTCAGAGATGCATTTCTTAATGAAGCCGGTGACAGAGGTGGTTAGCTTGTCAATGCTATCAGTGGAGTCCCAAAACATATTCCAGTCAGCCTTAGCAAAGCAGTCTTGTAGCATAGACTCCGATTCGGATGACCATTTCTCAACGGAGCGCATCACGGGTACTTCCTGTTTTAGCTTATGCTTGTAGACAGGAAGCAGTATAGAGTAAAAATCTGATTTGCCGAATGGGGGAGAGCCTCGTACAGTTTGTTAAGTGCCAGTTGTCCATAGACTGCATACATGGTAGGCAGTTTTGCACTAAATGTATCCACTAGAATTTCTTAAGATTGACAAGAACATTTGAACATCAGATCAGCAGTTACTAACCTCAATTCTGGCTTCAAATTCTACTTTGTGTAATTCTAACCGAATTTTCGGGCTATCCAACAGGAAACGCCAGTGAAAAAGAGGCAGGATAGGGGAGCCCTGGCAAGATTAAGGTGAAGAAGGGAAAATCGGCCACCTCTTCCCTCCATTCTATTGGTCAATGTACAGTCTCTTGATAATAAGACGGATGACCTCTGATTTGCTTTCAATGAGCCTCTTGTAACTGCAATATTCTCTGCTTTTGTGAAACATGGCTTTTGGAACAATATTTATTTAACTAGGCAAGTCAGTTAAGAACTTAAGAACAAATTCTTATTTACAATGACGGCCTAGGAACAGTGGGGTAACTGCCTACCACTATGCTACCTACCGGGAGAGTTTTAATCTGTTATCGTGACTGCTGTATATATTCCACCTGGCCACTGTTACAAATGCTAATTATTTTGCATTTGTGTCACAAAACCCAAGCATTGATTGCTGTCATACCTTGTCCATAGACTGCTTACACGGAAAGGAAACCAATATGTAATTTCATAATTCAGATGAACTATCCCTTTAAGTAGGCCTACACAATATTTGTCACATGGCACGATAATTGCTATATACTGTTTTATTAACAAGCTATGCAGTTTTGTGGATAGGTGTGACAGAGTAGTATTTCATGTTTGTATTATGTTGCATGCATCTTACACTGGAAATCGAATACAATTATATATTACATCTTTAAAGACAGCGAATCCAAGGACGGAGAGTGCGCAGGAGAGAAGCACAGATAGGCAGAGGAAAATGTCAGGGGAAAACGTCAGGGGAAAACGTCAGAGGAAAACGTCAGGAGTTGCAAAAGAAGTTGGAAAAGTACAAAAGACAACAGCTCAAGTACAAAAAAGTTTGTCACCGTTTGCAGGATAAAAATCAAGACCTTGACAGTCCAAGAACGAAGATGAGAAGCACTCTACAAGGCTGCCCGGCCTCTTCATCAATTAGAACAACTCAAAACTTCCACTATGCTCTCTTGGGGGATCTAAGAGGAAAGTACAAAGCAGCCAAACAGGGGTTTGCAACTGTGCTGACAGGAAAGCTGATAAAGAAATACAAATTCAAAAAGTTGTGAGCAGAGCATTGGTTTTTCATACAAAGCCTGGAAGCCACGAAACAGAGCTCGACAAACAAGCTTGGCCAAAGTAAACAAGAGAGCTGTACGACAGGTCTACCTAAGAGATGATGTCAGCAGGCAAACCCCTGACAAGAAAAACACTATCACACTAAGAAAAATTAAGAAACAGAGGCTCCTTTGTGATTCCCGGAAAAACCTCCACAGGAAATGTGTTGCTGAGCATGGGCAAAACATTTCATATGCGTTCTTCTGCAGAGAGAGACCATTTTTATAAGGGCACAAGGCGAGACCCAGATGCAGACACAGGAGACAGATGATTAGAGTCCAATATGTTTATTAACAATCTAAAAGGGGTAGGCAAGAGAATGGTCGTGGACAGGCGAAAGGTCAAAACCAGTTCAGAGTTCCAGAGGTACAGAATAGCAGGCAGGCTCGAGGTCAGGGCAGGCAGGAATGGAATCCAGAAAAACAAGCAAAGATCAAAACCGGGAGGACTAGTTAAACAGAATCGAAAAGCAGGAGCACGGGAAAAACACGCTGGTTGACTTGAACATAGAAGACGAACTGGCACAGAGAGACAGAAAACACAGGGATAAATACACCAGGGAAAATAAGTGACACCTGGAGGGGGTGGAGACAATCACAAGGACAGGGGAAACAGATCAGGGCATGACAATTTGACATGGTCTTTCACATTCCAGCAATCTGGAGGAGATGGCAGATAGCACAGTCTGTAACAATTCAAAGACATGTGCCTATGGCGAATGCCAAGAATGTGAATCCTCCACCGGACCACCTTCCAGACAGCAATGCAACCAAGAGGTGTTGCTCACCCAGTGGTGTCTGGAGAAGATACAGCACAACAGAGCAAATGAAGAACAAGAAAAAAGCAGCTTAATCACTGTGAAGAAGGATATAGCCATAACGGAGGAAGAGCTGGTGACCCAATTCCAAACTAGACTCTTTAAATTCAGGAGACATCTGTTCAACATTAGATGGCAGTACAGCATCTACCGGACACTCAGGGAAAACCTGACCGATGATTGCCTGATCCATATAGACTTCAGTGAGAACTTCACTTGCAAGTATGCTTCAGAGATCGAGTCAGTTCACTTTGGGGGGGGTCACACAAGCAACGCTTGACGCTCCACACTGGTGTTCTCTATGTGGCAGAGGAGCCTCCCATCTCCTTCTGCACCATCTCACCCAGCAGAAGGCATGATCCAGCAGCCATATGGGCTCACCTGGACCCCATCCTGGACATGATAAAACACCAGTACCCTGCCGTGCAACACCTTCATTTCTTCAGTGATGGCCCTGCCACACAATATAAACAGAAGGGAAACTTTTACATGGTTTGCACAGAACCTTACAAGAACAGCTTCCAGGGGATTACGTGGAACTCTTTTGAGGCCAGTCACAGAAAAGTACCTCCAGATGGAGTGGGGGGTTCATTAAAGAGGTCAATTGACCTCTTGGTCTGCCACGGGAGAGACATAAGATGTAATGTCTTTCTACCAGGAGTTGAGGGACTCTGGCAGTCAAATACAATTGCATTATGTCAGCGATGAAGAGGTGGAACGAAAGGCACAGGAGATGTCTGAYGTATCTCTGGTTACCATAAAAGGAACCATGCGAATTCACCAGGATGTAAGTACCACACCTGGCATCCTAAGTTATAGAGACATAAATTGTCTCTGCCAAGCAGCGGAAGGCGTGTGAGATTTCCCATGTTATGGACTCCAAGAAGTCACCCTCCCGACAATGCCGGCTAATGGCCGTGATCTCTCACCTCTACATAAACTAGATGTCATCGACCTGGACACGTCAGCTCCACTTTGTCCAGATGTCATTGAGTCTCACCACAGTGGACAGTGGTGTATCGTGAACTACGACGAACAACACTGGCATTATACTGGAGGTTGAAGAACATAAAGTAAAGTGTATGCACAGGAATGGTGTCAACAAGTTCTACTGGCCAAGCCCAGGAGATGATATCAACTCATATGGGGATTTGATTTGATCAGTAGCTAGTTAGCAATGGAGATTATCTCAGAGATGATAAGAGATGGACGCGACACAATAACATGGCAAAGACAAACATATCTGAAGTAAAAGTGAAGAACAATAAGAGAAAAATTCCAGTTTTTCTATGTTGGGATTTTGTGTTCGGCCTGGTATGATTCTCAATCAGAGGCAGCTGTCAATCGTTGTCCCTGATTGAGAATCATACTTAGGTAGCCTGGGTTTCACTTTTGGTTTGTGGGTGTTTGTTTCCGTGTCAGTGTTTGTCGCCACACGGTACTGTTTCGTTTGATCATCGTTTATTGTTTTTTTGTTCCTGTGTTCAGTTTTTGGATTTATATTAAAGACATGAACACTTACCACGCTGCGCTTTGGTCCTCCTCTCTTCCACATTATGACGATCGTTACAGTTCTGGCATCAGAGTTGCCCAATTTAATTGAATATGGTTTTTGTATCTACCTAACTGTTGCTACATTCATTAGTAAACAGTTTAAGGACATGATCATTACATTTTGAAAACTCCACCAATTATTTCTGTTACAACAAACACTACAGTATAAATGGAAAAATGACAGACAATATAAGTTTACACACGCATGTTTAAAGTAAATTATTACCAATCCAAACCATTTTTTTGTATTACCATAAACCCTTTCTGTCTTTGATTATACACTGCTCAAAAAAATAAAGGGAACACTTAAACAACACAATGTAACTCCAAGTCAATCACACTTCTGTGAAATCAAACTGTCCACTTAGGAAGCAACACTGATTGACAATAAATTTCACATGCTGTTGTGCAATTGGAATAGACAAAAGGTGGAAATTATAGGCAATTAGCAAGACACCCCCAAAAAAGGAGTGATTCTGCAAGGTGGGACCACAGACCACTTCTCAGTTCCTATGCTTCCTGGCTGATGTTTTGGTCACTTTTGAATGCTGGCGGTGCTCTCACTCTCTAGGTAGCATGAACGGAGTCTACAACCCACAACAAGTGGCTCAGGTAGTGCAGTTATCCAGGATGGCACTCAATGCGAGCTGTTGGCAAAAAGGTTTGCTGTGTCTGTCAGCGTAGTGTCCAGAGCATGGAGGCGCTACCAGACAGGACAGGCCAGTACATCAGGAGAGTGGAGGAGCCGTAGGAGGGCAACAACCCAGCCGCAGGACCGCTACCTCCGCCTTTGTGCAAGGAGGTGCACTCCAGCGCCCTGCAAAATGACCTCCAGCAGGCCACAAGTGCATGTGTCTGCTCAAACGGTCAGAAACAGACTCCATTGAGGGTGGTATGAGGGCCGACGTCCACAGTGGGGGTTGTGCTTACAGCCAACACGTGCAGACGTTTTGGCATTTGCCAGAGAACACCAAGATTGGCAAATTCGCCACTGGCGCCCTTGCTCCTCACAGATGAAAGCAGGGTTCACACTGAGCACATGAGCACATGTGACAGAGTCTGGAGACGCCGTGGAGAACGTTCTGCTGCCTGCAACATCCTCCAGCTTGACCGGTTTGGCGATGGGTCATCATGGTGTGGGGTAGCGGTCCTGCTGCTGGGTTGTGCCCTCCTACGGCCTCCTCCACGTCTCCTGATGTACTGGCCTGTCTCCTGGTAGCGTCTCCATGCTCTGGACACTACGCTGACAGACACAGCAAACCTTTTTGGCCACAGCTCGCATTGATGTGCCATCCTGGATGAACTGCACTACCTGAGCCACGTTGTGTTAGACTCCGTCTCATGCTACCACTAGAGTGAGAGCACCGCCAGCATTCAAAAGTGACCAAAACATCAGCCAGGAAGCATAGGAACTGAGAAGTGTCTGTGGTCACCACCTGCAGAATCACTCCTTTTTGGGGTGTCTTGCTAATTGCCTATAATTTCCACCTTTTGTCTATTCCATTTGCACAACAGCATGTGAAATTTATTTGTCAATCAGTGTTGCTTCCTAAGTGGACAGTTGATTTTCACAGAAGTGTGATTGACTTGGAGTTACATTGTGGGTTTAGTGTTCCCTTTATTTTTTTGAGCAGTGTATATGCAAATTAAAGACTGAAATTACAGTCTAGAAAGCCTGAATTGTCATCTAAAATATAGATAACACCAGTGACAAAAAGGCAGCACAAGCATTTTTTTATGTAAAGTAGTAAAAATATAAAAATATGTTAAGCTGTCATTTATGTTGATTTATAATGTTAAGGGGTTAACTATTATCGTACTAAGTTTTGATTTTTTTTGAAAGAATAACAATTTGTAAAAGTTGGCTGTTCAAAAAGCCACCATTTTCATAGAATGACGCACTTGAAACACCATTGGCCTTCTACACACCATTCTTCATTTTACTCCATCCATCTTCACACACTTGAAACATGGCCAAATACTTTACAGCTGTTAACTGCAATGGTTTGGGAATGAAAGCTCCTACAGCTTCACATGCGTAGGTAGATCTTTATCAATAAACAACAGAACCTACAGAACCTGTTGTATGGATTCTTTGGAGATCCACTGCAATCTTCCTCTGTTCTTCAGAAACACAATTAATCAGAATAAGACCACTTCTTGTTGCTCTGATAAATTCCACTTTTCCCATCTTCAACACCTCAAACTGGTCTCCCAAATATGCATCCTGAAATCAACAAACGCATCCCAACAAGAAACAAATCATTATCCCAAGACCACTCCTCCACTCCAATTTTAGATCATTTCCTTTTTGTTCCATTCTTTGACWCTACTGTTGTCCTCAACACCAACTTTGCTCAATGCGCTGCTCCATTCAACCCCGGCATCCACTTCCGTCATCTTGCCAGACTGCGACAGCCCATCACATTACCCCGGAGTGGGAAATGTACCGTGCTACAGATGACCCCTTTATGACAGTCACAAGCGTGCATCTGGCACAGAAGGAGCCAGTGTCATGATGTGTTCGTAACCAAGTGGGAAGTGGGGATTTTCCACATACGACTAGGAAAAGTCCACTTGAACGTCCCTATAACTGGTAGTTACTAGTGGGAAACTCGTCTAACATCCTGAGCACCCACTTTTCCCACATGGTGAAATCTAACATCACTTACTACGGAAATGGTATCTATAAGCATTTTCGACAATAAATGCAACAACAATCTATTATTGTGGTTTTTGAACTCTATCATTTGTTTACATGATAGTTGAACTTTTACTTTATGGTTGACGCAGCTTGTTGGACATTAGCCAATCAGCGTTTCTCAACGAGTTCAAATCACAGGAATGCATCCAACTGGTATTTACAAGTGGTTACAAATGCAGCATCAGAGTGGAAACTTGAGAGGCCCAACATAACATTCCTGTCACATTCAGGTTGTATCACAACCGACCGTGATTGGGAGTCCCATATGGCGGTGCACAATTGGCCCAGTGTTGTCCGGGTTTGGCCGGTGTAGGCCGTCATTGTAAATAAGAATTTGTTCTTAACTGACTTGCCTAGTTAAATAAAGGTTAAATAAAAAAATAAAAAACATCAGACAACACCAGGAACATTGTGAATGATGAACATTGTGAATGATGAACATTGTGAATGGCATTTAATTTTCCCGCTGTACTGAAAGCGAACCGTGACCCCAAAACCGCAATACTTACCAAACCATGGGTTTGGTGAACCGTTACACCCCTAATGGTGACTATTCAAAAAAACACACAAGGCTTGAAGTCTCTCCAGCTCCCATCTCACCATTTTCTTCCATCGGCTTCATGTGCATCCTGCATCCTGCATCCTGCATCCTGCATCCTGCATCCTGCATCCTGAATCCTGCGTCCTGCGTCCTGCGTCCTGCTCTGCTCCATTTCAGTCTGTCAGGTTAGAGGAACATGTTACCTGACAAAACAAAACATTCTATCTCTCTCTCTCTCACTTTCACTTTCACACAAGTGCAAGAGATCACATGAGAGAGATTGCATCAGACGTGCGTACACACACATAAACACACACAGTGTGTAAGCTCCTCTCTCCCTCCTCTCTCCCTCCTCTAAGCTCCTCTCTCCCTCCTCTAAGCTCCTCTCTTCCTCCTCTAAGCTCCTCTCTCCCTCTCTCCCTCCTCTAAGCTCCTCTCTCCCTCCTCTAAGCTCCTCTCTTCCTCCTCTAAGCTCCTCTCTCCCTCCTCTAAGCTCCACTCTTCCTCCTCTAAGCACCCCTCTCTCTCCCCCCTCTGCTCCTTCTCTCCCCTCTCTGCTCCTTCTCTCCCTCTCTTCCGCCTCTAAGCTCCCTTCTCCTTTTGTCCCCTGATAATGTTTAGATATTATGACCTAGCTATTCAAACCAAATTCTTCTTAAACTGAAGATATTTTAAATAGAAATTTTGCACAAATATTGAATTTTAAAAGCCTGTTATTTTAAATGAAGTGCCCTTTAATATAGACCACATGGAAAACTGTTACACCCCTAACCGTTACACGCAACTTTTGTTGCTGGAGATGCTTGTGTCTGTGGCCACAGTGCCTAATCCTACGACTTCGAAGTCGACATCGGCAACCTTCGAGCAGGGCTTCTCCATCTGTCGGAGGCCTACACCAGGCGCTGGGAGAAATGGGCTCAAGTTATTCTGCCTCTCGCCTGTCCATAAAGGGTTCTCCAAATCCTGTGAAGCATGGGAGTGGGCGGATTTCCTCGTCCTTCTCGCCAGCCATGACATTGGGTAGTTCTATGGTAAGAAATGTGACCGTTCCTGGTGCAAAAAAATCTCCTATCCCGGAGCTCGAGTAAATGACATTACTAAGCTGCTCCCGAATGTACTACGTCAGGACATGGAAATCGATTCTATCGTAGTCCATGTGGTTTTAATGACATTATGAAGGGCAGTTCTGAACAGTTGAAACTGGATTTTAAAGAGTTGATTGACTCTCTGCTAAACACGAACAAAAGACCCATCATATCTGGCACTCTGCCATCTCTGATCATATCTGTCCCTGTGGCCTCTCTGATCATATCTGGCCCTCTGCCATCTCTGATCATATCTGGCCCTCTGCCCTCTCTGATCATATCTGTCCCTCTGCCATCTCTGAACATATCTGGCCCTCTGCCATCTCTGATTCATATCTGGCCCTCTGCCCTCTCTGGCATCTACCCTGCCGCTACTCCATTCGATTCTCATCTGCTCGACTAGGGCTGCCATCTGTGATCATTGTTCATTGATTAGATCTCTTCTTGACGGCATATCTGGCCCCTCGGCCATCTCTGATCATATCTGGCCCTCTGCCATCTCTGATCATATCTGGCCTCTGCCCTCTCTGACTGCATATCTGGCCCTCTGCCCTCTCTGATCATATCTGGCCCTCTGCCCTCTCTGATCATATCTGGCCCTCTGCCATCTCTGATCATATCTGTCCCTCTGCCCTCTCTGATCATATCTGGCCCTCTGCCATCTCTGAATGGCGGCACTGAACGCTTTAGAAGGATTCTTTCTCTTCACAACTGGCTACGTGATTATTGCAGCTCAATGGGTGTAACTTTTGTTGACAATTTCCATACCTTTTGAGAACAAAACACGTTTTATAAGGAGGATGGGATCCCCCCAAATCATTTGGGATCCTGGATCCTTTGACAGCACTACAAGGCTGRGTTGAGACAATGACTTATCAATGACCCAAGCCCAGCTCAGCTAATCGCTACCATTGTGTCGCTGACTTGTCATAATGCTTCAGCAGATGTACATTATCCCAGGGGCGTTGGTAGACACAATGTAAGTAACCTAATTTATGTCCCTCTAACTGCACTGAATGGCTCTGTTGATCCTACAGTTATTGTATGCAGTAATCATATGCCTATGAACCAGATGTATACTGTTAGCAGTGAGGCGGTGTGCCCTAGTAGGAAGACACTGTGTGCAGCTCACCCTGCACTAACATAAATAACATGGACATATCTACTTCTGCCAAGCTTTCCAGTAAAGCAATGAAAGCAAGTAAGCATCCCAGAAGAAAAGTGCTCAAAATAGCCCACGTTAACATATGTTGCTTAAGGAACAAGGTTCATGAAATCAATAATTTGCTAGTATCAAATGACATCGCTGAAACTCACTTAGAWAATACCTTTACAGTGGTAGCAATACAAGGTTATAACATTTACAGAAAATATAGAAATGCCAGTGGAGGAAGTGTTGCTGTTAATATTCAGAACCACATTCATGTAAAGATTAGAGAGGATCTCATGTTAAATACCGTTGAAGTAATATGGCTACAGTTTCATCTGCCTCACCTAAAGTCCATTCTTGTGGGGAGCTGCTATAGACCACCAAGTGCTAACAGTCAGTATCTGGATAACGTGGGAAATGCTTGATAATGTATGTGATATCAATAGAGAGATATATTTTCTGGGTGATTTAAATATTGACTGGCTTTCATCAAGCAGCCCACTCAAGAAAAAGCTTCAAACTGTTACCAATGCCTATGGTTCAGGTTATCAGTCAACCTACCAGGGTAGTTACAAACAGCACAGGAATGAAATCATCAACATGTATTGATCAGATCTTTACTAATGCTGCCTATATTAGCTTGAAAGCAGTATCCAGATCCGTCAGATGTGGTGATTACAATATAGTAGCCATATCTACGAAATCCAAAGTTCCCAATGCTGGGCCTAATTTAGTGTATAAGAGGTCAAACAATAAGTTTGTAGTGATTCCTATGTTGTTAATGTAAATAATGTTTTTTGGTCCGTGGTGTATTATGAGGAGCAAACAAACTTGACACATTTACGATTGCTTATTCCAGTTACTAATAAGCATGCACCAATTAAGAAAATGACTGTAAAAACTGTTAAATCCCCATGGATTGATGAGGAATTTAAAAATGTTATGGTTGAGAGGGATGAGGCCAAAGGAATGGCAAGTAAGTCCGGCTGAAAAACCGATTGGCAAACGTATTGCAAATTGAGAAATCATGTGACTAAACTGAATAAAAAGAAGAAGAAACTACACTATGAAACAAAGATACATTATTTAAAGAATGATAGTAAAAAGCTTTGGAGCACCTTAAATGACATTTAGGGAAAAAAGGCAAACTCAGCTCCATCATTCATTGAATCAGATGGCTCATTCATCACAAAACCAACTGATATGGCCAACTACTTTAATGATTTTTTTCATTGGGAAGATTAGCAAACTTAGGCGTAACATGCCAGCAACAAACGCTGACACAACAGATCCAAGCATATCTGACCAAATTATGAAAGACGGAATTTTGAATTCCGTAAAGTCAGTGTGGAAGAGGTGAATTTTTTGTTGTTGTCTATCAACAATGACAAGCCACTGGGGTCTGACAACTTGGATGGAAAATTACTGAGGAAAATAGCGGACAATATTGCCACTCATATTTGCCACATATCTTCAATTTAAGCCTACTAGAAAGTGTGTGCCCTCAGGCCTGGAGGGAAGCAAAAGTCATTCCACTACCTAAGAATAGTAAAGGCCCCTTTACTGGCTCAAATAGCTGACCAATCAGCCTGCTACCAACCCGTAGTAAACTTTTGGAAAAAAGTATGTTTGACCACATACAATGCTATTTTTGTCACGGTTCATGAATCCACTGCCTCCCTCTCTCTTTCTCTTTCTCTTTTTCTCTCTCTCTCTCTCTCTCTCTCTCTCTCCCGTGTTTGTGTGGGCGTGGTTCCCAATCTCGGCCTGATTGTCTGCGCCAGCTGGAATCACTTATCTTCCCTTTATATGTTCTGTAACCAGTGTTTCTTGTTGTCAGATCGTTGTTACTTCCCTGAGGTTGTGTCGTGTGTCCGTGCTCATTCTCTCGCCGCCCTTGTGTGGATTATCTTCTGTGCTCCTTCCTACCCATCCGGACACACTCCCCTGGATTTCTCAGCACGCTATCATCGGAAGATGCGCCCTAGTCCCTGGGTCGGATTCCGTCTGAGTACAGTCTGTCTGTCCTGTTGCTGCTGTAAACTGTATTCATTAAACCATCGTTGCTTGCATCTTGCATCCGCCTCTGTATTGTCACAATTTTACAGTAAACAAATTGACAACAAACTTTCAGCATGCTTATAGGGAAGGACATTCAACAAGCACAGCACTTACACACATGACTGATGATTGTCTGAGAGAAATGTATGATAAAATAATTGTGGGGGCTGTTTTGTTACACTTCAGTGCAGCTTTTGACATTATTGATCATAGTATAAAAAAACTTGTTATGGATTTACACCCCGTGCTATATTGTGGATAAAGAGGTACCTGTCTAACAGAACACAGAAGGTGTTCTTTAATGGAAGCCTCTCCTACATAATCCAGGTGGAATCAGGAATTTCCCAGGGCAGCTGTCTAGGCCCCTTACTTTATCAATCTTCACTAACGACATGCCACTTGCTTTGAGTAAAGCCGGTGTGCCTATGTATACGGATGACGCAACAATATACAGTTGAAGTCGGAAGTTTACATACACCGTAGCCAAATACATTTAAACTCAGTTTTTCACAATTCCTGACATTTAATCCTAGTAAACATTCCATGTCTTAGGCCAGTTAGGATCACCACTTTTTTTAAAGAATGTGAAATCTCAGAATAATAGTAGACAGAATGATTTATTTCAGCTTTTATTTCTTTCATCACATTCCCAGTGGGTCAGAAGTTTACATACACTCAATTAGTATTTGGTAGCATTGCCTTGAAATTGTTTAACTTGGGCCAAACGTTTTGGGGAGCCTTCCACAAGCTGCCCACAATAAGTTGGGTGAATTTTGGCCCATTCCTCCTGACAGAGCTGGTGTAACTGAGTCAGGTTTGTTTGTTGCTCACACATGCTTTTTCAGTTCTGCCCACACATTTTCTATAGGATTGAGGTCAGGGCTTTGTGATGCCACTCCAATACCTTGTCCTTAAGCCATTTTGCCACAACTTTGGAAGTATGCTTGGGGTCATTGTCCATTTGGAAGATCCATTTGCGACCAAGCTTTAACTTCTTGACTGATGTCTTGAGCTGTTGCTTCAATATATCCACATAATTTTCCCTCCCTCATGATGCCATCTATTTTGTGAAGTGCACCAGTCCCTTCTGCAGCAAAGCACCCCCACAACATGATGCTGCCACCCCCGTGCTTCACAGTTGGGATGGTGTTCTTTGGCTTGCAAGCCTCCCCCTTTTTCCTCCAAACATAATGATGGTCATTATGGCCAAACAGTTCTATTTTTGTTTCATCAGACCAGAGTACATTTCTCATGAAGTAAAATCTTTGTCCCAATGTGCAGTTGCAAAACGTAGTCTGTTTTTTTTATGGCAGTTTTGGAGCAGTGGCTTCTTCCTTGCTGAGCGGCCTTTCTGGTTAAGTCGATATAGGACTCGTTTTACTGTGGATATAGAAACTTTTGTACCTGTTTCCTCCGGCATCTTCACAAGGTCCTTTGCTGTTGTTCTGGGATTGATTTGCACTTTCGCACCAAAGTACGTTAATCTCTAGGAGACAGAACACGTCTCCTTCCTGAGCGGTATGACGGCTGCATGGTCCCATGGCGTTTATACTTGCATACTATTGTTTGTACAGATGAACGTGGTACCTTTAGGTGTTTGGAAATTGCTCCCAAGGATGAACCAGACTTGTGGTCTACAATCTTTTTTCTGAGGTCTTGGCTGATTTATTTTGATTTTTCACCCATGATGTCAAGCAAAGAGGCACTGAGTTTGAAGGTTGAAATACATCCACAGGTACACCTCCAATAGACCAAAATTATGTCAATTAGCCTATCAGAAGTTTCTAAAGCCATGACATCATTTTCTGGCATTTTCCAAGCTGTTTAAAAGGCACAGTCAACTTAGTGTATGTAAACTTTTGAGCCACTGGAATTGTGATGTAGTGAATTATAAGTGAAATAATCTGTCTGTAAACAATTGTTGGAAAAATTACTTGTGTCATGCACAAAGTAGACGTCTTAACCGACTTGCCAAAACTATAGTTTGTTAACAAAAAATTTGTGGAGTGGTTGAAAAACGAGTTTTAATGACTCCAACCTAAGTGTATGTAAACTTCCGACTTCAACTGTACATGTCAGCTACTACAGCGACAGAAATGACTGCAACACTTAACAAAGAGCTGCAGTTAGTTTCAGAGTGGGTGGCAAGGAATAAGTTAGTCCTAAATATTTCTAAAACTAACAGCATTGTATTTAGGACAAAACACTCACTAAACCCTAAACCACAACTAAATCCTGTAATAAATTGTGGAAATTGATTAAGTTGAGGTGACTGAACTGCTTGGAATAACCTTGGATTGTGAACTGTCATGGTCAAAACATGTTGACACAACAGTAGCTAAGATGGAGAGAAGTCTGTCCATAATAAAGTGCTGCTCTACCTTCTTAACAACACTATTAACAAGGCTTGTCCTATAGGCCCTAGTTTTGTTGCACCTGTTCAGTGGTGTAGTCAGGTGCCACAAAAATAGACTTTTTGGCTGAGAACAGGGCAGCACGGCTGGCCCTTGGATGTATTAATAATATGCATGTCAATCTCTCCGGGCTCAAAGTGGAGGAGAGATTGACTWCATCACTACTTGTATTTATGAGAGGTGTTGAATGCACCAAGCTGTCTGTTTGAACTACTGGCYCACAGCTCGGACATGCATACCCCACAAGACATGCCACAAGAGGTCTCTTCACAGTCCCCAAGTCCAGAACAGACTAGGACTACATGGAACTCTATTCCACATCAAGTGACTGATTCAAGCAGTAAAATGTTATTTAAAAAATARGCCTTATGGAACAGCGGGGACTGTGAAGCAACATATACATAGGCACAGACACATGCATACACACACATGATAACATTGGCAGCAGCTAATGGGGATCCATAATAAATACAAAWATGGTGGAACTATTTATTTTTAAAGAAACATAGAACATCTAATAGTAAAATCATAGAGTAAAAGCAGGCGAGCTGCATCTACTCTTTCTGGACATTTTCTGGTGTTTTGTGTTGGAAAACTGAGTGAGCCGAGTATAACACTTCAACCCTGTTACCCATAGATACCTTTTKGATTTTTTGTGAAGCTTGCATTCAATTGAATCTCCCTGTTGCATACAACAAGCTTCCATTTCCCCTGTCACAAGGGGATTTCTGGATGATTTAAGATGAAATCATCAACCCTGTCATGGTRAAGCTGTTACTTTATTTTGCACTTAATAGGCACTTACTATATTAATTTAATATTTAAGGGATGGGAAAACATGTTTTTTTATTTATTTGAACATGTACTCTTCATGACAGAATATAACAATTTGGTGAAATAAATCATATAATTTTTTTTTTATACCAAGTTACACTACCAAAAAGGGCCTAATTGTGTGTAACGACCCAGGTCATCTTAGCCTGATTGCTGTCTCTGTTTAGCTACTACATTCTCCTCCTTGCCACTCCTGTGTGGAATGTCAGTGTAAAAGGCTGGTACCCAGACTGCAGCTCTCATGTGGCTCCACTTTTGCTTTACTTCCTGTCTTTAAGTTTGGTGTGGGMTTTTCTTTTGTTGGCCTCTTATTGGGTCAATTTAGTGGGTACTCATGGTGGGTGTCTTTTAGGTCCCAGTTGTTGTTGCTAGTCAACATTCAGTGGACACCCCCATAATTGTCTTTCAGAACCTGTCCTAAAACCCCACCGGTTTCGATTTGTTTGTTGTCAGTGACTCTGTTAGTTCCGCCTTCTGTTTGAGGAACYTTTTTGGCTTTCTTGCTGAGGAACGTAACATAACTAATTAACATTGTATGGAGATGCCAATGCCTAACACAAACACTGGCAGACATTATAATAACTTTTTCAGTGAGTTAGCCTGACTAACTCCCTCTAAMCTGAGTAGTAAAAGTCTTAGTAGTAAATATCTTTTCTAATCTGAGTAGTAAAAGTCTTAGTAGTAAATATTTTTTCTAATCTGAGTAGTAAAAGTCTTAGTAGTAAATCTTTGTTCTAATCTGAGTAGTAAATGTTTTTGAATATACAGTATGACCAGTTAAAATCCAACTTTTATTCAAAGACAAGTAAAACACAGGAACCAAAATGTCTGCTACCTTCCCTAGTCAGTAGGTGCTTATTACAATGTTTTCACAATGTTTAGTTGATTTCATGTTTTTTTTAATCATTTCTGAAACTCTACTGCCATGGATTTTATCTCAATTCAAAAACCTGGTATAAAAAGGCTGTTTCACTTCTAATAGGAGCGTTCATGTGTGATCATTAGTGGCTTTACTCTGTTTGTAAAGGCAACTTTAGTCAGCTGTTAAGTGTGGTGGAAACTATTGATCCAGAGCTGACATTTCCCCTGTTTACACTCTGATTCCCCATTAAATACATTCATTATACTGCATTATCATGTGGGTACATTCACTATTAAATAAACTAGGGGTTTATTTATGCGAAACGTCCCYACAGTTTGGGTATGTGACAGATGATACTAAGATAAAGAGCAAAGCAGAGCTTATTGCACCAATATTCACAATTCATTTTATGGGCTTGAGAAGTAGTCATGATACAGATCTGCATGTCCCCTTCTATAACAAGGGATGTGAGAGGATAACATGTGGTCTTTGACCTCAATCTGGAGTCAAAAGTAAACTCCCCCTTCGAAATACAAACACTTTCTTTGTTTCTGCCCCGTTRTTTTTTWTTTTATTGTTTAAAAAAAAATCTCTTAAAAATACTCTTTCATTAAAATCATTAAAACAACATCTGGATTGAGTATTGCTTTGAGAAACAAAGAAATTACTTTAGAAATCGCCKGTCTAAACATTTTACTTTGGCCAAAATGTCCTCACAGTGAATAGGCTACAGCATTTAACAAGGCTGCATATAWTTTGTTCTGTCTGGCTGTGCATGTGTATGGGTTCAGAGTCACCATAATCATTAACGCCTGTCTGTCAGTACCCACTGGGCACAGAAGTCAATTCAATGTCTATTCTACGTTGGTTCAACGTAATTTTATTGAAATAACGTGGAAACAACGTTTCGCTACACTCGCAATAACATCTGCTAACCATGTGTATGTGACAAATAACATTGGATTTTGATTTGACTCAACCAGTTTGTGGCCAGTGGGTATTAGTTAAATATACATAGTCATTATACCCTGGTTGTCACAGGCTTTCACCCTGTGAGCAGATGTTATACCCTGGTTATGTTACCCTGATCCATATTACATTCAAGTCAGGCTATGACAAACATTCCCCACGTCAAGTATCAAGTTGCAAAACAATAGTTTAACTCTAACCCAGAGACCTGACAGAGTCTCTCATCCAGCATTCCACTTCATCTTTCATTAGTACCATAAAGCACACCTCAATTAAGTTAATCTGACATAATCAACTCACACATATTTTTTTTTAAATACTAAAATGGTGCTGTAATTACAGTAGTTCATATTCCAACATGAATCAAGCAATTATTAATCAATCAATCATTCATCCATTCATTTAACATTTTCCAGAGGAGGGAGTCTTTGGTTGTGACTTCTTAGCCTTGACCAAGAGTCTCTGTTTCTCCTGTAATTTCTCCTCCAGACACTGGATAAGGACTGGGTCAACTTTGGGGTCCACCTTATTGGCGAACCAGCTGCCGTAGTTCATGAGCCAGTTCAGCTCCGCAGCCCCATAGATACACACACTGCGGACATGTTTCCCTGTGCATGTTGGGTAAAGCGGTCCCTCCAGGTAACTCCACTTCACCAGCCTGGTCTTGCTCATTAGGTCTGTGACGTCGGCCTGGGCCCGGGGCACCTCGCCTGGCACGCCCGGCACCCGTGTCAGAGTGGCCCAGAAGTGTTCGTCTGGGGAGTAGGTGTCGTTCGACCACACCAGGAAATCCCTGGCCAGTGTAGACGTGTTCACGTACACTACAAACTCCCGCGAGAGCACGAAGTAGGCACTGCCGATGAACATCTGGATGCCGTGTGGGGGAGGCTCCTTGGCCTTGTCGGTTTTCACCGGCATCTGGATGTACTCGAAGGCGGCGTCCTGCAGCTTGTGGTGGAAGGAGAAACGCTGCTTCTTGTATTTGCTTGGACGACTCGTCTCCATCATATTACCCCCCTGGAGCTTCTTCAGGTCGGCCACCAGCTCTATGTTGGAGCGCAAGGGAAAGTCCTGACCGCACAGGTTGATGACATACCTCCACTTGACCTCTGACCCCATTAGGTCAGACAGGCAGTTAAGGTCGGCTTTGAGGCGGCTAATGCTGGCGTACATCACTGTCTCCAGCTTAGAGGCGATAAAGACGTTGGGCAGACAGCGGGCCAGACCCTCCATGGCCTCTTTGAACAGTTCTGATGACTTCAGGTCGTAGTGGATACAGTAGATATTGTTGGGGGTGTAGACGGCCCGGAGGATCTTGTCCACCATGGAAGCAGATTTGTGGACCACCAGGGAGTAAGCCAGTGGGAAGGCCTGCTCCTCTTCGGACACCTGGACGGCCCCATAGCCCCGGGAGCGGAGGTAGCGCGGGCAGTTAGAGGTCAGGTTGATCAAGTTCTCATCCTGCTCCCACACCCCCCCTTGTTTTCTGATGACCAGCGACTTCCCCACCTCGGCCGGATCCATGTTGTAGATGGCATTGCAGTCAATGTTGTAGCGGTGGGGAGGCTCGACGTCATCGTAGCCTGCGGTAGTCCCGTACTGTTCAATAGTAACACTGTTTTTAACTGTGACCTTTAGGCAGAGCAGCAGCAAGGCACAGATCACCAGCAGCGACGATAAAGAAGAAATAAAATGCTTCTTCCGCAGTCTGCTTGGAAAAAAACATCTCATTTTCATTCTGTGGTGAGACAAAAGAATAATAGTTAATAAATAACCAACTAGATAGCTAGTTATTTGATCTGTTAACACAAATAATCACCTTGCTCTGTAAAGTCAACATGATATCACAGGAAAACGTCATCTCACATTTTGCGAAAAGTTAGGAATCAACCCATTGACGCTTGCTTAGGTCAATTGGAGCGGCTAATGGGGTTCCTAATAAATACCCCAAATACCAAATACATTGCAGTCAATGGGAAAAGATGAGTGTCACAGAGTTGATGCTTATGTCAACACATGGCAGTTGATGGAAAAAGATGAGTGTCAAATCAATTTACATTTATGTTAATACATTGTAGTCAATGGGAAAAGATGAGTTTCACAGGGCTATGGCTGGGATTAGGGTTGAGCCAAGGTGTGGACATGAAATGAGAGTTAGGGTCAGAGATAAGACAAAGAAACCGAGCTGTGAACCCATAGAGCACACATTGATGGCTATACTGGAACTGTGAAGCTAATGGCAGTGGTACAGCTCTAGTTCAGTACGCTTTATTCCTTTTTTCTAATAATCACTTAGGCTATTACACACTATGTGTCCATATAGGTTCAATTAGAGTAGCTATGGTTTCTGTTTGGTCATGTTAGTGTCCAGTTGTAACCAGTGCGCTGAGAGTCGGGAAGCAAGTACAGGGAGTGAGTGTTTTCATAAATAAACAGAACAATAAACGCGAAACACAAAAAATGCACCGACATGAAACAGAGTCAATAACAACCGAGGAAATAATCAAGGGGAGTGACAGATATAGGGAAGATAATCAAGGAGGTGATGGAGTCCAGGTGAGTGTCATGAGGTGCAGGTGCGCTTGACGATGGTGACAGGTGTGCGGATTAATCAGCAGCCTGATGAACTAGAGGCCGGAGAGGGAGTATACGTGACAGTACCCACTCCCCGACGCGCAGCTCCAGCCGCAGGATGCTGACAAAGGGAATGAACCGGGGATCAGGAGCGGACCGGTCACCCCTGCTGAAGCGCGGGAACCTGCCACGCCGGCTTTTTGGATGCCGATTATGGCAGATTACATTGCAATCCATGAGGAAACTGTGTGGCAAGCTGACCACCTGTTACGCGAGTGCAGCGTCAAAAGGATGTTGTGGCTGCAAGGAGTCAAGGTAAGTTGCTAGCTAGCATTAAACTTATCTTATAAAAAAACTATCAATCTTCACATAATCACTAGTTAACTACACATGGTTGATGATATTACTAGGTTAACTAGCTTGTCCTGCATTGCATATAATCAATGCAGTGCCTTTTAATTGATCATATCACAGCCTACTTCAACTTCGTCAAATGGGTGATGATATAACAAAAGCACATTTGCAAAAAAAACACAATCTTTGCACAAATGTACCTAACCATAAACATCAATGCCTTTCTTAAACTCAATACACAGAAGTATATTTTTTTGAACCTGCATATTTAGTTAAAAGGCATTAATGTTACAAGGCATTATTAACTAGGGAAATTGTGTCACTTCTCTTGCGTTCATTGCACGCAGAGTCAGGGTATATGCAACAGTTTGGGCCACCTGGCTCGTTGCGAATTTGACATAATTATGACATAACATTGAAGGTTGTGCAATGTAACAGCAATATTTAGACTTAGGGTTGCCGCCCGTTCGATAAAATACGAACGGTTCCGTATTTCACTGAAAGAATAAACGTTTTGTTTTCGAAATGATAGTTTCCGGATTTCACCATATTAATGACCAAAGGCTCATATTTCTGTGTTAATTACATTATAATTAAGTCTATGATTTGATATTTGATAGAGCAGTCTGACTGAGCGGTGGTAGGCAGCAGGAGGACCGTAAGCATTTATTCAAATAGCACTTTGCTGTGTTTGCAAGCGGCTCTTAGGAATGGTTGCTTCACAGCACTGTTTATGAGTTACAGCCTTTCACCTCCTGAAATTAGGCTGGCAATACTAAAGTGCCTATTAGAACATCCAATAGTCAAAGGTATATGAAATACAAATGGTATAGAGAGAAATAGTCGACACAACATAATTCCTATAATAACTACAACCTAAAACTTCTTAACTGGGAATATTGAACCACCAGCTTTCATATGTTCTCATGTTCTGAGCAAGGAACTTAAACGTTAGCTTTTTTACTTGGCACATATTGCATTTTTACTTTCTTCTCCAACACTGTGTTTTTGCATTATTTAAACTAAATTGAACATGTTTCATTATTTATTTGAAACTAAATAGATGTTATTTATGTATTAAATTACGTTTTAAAAAGTGTTCATTGTTCATTCAGTATTGTTGTAATTGTCATTATTACAAATATATATAAAAATCGTCCGATTAATCGTATCGTTTTTTTTTGGTCCTCCAATAATCGGTATCGGTGTTGAAAAATCATAATCGGTCGACCTCTACTACACATCCAAGCATATCGGACCAAATTATGAAAGACAAGAATTGTACTTTTGAAGTCCGTAAAGTCCGTGTGGAAGTGGAAGAGGTGAAAACATTATTGCTGTCTATCAACAATGACAAGCCACCGGGGTCTGACAATCTGGATGGAAAATTACTCAGGATAATAGCAGACAATATTGCCACTCCTATTTGCCACATCTTCAATTTAAGCCGACTAGAGAGTGTGTGCCCTCATGCCTGGAGGGAAGCTAAAGTCATTCTGCTACCCAAGAATAGTAAAGCCCCCTTTACTGGCTCAAATAGCCGACCAATCAGCCTGTTACCAACCCTTAGTAAACTTCTGGAAAAAATTGTGATTCACCAGATACAATGCTATTTCACAGTAAACAAATTGAAAACAGAATTTCAGCGTGCTTATAGGGAAGGACACTCAACAAGCACAGCACTTATACAAATGACTGATGACAGAAATGACAGCAATAATGACAGAAATTTATGATAAAATGATTGTGGGGGCTATCTTGTTAGACTTCAGTGTAGCTTTTGACATTATCGATCATAGTCTACTGCTGAAAAAACTTGTGTTATGGATTTACACCCCCTGCTATATTGTGGATAAAGAGTTACCTGTCTAACAGAACACAGAGGCTGTTCTTTAATGGAAGCCTCTCAAATATAATCCAGTTAGAATCAGGAATTCCCCAGGGTAGCTGTTTAGGCCCCTTGCTTTTTTCACTTTTTACTAATGACATGCCACTGACTTTGAGTAAAGCCAGAGTGTCTATGTATGCGGATGACTCAACACTATACACCTCAGCTACTACAGCAACAGAAATGTCTGCAACACAACAAAGAGCTGCAGTTAGTTTCAGAGTGGGTGGCAAGGAATAAGTTAGCCCTAAATATTTCTAAAACTAAAAGCATTGTATTTGGAACAAAACACTCACTAATCCCTAAACCTCAACTAAATCTTATAATAAATCATGTGGAAATTGAGCAAGTTAAGATGACTAAACTGCTTGGAGTAACCCTAGATTGTAAACTGTCATGATCAAAACATTTTGATGCAGTAGGAGAAGAGTGTCTATAATAAAGCGATGTTCTGCCTTCATAACAACACTATCAACAAGGCAGGACCTACAGGCCCTAGTTTATTCGCACCTTGACTACTGTTGAGTCGTGTAGTCAGGTGCCACAAAAAAGGATTTAGGAAAATTGGAATTGGCTCAGAACAGGGCAGCACGGCTGGCCCTTGAATGTACATAGTGAGCAAATATTAATAATATGCATGTCAATCTCTCCTGGCTGAAAGTGGAGGAGAGATTGACTTCATCACTACTTTTATTTATGAGAGGTATTGACATGTTGAATGCACCGAGCTGTCTGTCTAAACTACTGGCACACAGCTCGGACACCCATGCATACCCCACAAGACATGCCACAAGAGGTCTCTTCACAGGCCCCAAGTCCAGAACAGACTATGGGAGGCACACAGTACTACATAGCCATGACTACATGGAACTCTATTCCACATCAAGTAACTGACGCAATTAGTAAAATTAGATTTAAAAAAACATTAAAAAACACCTTATGGAACAGCGGGGACTGTGAAGCACCAACACATCTCCCACGCTGATCCTCAACACTGGGGCCCCTCAGGGGTGCTTGCTTAGTCCCCTCCTGTACTCCCTGCTCACCCATGACTGCGTGGCCAAGCACGACTCTAACACCATCATTAAGTTAGCTAATGACACAACGGTGGTAGGCCTGATCACCGACAATGATGAGACAGCCTATAGGGAGGAGGTCTGAGACCTGGCAGTGTGGTGTCAGGACAACAACCTCTCCCTCAATGTGAGCAAGACAAATGAGCTGATCGTGGACTACAGAAAAGGCGGGCCGAACAGGCCCCCGTTAACATCGACGGGGCTGTAGTGGAGTCACTTTGACGGCGTCCTGCGGCTGGAGCTGCGCGTCGGGGAGTGGGTACTGTCATGTATACTCCCTCTCCGACCTCTAGGTCATCAGGCTGCTGATTATCCCGCACACCTGTCACCATCGTCTTGCGCACCTGCGCCTCATGACACTCACCTGGACTCCATCACCTCCTTGATTATCTTCCCTATATCTGTCACTCCCCTTGGTTATTTCCTCGGGTGTTATTGACTGTTTTCATGTCGGTGCGTTGTTTGTGTTTTGTGTTGATTGTTTCTTTTATTTATTAAAACACTCACTCCCTGAACTTGCTTCCCGACTCTCAGCGCATATGTGAAAAATACAATTTGAATTAGCTTCTTTTATATTTGGTATTTTTATACATATTCTGTATTTCCACTGAAGAAAGCAATAATTAATCAACACACTACTTTAAATAAATGGACACTACCTGTTATAAAAACAAAATTGCTCTCCGTAAATAAATGGTGAGAAATGCTCAATCTGAAGTCATTCAGCTATGGGTTTCACAGCCCTATATTAACGTTAGTTACATCAGCTTAAAAGGGTTTCTTTACAACCTATGGGTTAGAAGATGTTGGGAATAGTGGTATAGGAGAGTCTGAAATGAATGAAATACCCTAACACCATGCCCAAAACGGACGAGCTCGTGCGTCCGCATGCGCCATCGAGCGCAAATTGATTTTGTCACCCCACACCAAACGCGATCACGAAACGCAGGTTCAAATATCAAAACAAACTCTGAACCAATTATATTAATTTGGGGACAGGTCGAAAAGCAATAAACGTGTATGGCAATTTAGCTAGCTAGCTTGCAGTTGCTAGCTAATTTGTCCTATTTAGCTAGCTTGCTGTTGCTAGCTAATTTGTCCTGTGATATAAGCATTGAGTTGTTATTTTACCTGAAATGCACAAGGTCCTCTACTCCGACAATTAATCCACACATAAAACGGTCAACCGAATCATTTCTAGTCATCTCTCCTCCTTCCAGGCTTTTTCTTCTTTGGACTTTATATGGCGATTGGCATCTAACTTTCATAATAAGGTGTATTACCACAACCGACCAACCTCAGATCATCTTTCAATCACCCACGTGGGTGTAACCAATGTGGAGATGGCATGTGGGTATATGCTTCTAAAAGCCAATGAGGAGATGGGAGAGGCAGGACTTGCATCGCGTTCGGCGTCACAAATAGAAGCAACTTCTATTTTAGCGCTTGGCAACGCAGACGCTCGTTGGCGCGTGCGAGCAGTGTGGGTGCAATGATTGAATAACGTGTATGTGTACATTTATTCGCTCGCGTCGTGGTCAGCAGCCATTTCCAGTGAGAAATGCACAGTCTGAAGCCATTCGGCTACGGGTTTCACAGCCCTATAACAATTACACAATATATTCACCTTAAAAAGAGTTAATTTACAATCTCTGAGGTATAACATGTTGGGTAAAATGGTATAGGAGTGTCTGACATATAACATTTCACTTGAGTTCAGTCTTCGCCAATGAGATCCAAGAGGGGCCTAGCTTCATCCTTCATGATTAGGAAAAGCTGTGATTCTAGGTCAAGGGGGGGCTAAGTACATCTCGTGGGCCGTATCCGGCCCGCCGGGCACTTCGATCCAGCCAGCGAGACACACAAAAAAAAATATCATAATGACATTTTTTTTACCCTTTTTTCCTCCCCAATTTTGTGGTATCCAATTGGTAGTTACAATCTTGTCTCATCGCTGCAACTCCCCGTACGGACTCGGGAGAGGCGAAGGTCGAGAGCCGTGCGTCCTCCGAAACACGACCCAGCTAAGCCGCACTGCTTCTTGACACAATGACCGCTTAACCCGGAAGCCAGCCACACCAATGTGTCGGAGGAAACACCTGGCGACCGTGTCAGCGTGCATGCCCCGGCCCACCACAGGAGTCGCTAGAGCGCGATGGGACAAGGAAATCTTGGTTTGCCAAACCCTCGACTAACCAGGACAACGCTTGGCCAATTGTGTGTCGCCTCATGGGTCTCCCAGTCACCGCCAGCTGTGACACAGCCTGGGATCAAACCCGGGTCTATAGTTACACCTCAAGCACTGCGATGCAGTAGTAGACCACTGCGCCACTCGGGAGGCCCCCGCAAATACATTTGAACAAACAATTGGTCCCCCCAAAAATGCGGCCCTCCGTTAAATTTAATAAAGTTTGCCTACCCCTGTTCTAGTCCATAGAAAATCCTACATCCATCTCATTAGATCAGAACAGGATGATCAACAGTGATTCATATTATTGGTTTGCATCCTAAAAAAAGGATAGTTGTGTTTTTCTGCATTTTTTTTCTACTCATATTTTTTGTCTACTTATGTCCTGCCTGTTTTGCCCTGTCCGGGGGTATCATCGGATGGGGCCACAGTGTCTCCTGATCCCTCCTGTCTCAGCCTCCAGTATTTATGCTGCAGTAGTTTATGTGTCGGGGGGCTAGGGTCAGTCTGTTATATCTGGAGTATTTCTCCTGTCTTATCCGGTGTCCTGTGTGAATTTAAGTATGCTCTCTCTAATTCTCTCTTTCTTTCTCTCTCTCGGAGGACCTGAGCCCTAGGACCATGCCTCAGGACTACCTGGCATGATGACTCCTTGCTGTCCCCAGTCCACCTGGCCGTGCTGCTGCTCCAGTTTCAACTGTTCTGCCTGCGGCTATGGAACCCTGACCTGTTCACCGGACGTGCTACCTGTTCCAGACCTGCTGTTTTTAACTCTCTGGAGACAGCAGGAGTGGTAGAGATACTCTCAATGATCGGCTATGAAAAGCATTTACTCCTGAGGTGCTGACTTGTTGCACCCTCGACAACTACTGTGATTATTATTATTTGAKCATGCTGGTCATTTATGAACATTTGAACATCTTGGCCATGTTCTGTTATAATCTCCACCCGGCACAGCCAGAAGAGGACTGGCCACCCCTCATAGCCTGGTTTCTCTCTAGGTTTCTTCTTAGGTTTTGGCCTTTCTAGGGAGTTTTTCCTAGCCACCGTGCTTCTACACCTGCATTGCTTGCTGTTTGGGGTTTTAGGCTGGGTTTCTGTACAGCACTTTGATATATCAGCTGATGTAAGAAGGGCTATATAAAAACATTTGATTTGGGATCATTGTCAGGTTATTAGATGTATATGCTTCAGAAACAACAGAACACCATGGTTGTAATAACACTTTAAACAGGTCGTTTGTAAATGTGTAGAATGTGTTGGTTTTGGGTCCACACTGGTAAATTAACTTGTGTAAATTAGAGTCACAGAGGATTTTCTTCTGAATAACTGGTCAGGGCATAGCACTTTCCATTCAGCTTCAGGCAACTTTGATGTAAGGCTTGATCACACCTGTAGTGACTACTTCTATCTGTCACTCCCATTGTTGCTTATCCATTGTTCACTAGATATATCAATGTAATTACACCCAACACAATGTTGAAAAACAGAATGTTTCCCACCACTAGATCACTAACTAGATGTGAGCTGGACGTGATCCCCCGTTGCCACCACTGTAGCGGAAGAAAATTAAAGCTACAACAAGGACTCTAACTAGGGCTCATACATTGCAAAGTGAGCTCTAACAGCCGTTGCCATGAAAGCCTAGTAGGCTCTGGGCAGAGGCAGTAGGCCTACAATGCTGGCATATGCCTTGTTACAATAGCCTAAGTATATAACATGATTGACTTGACTGTAATAATCATCATGAAACGGCCTTTGAAGTGCCATAAGTGTAAACCAACATAATTCATTATTTTACATTATCCTATGTAACTGCATTGATATGGATTAATTTATCATAGTCCAGACTAGATGCAAATATAATGCAGTTGCACCCTGGGAATTTAAACCAAACAGATTTTTTTTGCAGGTCTTCTGTTTCCCACATTTATTGATTAATTAATTAATTCCCCAATCAAATACCTTCATCGATACCACAAAAAAAGAGACATAACAGCTTTATACTCCAATCTGGCAACCCTCATAAAATCCGACACAGCAACAGTATCCCAAAGTATTAAGCAAAAACAAGCATAGAAAACAGAATTAGCGTATAAAAAAACCCCACAATGTAAGGCTACTATTATATTTTAAGTATTGTGGTGACAACCTGTTTTTTTAACAATATTGGGTTGTTTGTTTTTTTATTTAAATATATGTGGGACTCAAAAAAGGCAGTGTAGAACACCATTGCCCAAAATGCATTGCTCAAATAACTTTCAAAAGTTGGTTCCAAAGTTTGGTCCCCAAAATGTTTTGCCCTATGTATGAAGTCACACAAACATGTGTGTGACTTCAAACTAATTAAGCCACATAAAAACGCACGAAATCTGTTGAAATACTTTGTGTACATATTTGCACGAATTGAGTGTGAGATTGTGTTGCCCTTGAGGCTAAATACAGTTTATTGAATTTAGTTGAATTACTAGCAATAAACACGATTCCAACCACAGTTTTTATGCCGTTAAAATCATACTGTATAAAAAAATCAGCACAGCTGTAATGGAAACGGGACATTTCGGTACAATTTTATAAATGCCGACAATATGTTCGTTTGACATTGTGAGATATTTTTGCGTCGGTAAAATTAATTATGGGGGAAATGCCTTTATGCACAAATATGTATATAATAACCATCATATTGAAGTACACATGGAGTCACACGATGATATGGGGTGTGGTCCTCCAGTAGGACTCATGAAACCATACCGTTTATTAGGCTACAGATTAAATAAATTATGGTTTACTTCACAAGGTGGTGAAAGTACACAGTGATGAGCTTGGTGCTGCTTTCCAATACATATCGAGGGTCTTATTCTGGTGACATGATGATCGATGCTTGACTGCCGTTTGACAAATAAAACTATTATCCGATGTCATCACGTTATCACAACCTACGTGCACTTTATCTGCGAGCTGTTGGCTAGAGCGCATGTGTCAAGACCGGAATAGGCAGTCACATTTGTTATTTAACGGAACAGTTTCTATGACAAAATATGTATGACTTTACTCGCATAAAAACGTGATTTGTGCTCACCATGTAATACTCTGGTAAAAGCTATAAACTAATTTCACAGTGAATTACAAGATTTCACTTTTTAACTACATTTCTCTTTGCACCAGCATCATTTACTTACATTACCTGTTGGAGTGAGAGAAAAAATCATTATTTCTCTTCAACCATCTTAGACCAAGGTCAATCGAAAAGTATGTGGCCTTTGCTCTTGCTGCTGCTTACAATCCCACTCAGATATGTAAACTTGTCATCAATTTCTCCAAAGTCTTATTCCACAGTCAGACTGTTGTTCGGTGTTCGGTAACCCCTGATACCATACCAATGTGTTGTTGTTGTCAAGGATGAAGTTAATTGCAGAGCTCTGTCTGTCTTCGGTTAATGTCCCATCACGTTGAAATTATGCGCTGTGCTATATATTTCTCTCCTTACACACTGACTCTGACAGAGCACGCGGAGTGAAGTTTCCTTTTCACGGAAGCAATAAAGACCGAGGAAAGTTTCCTTTTCACCGAAGCGAGGGAGAGAAAGAGAGAGGTGGGTAGGAAGGAAGTAGGGGAGGTGTGGTGTGGTTGGGCTGGGGAGGTGCATGACTATTACAATGACACTATCCAATGCGTAGTAAATTGCTCTGGTTCTTTCATGGTAAAATCAGTCATGCATGGGAGAAATGACAGTTTATCTGGTGCCAGGGGAGTTTTCCTGATCTGGTAACCTAACCAGGCAAAACTCTGGACCTTTATTGTATGACGTGATTCATCTGTTGTGAAACTGTTTAATATGGGCTATGATGAGAGTAACGTTTTTCTAATCAGATCACATGATTTCTTTAAAACTCCTGGAAAAACTCATGGCCTTGGGGAGAATGAAAACCTTGTCAAACTGCAGCAACCTTTTACTTGTTCATATTCATTCTATTTTAAAGGAGGCATAGGGGGTTCCTATACAACGAGAAAGCAATATGATTGGACAATAAAACTCACAGGGCTGAGCTTGCTTTATGCAGATTTGCGTCGTGTAGTCCTGCCCTATGCTGCTGCAGGCCTAACAAAACATTTACTCAGTATGTGCTATTGTGTTTTATTGATTAATTGCAGTTAATCATTTTGATAGAAAATGTCTAGGTAGCTTAGTCCGGCCAAGTTTGAATATTAACCAAATGTGATATAATTGACCTTTTCTCACATACAAATGGGCTATAGGCTAAATATACAATATTTCCGCTTAATTTACACTGGCCAGAAGGAGAGGGCGCATAGTAGACTAGATCAGTGTGTCAACTCCGGTCCTCCAGGACCACCAACAGGCGCACCTGATTCTACTTGTCAGGTAATCATCAACCCCTTGATAAGTTTAATCGGGCGTTTTTGTCTTTGGCTAAATTTAGGCTGCTACATTTATGTAAGAGTTTTTGCATGTCTGTCGGGAGTGATTTGTTATCATGCTTGCTAAATAAATACCGGAGGAAAGTGGCAAGCTCGACTTGCTTGTTGTGCCCGGCCCGCGCAACAGGCAAAGAGCCTGCAGCAGCACTCCGATGTGAAGAACATACACATTGTGCGTGAGTTGACAAATCTATATAAATAAAATAGCACTTGTTTTATGGTGATTGAAAAATGCTGTGGCAAATGCTGCCTCGCGAAACGTTTTCTGGCGGCAATGCTCTGACATGACACATAATTGATGAGTGAGACATGGACTGTTTTTAGTGTCTTACACCATTTAAGCTATAAACGCCATTTAAACTGAAGTACTTTACACCACTGCTGAAGCTGTGGCTTCCACCACTTTATTAATTTTAAACAATGTAACTTTTGATGCAAATCAGCAATTTTGACAATGTTCCCAACAAAACTTAATGCTGTGTAGTACTTAATGCTGATTGGTTTATGGTTCTGCACACTATAGTGGCTGTCTGGTTAGAACACTGTTGAGACCTGTCATGCCAAATAGTGTGTTATATCAGAGCACACAATGTTTCAATTTCACTTTTTGCTTAAAAGGTCAGTACCCTGTCTAGCCTGCCAGAAGTTTGAGACTGTGTCCCTGGAGTTGAAGCTCATCAAAGTTGTTTCACCATGGCACATGATCGGTAAGTGTCCCAATAAAAWTTTTGCCCTGATAAAAAAAAATTGTAATGGTTTCTTTATTTAACACATGTCACGACTTCCGCCGAAGTCGGTTCCTCTCCTTGTTCGGGCGGCGTTCGGCAGTCGACATCACCGGTCTTCTAGTCATCGCCGATCCACCTTTCATTTTCCATTTGTTTTGTTTTCCTGCACACCTGGTTTACATCTCATCATTACTATGTGTATTTAGCCCTCTGTTCCCTCCATGTCTGTGTGGGGTATTGTTTATTTTGTCAAGGTTGGCACGCTTCCGGCTGGTTTGCGGCGGGTTTTGTTTTATGCCCGTGCTTTGTGGCAGCCGGTACTTTGTACTTGGGTTTTGTACTTTGTGCTGCCTCACTTGTTCCTTGGGCATTTGTTTGGTGACGCGGTTGCGTTCTGTATTATGATTGCCTAAGTAAAGTGCTTTGTCCGCTCATCTCTGCTCTCCTGCGCCTGACTTCCATGCACCAGCTACACCCCCCACTGACACCACAGCAGAGTTCAATATTATTGTTTGTGTCAGTCGGTATCCTTACGAATATGAAAATCTGCGTACTGTATGACACAGATACGGGTAAAAATAAAGTAATCTTCTCTCTAACACTTTAAATGTTAGGGGTGGACCTCATCGAACCCTTCATGAAATCCAGGAATGGCAACAGCTGGTGTCTGCCGGCGACCGATCACTTTACCAAGTGGATGGAGGCAATACCCATTAAGGTCAGTAAAGGAAGCGTAAGTGCTTAACTCTAAACCCATTTTAAAAGAGTGCTTGGAACCAAAAATAGATTTTCGTTTTGTATGATACCCATCAAGGACGAGACTAGCGAGGCCACCTCCAAGGCTATGGTGAACATCTTCAACACCTGCCTTCCAGGAGGTATCCCGTCCACCAGAACCAGTGAGTTTGGATCAGACTGATTCTCTGTGTTAGTCGGCGGAGGACCAACTTGAGATATGCACTTTAACACTTTTGGAAGGTATAGCCCATCTCCCATTTATAACACAGCACTAATCCATCACATGTTCTCACAGTAAAGTGTAACCTGTGTGTTAGATTGTTTACGTCTGTCTCCTACCCTATTCCCTTTAACTCTGCTCCTGTTCTACATGAGCTAGGGGTTCTGCCCAACACCAGACGTGGATCCACCTGCCTAGTGAAATAAAGGTTAAATAAAACATATATTTTAAACTGTCCACCATTACCAACCACCCTACAACTTTGCATTACATCAGCTACTGTTGTTGTCATTATCTGCTAAGGAAGTTTTTTTCTCTCTGTCATACCTGGCACATAATGTGAGATACAGACTTAACTAAAAACACTAGCACTGCAAACACTCAGAACAAAGAGAGCAGCAGTGTCTGGACTTTGTCTCCCTCTTCAAGTCCCTCTTCTGAGACTGACTGCCTGTTGGGAACAAGTGACAGGCAGAACGTCCTACCCATACAGCAACCACCTCTATATTCCAAACACCATAATTCAGTATTTTAGTTTGATTGCTATGTGAGTGTACAAAGTCTGTAAATTAATGACACAACTGTACCAAAAACTCTCAGTGTATGTATAAAATCTTAAATATTGCAGGTTGGTTTTCACAGCTGTTTCACAAGGTGTTCATTGTTGTAAGTTGTAAAGTATCCTTTGATGGTAGTTATTTGTTCCACATTATTCATTGTTGTATCCTAGGACCTACAATAGATACATATATATTCAACCTCAAGGGTCTACTAATGAGTTATGCGTGATAGGAAACAATGATCATAATAGAGGACTACATGACAGCCAGACAAGCCAGTGTATCAATGGATTGGAAATTAGCTGACTTCGAGCTCTGTAAGGTAAGTAACTTTAATGTGTCAAGCAGATTACACGTTTTCTTTGCCATTTCCGAAACGTAGTAATGTTTAAGACATGGATTTTATGTTGTAATGTTAACAAGGTACCCAAAAGTAGTTTGAATTAATGTTTTCATTTTATTAACTGAACAAAACTTTTAAAGAGCGAAATTGTCATGGAAATCAGCCTTGTTTGTATGGCGATGATGAAAATAAAGTCATTCTGGCTGTAATAATCTCAAATTCGAATCATTAGGTCATCACACCGTTGATATAGCAACAGATGCTACTAGTTTATCGAATCCCATTGTGACGTAGAGGGGGATAATATTTGGCATGACAGGCCTATTACTGTCTTAAAGGGAAACATCACKATTTTTCAACTTCATATTCATCATCTCCAGCACAAGGTGAAAAAAAATCAATATATGTAAAATTGTGCGATTCTATGATTTGTAGTAAAAAAAGATTGGTCTGCATCGTGTGATTTTGACCAATTGTGAGTAGGCATTGCCTGCTAATTGGTTGATGTCATTGGAAACACATCTTTCTATCTCTTTTACTACAAAACATAGAAACGTGCCATTTTCACATATGTTGTTGATGTTGGGCTGGTGCTGGAAATGATGAATATGAAGTTGCATTTTTTAGAAATGTCCCTTTTAATTGTTACAATCACACACATGGACATAATTGCTTCCATTGAATGGTTTTATATAGGTGTGTTTTTGTCAATGGATGTACAACACTTCAGTTAGGAACAGCATGTGAAAATCCGTCAACAACTATTTGCTTCTCTTGCCTAGGCAAATGCACTAAAGGTGGGGGGAGGCGGATCCAAGCGCCCTGATTGGTTGGATGAACAGAGGTGTGAAGGGTGATTGACAGGGCTGCAGGCCAATTAGGTTGAGAAGGGCAGCCTTTTTTACACTTACAGCATATTGTCTGTCTGGCATCATTAAAGTGAAGACTTATTTTATCAAATCAATTCTCTTTAATTATTATTACGTGATTAAACTAATCATGTAAATGTAATTAACTAGGAAGTCAGGGCACCAAGGAAAATCTTCAGATTACAAAGTTATAATTTTCCTAATAACTCTCCAGATATTTTAATATCTGATCAATTAGTCTTCTAATTAATCAGATATTTTAATATTTGATCAATTAGTCTTCTAATTAATGAATTATTCTTCACCTCACGTTAGTCTCATTCCAAACGTCGTAAAATGTTGATTATCTGCACGAACGAAGCCTTTACTAAGAATCATCCATACATCAATTGTCTTAATCATTTATTTACTAACTAAATAATCACAGAAATGCATAAACAAACAGATATGGTTACAAGGAAATGATAGGGAATATCTTTCTGAGGTTCCCTAGTGGGCTAAGCCGATATGACGGCTTGGTGGACAAAGGGAAGTGGGTGTGGACTGACAAGGGCGGGAAAGACAAAAAGAGTCACTACACAGTTGATAATTATATTAATTGAAATATTAATCCTTTGCACATGAACGCTCACTCATTTGGGAATAATTGCAATCAATATATATATATATACGCCCAGTGTGCCATCGTGATCTATGATGGGATCGTCAGTCCTTCTGTTGGAAAGTTCATCCGAGCGTCTCTCTGCTTCCCTGAAGTCTTTTGTGGTGAGAATGCATACTTCAGAGTACCATTCAGAAATATGCTTATAGAATTGATGTTTCGGCGGTTGTCGGTCTTCTCATCCCAGGTTGACAATTTCTAGCTGCAGACAGATTTGCTCTTATTCTGTCGGGATCGATAGTCTCAGAGTTGAACCATTTCCCGCCGTGTAGCCAATGCTCCACATGGTATGGTTAGGAATTCAACAACCATTACAACCTTAGCTTATACTGAGGTTTTTGTGGTCTGAACTCCACCTGTGCCCCCTCGGTGTCCATCAAGGTATGCGTGGTCTGAAGAGGATTTCTTCAGGAGGGGTTTTTATTCGTAACAGTAGAAAAGGGCTGTCCCAGATCATGTCTGTGCTCATGGGGGCGGGCCAATGACTTAGTTCAACTTTAAAGGGAATACAATTCTCTCACAGTAACGGTTTAACATCACATTACACCATTTCAAAAATAGTTTCATCTTTACTCATTCATTTTATACAACAATTAGACGCAAACCTCATAACGGAGGCACCTGTATAAACAGAGGTCAGGTAATGTGGCTGTATTGTCTTTCATTGGGTCACAAAGACTGTTTACACATTCTCCAAAACATGGATATTGTTCAGTTCTCAAGTTCTGTGATGTAGAAGAAGTTCCTTTGTTCTACTGTGAAACTCTCTCTCTATACTGCATGGCCAGGAGGAGAGAGTCTCCTCCAGGAATGTACGACCTGAGATAACAGAACCTGGGTGTAGGAGAGAGAGAGGGGGAAGCCACTAGCTATATCCAAAGAGGGCCACGTCATGACAATATGTTGTCATGGTCTACTTCTCTGCCATGTAAATCTGATTTCAGATCAGGAATAGCTTGTATCCATCAATAGGTAGAGCTGTTTTAGTAACTACATAAGATGGCGCCATACTGGATGTCTGCCGTTTTGCAAGCTCCAACTTTGTTATTTTGTACTTCTTTTGGCGTTTTTTTACTTTATTTTCACTTAATGTTTCCGCTATCATTTCTTACAACCGACAAGAACTTTTGAACATCAGATCGGTAGTTACTTATCTCAATTCCGGCTTCAACTTCGACTCATCTGCCCTGGGATCTTTTTGTTATTCCAGGACAGTGGCGTCAGGGAAATCGAGAGGGGAAGGGGTTTCCCTCTTCATCAACAACAACTGGTGTGCTGACTCAAGCGGTGGAAGTGTCGACCCATTATTCACCAGTCTTGGAATACCTGATGGTCAACCCTTTTACCTCCCAAGGGAGTTTTCAGCTGGTATTGTGACTGTTGTATACATTCCACCTCGGTACAAGAAAAATAACAAGCTAGCACTTAACAATCTGTACAAACCAGCAGGAAAATGTACATCCAGAGGCTGCTTTTCTAGTTGCTGGATATTTTAATTCCACATTAAGACACTTGATGCTCAACTTCCATCACCTTCGGGACTAGGTGCGATAAAGTCCTAGACAACTGTTATTCTATCCACAAGCAAGCATACAAGGCCGTTCCTCGTCCGCCATTCGGCAAATCAGATCATGACTCCATACTCCTGCTTCTTGTTTAAAAGCAAAAGCTCAAACAGGAAGTATCCGTGACTCGCTCCATTGAGAAYTGGTCACCAGAATAAGAGATTATGCTACAGAACTGCTTTTCTAGCACTGATTGGAATATGTTCTGAGTCTCTGCCGATAACACTGTCACCGGCTTCATTGGGTATTGCACCGCAACGTTGTCCCCACAGTGAAGGTTTGCTGCTTTCCCAATCAAAAACCCTGGATTAACACAGAGGTTGGCCCTAAACTAAAGGACAGTGCTCCCGCACACAGGGCTATCTCAAACAACCCCGAGGCTACGGCTGAGGACAGGAACAAGTACAAGTCCCACTATTACCTCTGCAGAGTCATCAAATGAGAAAAAGGACAATTTAGGAATGATGTGGAATGATATTACACAGGCGCTGACATCCGCAGCATGTGGTAGGGGCTACAATCCATTACGGATTACAAAGGAAGACCCAACCGTGATCTGCCCAATGATGCCTCTCTACCAGATGAATTCAATGCATTTTATGCACGCTTCGACAATAATAACATGTTGGCCGCTGCCAACATACTGACTCAACTCCAGCCACTTTAAAAATGGGAATTGATGGAAATTATGTAAAAATGTACCACTAGCCACTTTAAACAATGCCACTTAATATAATGTTTACATACCCTACATTACCCATCTCATATGTATATACTGTACTCTATATCATCTACTGCATCTTGCCATCTTTATGTAATACATGTACCACTAGCCACTTTAAACTATGCCACTTTATGTTTACATACCCTACAGTACTCATCTCATATGTATATACCGTACTCTATACCATCTACTGCATCTTGCCTATGCCGTTCTGTACCACCACTCATTCATATATCTTTATGTACATATTCTTTATCCCTTTACACTTGTGTGTGTATAAGGTAGTAGTTGTGGAATTGTTAGGTTAGATTACTTGTTGGTTATTACTGCATTGTCGGAACTAGAAGCACAAGCATTTCGCTACACTCGCATTAACATCTGCTAACCATGTGTATGTGACTAATAAAATTTGATTTGATTTGATTTGAACATTGTGCCGGGTGTGAGGGCCATCACCAACCCAGAGGACTGGGTGATCTCACTCTCCGAGGCCGACGTGAGAAAGGTCTTTAATCAGGTCAACACCCGCAAGGCCGCGGGCCCGACTGTATTCCAGGGCGTGTTCTCAGAGCGCAGAACAGAGCGCAGGCATATTCACAGTAATTTCAACCTCTCCTTTCCTAGGCATCCTCATGTTTTTTTGAAATTGTATTTATTTTTATTTAACTAGGCAAGTCATTTAAGAACAAATTCTTATTTAAAATGACGGCCTACCCCGGACGACGCTGGGCCAATTGTGTGCCGCCCTATGGGACTCCCAATCATGGCCAGATGTGATACAGCCTGGATTCGAACCAGGGACTGTAGCGATGCTTCTTGCACTGAGATGCAGTGCTTTAGACCGCTGTGCCACTCGGGAGCCCGGTCATTTTAAAATGACCACCATCATTCCTGTTCCCAAGAACTCTAAGGCTTCATGCCACAATGACTCGCCCTGTAGCACTCACATCTGTAATCATGAAGTGTTTTGAGAGGCTGGTTTTGGCACACATCAACTCCATCATCCCAGACACCCTAGACCCACTCCAATTTGCATACCACCCGAGCAGAGCCATAGACAGCACAATCTCAATTGCTCTCCACACTGCCCTCAACCACCTAGATAAGAGGAATAGCTATGTGAGAATGCTGTTCATTGACTACAGCTCAGCGTTCAACACCATTGTCTCCTCCAAGCTCATCACCAAACTTAGGACCCTGAGACAGAACACCTCCCTCTGCAACTGGATCCTGGACTTTGTGATGGGCCGTCCCCAGGTGGTGAGGGTAGGCAACATCACCTACACTACACTGACCCTTATCATGAGGCCCCACACAGGTGTGTGCTTAGTCTTCTCTTGTACTCCTTGTTCACCCACAACTGCGTGGGCATGCACGACACCAACACCATCATTAACTTTGCTTACGACACAACGGTGGTAGGCCTGATCACCAGCGACGATGAGATTGCCAGGTCACTGACCTCCTCCCTGWAGGCTGTCTGGTGCCAGAACAACAACCTCTCCCAACAACCTCTTACTCAACGTCAGTAAGACCAAGGAGCTGATCGTAGACTACAGGAAACGGGGGTCGATGCACGGTAGCAGTGCATCTGGCACCAACAGGCTCCTGAACAGCTATCCCCAAGCCATAAGACTGCTAAATAGCTAACTATTTAGCTAACAAAATGGCTACACAGACTGAGTTGACCCTTATTTTTTATTTTTGCACTGTCTCTATGCACACTCACAGCCCTACAAACTCATTAACACTGACACTCCAACACACACACACAAACACTCATTTCATCCCACACACATAATATGAACATACATTTATACTAACTCTACACACAGCCACTCACAAACAATCATAATATACGTTGCTGCTACTCTGTTTATCGTATATCCTGATGCCTAGTCACCTTACCCTATACATATATACCTCTATCACTCCAGTATCCCTGCACATTGTAAATATGTAACTGGAGCTGACTGACATTGTATATACAGCTGAAGTCGGAAGTTTACATATACCTTTAAACTCAGTTTTCACAATTCTTGACATTTAATCCTAGTAAACAATCCCTGTCTTAGCTCAGTTAGGATCACCACTTTATTTTAAGAATGTGAAATGTCAGAATAATAGTAGAGAGAATTATTTATTTCAGATTTGATTTCTTTCATCACATTCCCAGTGGGTCAAAAGTTTACATACACTCAATTAGTATTTGGTAGCATTGCCTTGAAATTGTTTAACTTGGGCCAAACGTTTCGGTTAGCCTTCCACAAGCTGCCCACAATAAGTTGGCTGAATTTTGGCCCATTCCTCCTGACAGAGCTGGTGTAACTGAGTCAGGTTTGTAGGCCTCCTTGCTCACACATGCTTTTTCAGTTCTGCCCACAAATTTTCTATAGAATTCAGGTCAGGGCTTTGTGATGGCCACTCCAATACCTTGTCCTTAAGCCATTTTYCCACAACTTTGGAAGTATGCTTGCGGTCATTGTCCATTTGGAAGACCCATTTGCGATCAAGCTTTAACTTCCTGACTGATGTCTTGAGATGTTGCTTCAATATATCTACATAATTTCCCCTCCCTCATGATGCCATCTATTTTGTGAAGTGCACCAGTCCCACCTGCAGCAAAGCATCTCCACAACATGACGCTGCCACCCCCGTGCTTCACCGTTGGGATGGTGTTCTTTGGCTTGCAAGCCTCCCCCTTTTTTCTCCAAACATAACGATGGTCATTATGGCCAAACAGTTCTATTTTTTTTTCGTCAGACCAGAGGACATTTCTCCAAAAAGTACAATCTTTGTCCCTATGTGCAGTTGCAAACCATAGTCTGGCATTTTTATGGCGGTTTTGGAGCAGTGGCTTCTTCCTTGCTCAGGTTATGTCGATATAGGACTCGTTTCACTGTGAATATAGATACTTTTGTACCTGTTTCCTCCAGCATCTTTACAAGGTTCTTTGGTGTTGTTCTGGGATTGATTTGCACTTTTCGCACCAAAGTACGTTAATCTCTAGGAGACAGAATGCGTCTCATTCCTGAGCGGTATGATGGCTGTGTGGTCCCATGGTGTTTATACTTGCGTGCTATTGTTTGTACAGATGAACGTGGTACCTTCAGGCGTTTGGAAATTGCTCCCCCCCCCAAGAAAATCTGAGGTCTTGGCTGATTTATTTTTGATTTTCCCATGATGTCAAGCAGAGCACTGAGTTGAAGGTAGGCCTTGAAATACATCCACAGGTACACCTCCAATTGACTCAAATGATGTCAATTAGCCTAWCAGAAGCTTCTAAAACCATGACATTTTCTGGAATTTTCCAAGCTGTTTAAAGGCACAGTCAACTTAGTGTATGTAAACTTCTGACCCACTGGAATTTTGATACAATTGTAAGTGAAATAATCTGTCTGTAAACAATTGTTGGAAATTTTTWAAGAAGTAATTTTCTCCTAACCGACTTGCCAAAACTATAGTTTGTTAACGTGTGAAATGCGCGTGACCAGAAAATGGCTGACTGCCAGACACCTGTTCATTCTGTTCTTATTCAGTCCCACAACACAATAGAAGCCTCATTCAAATTTCTATAGACGGTTGACATCTAGTGGAAGCCCTAGGAAGTGCAACTTCATTCATATCTCAAGGGGATTTCAATGGGAACTGTGTTGAAAACCTWCCAACCTCAGATTTCTCACTTCCTGTTTGGATTTCTCCTCAGGTTTTTGCCTGCCATATGAGTTCTGTTATACTCACAGACATCATTCAAACAGTTTTAGAAACTCCAGAGTGTTTTCTATCCAATACTAATAATACTATGCATATATTAGTAACTGGGACTGAGGAGCAGGCTGTTTTTGGGTGTCGTGTAGAAGTGACGTGTTCGAATTCCCATCCTGCAGCAAATTTTCGGAACTCAACTCCGGAGAATTGGGGTCCATTGTCTGAAATTACCCTATCTGGCTGGCCATAGCGGGCAAACTGAGCCTTGCAGTGTTTGATCGTTTGAGCCTTGCAGCGTTTGATCGTTGTCTCTGCTGAGAGGTCGGGGAGGAGGTCAATCTCCTCCCATTCACCTCTAAACGTATCCCAGTTCGTGCTCCAATCCCCGCTGAGCTTCATAACGGCGGGAGGGGGAATGTTCACTGCCATGTCTAACCGGTGCTAACAACACTGAAGCTAACTAGCAAACTCACTCTAGCGAAGGCCAATTCCAGCGAAATTTTACTCAAATAAGCATTTGTTTGGTAAACCAGAACAGGTGACTCTAATTTGCGGAAAGCATGGTTAGTTATCCGACTCTGACACCATGTTTGAATGTTAAATGACGAGACAGAGGCATTGATGGGAGTAACCAGTCTTGTTCAGTACATCACAATGCATCCGGGTATCTCAAGCACCCCGGTAAAACACATGAGTTGCAGAAATTAACATTTACCAACAGATGGCATCACTGTGCCATCTTACACCCATAACAACTTACCGTTCTTTGTGCAGCTTCAAATGTCGAACAAAGTTGGAAATTGTTGCGCCTCCAACTGTAATTTTCTTCCCGCATGTTTTGCAAGTTGCAATCCTTTTTTTGTTGATACAGCGTCGTCTTTATATCCAAAAATAATAATTTGGGGTATCATCTTTCCAAGGGCTCCATCTGAATTCACCCGCCGACGTTCCTCTGCACTGCCACGCACAACTTTTTCTCAGCTGGCACAATTTGATTGGCTGCTGTCCGATTCAAACTGTAATCCGTTAAATGAAGAGTTGATGCACTGCACACATTTTTTTAATAGCATCATTTTAAATATTTGGGCTTGGGGAGGGTATCAAGTCAGATCGAGTCATAAGGCTCAAGTCCAAGTCACGAGTCATTGGTGTTAAAGTCAAAGTCGAGTTGCAAGTCATCATATTTGTGACTTGAGTCCACACCTCTGCATTTTCGTGCCATCACCTCATGTTTCAGCATGATAATGCACAGCTCTACAGTATGTCACAAGGATCTGTACACAATTCCTGGAAGCTGAACATGTCCCAGTTGGCTCATTGGCTCATTCATTGGCTCATTCATCCCCCTCCTCTCCCCTGTAACTATTCCCCAAGTCGTTGCTGTAAATGAGAATGTGTTCTCAGTCAACTTACCTGGTAAAGTAACAGAAATAAATAAAAAAGTTCTTCCATGGCCTACATAATCACCAGACATGTCACCCATTGAGCATGTTGGGGATGCTCTGGATCGACGTGTACGACAGCATCTTCCAGTTCCCACCAATATCCAGCAACTTCACATAGCCATTGATGAGTGGGACAGCACTTCACAGGCCACAATCAACAGCCTGATCAACCTCAAAGTATTCAGACCCCTTTCCTTTTATCACATTGTGTTACGTTACAGCCTTATTCTAAAATTAATTAAATAAAAAATGTTCCTCATCAATCTACATAAAATACTAGATAATAACAAAGCGAAAATAGGTTTTTATTTTTTTGCAAATGTATTAAAAAGCAGAAATACATTTATTTACATAAGTATTCAGACCCTTTGCTATGAAACTCGAAATTGAGCTCAAGTGAAAGTCAGGATCGAGGGAAAGATGAAAGGAGCAAAGTACAGAGAGATCCATGATGAAAACCTTCTCCAGAGCGCTCAGGACCTCAGACTGGGGTGAAGGTTCACCTTCCAACAGGACAACAACCCTAAGCACTGATAAAATAATTTATGTTTAAAGATAATGATAAAATAATTCTACCCTGAAACTTAACCATTAGGGATTATAGTTTATGTATAAGGAATAATTAAAGTATTAAACATAAGTCCAACTAGGTTGGACTGGGAGGGAGAGAAATGTGTGTGTATGTGTGTGCCTAAGAAAATACTGAGAACAATTAAACTATGTTTGACCCGACCTGGCTAGAACTCTGAGAAACTTATGATAGGACAGGGAGTACTTCTCAAGGTTTCCCTAATCTCGGGGGAATGGAACTGTCGGCCGGGTAGTGATATACAGTGGTGAGAACTCTGGAGAAGGATACAACTCACCTACTGTTTGTGTGTATGTATGTGCGTAGGATACCTACTGTTTGTGTGGAATTATGTGCGCAAGTATAAAATGGATGTCTTTGTATAATGGACTTCAGAACGTTCTCGTGAATAAACTGTACTAACCTTCTGCATAAGCTGAGTCTTTGCCTAATTATTATTAAACCCATGGTCTTACAAACCTCGGGGATTGGTCAAAGCTTATTGATTGTTAGTTATTATCATTGTGATTGAAAATTCTCATGACAGCACACAGCCAAGACAACGGAGAAGTGGCTTCGGGACATGTCTCTGAATGTCCTTGAGTGGTCCAGCCAGAGTGCGGACTTGAACCCGATCAAACATCTCTGGAGAGACCTGAAAATAGTTGTGCAGCGACGCTCCCCATCCAACCTGATAGAGCTTGAGAGGATCTGCAGAGAAGAATGGGAGAAACTCCCCAAATACAGGTGTGCCAAGCTTGACGTGTCATACCCAAGAAGACTTGAGGCTGTAATCACTGCCAAAGGTGTTTCAACAAACTACTGTGTAAAGGGTCTGAATACTTATGCAAATGTGATATTTCATTTTTATAAATGAGCAGTTTTTGCTTTGTCATTATGGGGTATTGTGTGTAGATTGAAGAAAATAAACAACATAATCAATTTTAGAATAAGGCTGGAAAAAGTTAAGGGGTCTGAATACTTTCCCGAATGTATTGTATTTTCACAGGAATGAAGTCTCTCTACACAACAACCCCTTAGTTCATTTCATATAACCCAGGGCTTGGAGCCTACAATGCAACTTTACCACCACCTCAGAAGGAAATCATTCAGCAGAAATAACTATTACAGTTTGGCTCTGTAATTTCTCTTTAACTGTCAAGCATTGTCTCGCTTAAACCTCTATAACGAGGTAGTTGAAGCAATAACTTCCTGAAATAGAATTGACCCCAACCCTGACCTTTACTGTATCTGGAAATGGCAGAGTTGCCTTATATTTAAATGTCTGTCATTTAGGAAACACTCTTATTCATAAGCAATTAGGGTTAAGTGCCTTGCTCAAGAACACATCAACAGATTTTTCACCTAGTCGTCTCAGGGATTCGAACCAGTGACCTTTCGGTTATTAACAGCTTGGCTACCAGCCTTGTCGGGCTTTTGCAGTCACTTTCTCAATATGACATCTTAGTATTGGGTTATATATGCACATTGTTTTGTGTCATATTCATTGGTCCAGGTTGACATTTTATTCATACTTTTTGTTTGAATTCATTTGTCTTTTCCACCAGCTGATGTGTATCAGAAAAATTAAGTATTCTCTATAACACTAGCGGATGGGTATTGGTATAAAGGATAATAAGTTGGGGACAAATTGCAATATACTGGGGGTGGTCCAAAATAGGGGAGGTTTTTCAAACTTTGTTATTGCTTTGGGGAGGGTTGTGTGGTTGTTAATTGGGCACAGGGGAGGATAGTGCGTTTTTCCCCTGGTTTACATTCACTCTTTTGCAGATTTTATTATATAATTTCTTCCTKCTCGCAAAATTTCCTCATCTGCTTGTATGCACCTCCCTTATATCAAGGTGTTTTGGTACTTCCCTTTTGCACTATGCTTTTCCGTGTGCTAACTTTTACTATACCACAGGTCAGTATAGTCTACCAGTCTAACGGTCTATCCTGCCCTCTATCCACCATATCCATTATAATTGTATTGTCCCTAAACAAGATCAGTAGGGGAGATTTTTTTGCTGTATTTCTCATGTCTTCACTGTTATTTCATGTGCAATGATACACCTGGCCTCTCTGCTGCCTATCAGCTATTCCTATTTGTTCTTGTCGATTCATATAAAAAAAATGCATGCAGCGTTGAATGTTTTTATGTGTGGTATTATTGTTAGTTAGCCTATTGCAGATCTGGAAAACCATCAGTAGAGTTGAAAATGCCATGGAAACCCATTTAACTTGTATATTTTATTTGGTACATGGGAATATAAACACAAAAGGTATTTTTATGTGTACTATATCATCACACACAGCCTTTTATCTGCAACAAGTCAATTTGATGGAAACACATCTCTGGTGGGAGAATGCGGATATTGTTTTTATGCAGATTTTAGAATATTTGCATGAAAATCTGTCGCCAATTTGATGGATACCAAGCTGCTGACATGCTTCTCTAAAAACATGTTTTTCAGGCTTTAAAGGTTGGACTAAATTTGTTTTCATGCAAACTGTCCAGTTTCTGAGAGAGCCTGATTTCTCTGTACTGAGAGCCAGAGTTGAAGTGACCCGTCTATCTGACTGTTGCGGAACAAACACAATGGACGAGTGTGCGGGAGCTTCTTTTTCCTTCTGTATTCACCACTTGGACTGTGTGCACAACAGGGTGAACCCATGCTGAGCCACGACATTGATATGTAAATATGATCTCTGCCCTCTATATTTACAGTATGTGCTGCAGTATCTGGACTAATGTAAACATACATACAGAGGCTCCTTTGTTTTGCCAGCACATGTGTAGGCTATAACCTGTTTATGGGAAGGACAGAGCCACTGTTTGTACTGCATGTGAGGAATAACTTCCTGGACAATCAATGAGCAGCAGAGAATTTCACTTTTTTTTTACCAGGTAGGCTAGTTGAGAACAAGTTCTCATTTGCAACTGTGACCTGGCCAAGATGAAGCAAAGCAGTTCGACACATACAACAACACAGAGTTCCACATGGAATAAACAAACATACAGTCAATAATACAGTAGAAAAAGTATATATACAGTATGTGCAACTGAGGTAGGATAAGGGAGGTAAGGCAATAAATAGGCCATGGTGGCGAAGTAATTACAATATAGCAATTAAACATTGGAATGGTAGATGTGCAGAATATATATATGTATATATATGTATATATGAATGTGCAAGTAGAGATACTGGGGTGCAAAGGAGCAAGATAAATAAATAAATACTGTATGGGGATGAGGTAGTTGGAAGGGACAGAGATGAGATGTGCAATTATTCACTTTAGTTTCATATGGAAGTTTTGGGTGACATTTGTCTTTCTGAATGATGAAATGACAGATACTGACTTGTGAGATATGATTCTGTAACTTCTTTATCTTAGTGTGAAGCAGTGGAGGCTCCTCAGAGGAGGAAGGAGAGGACCATCATCCTCAGTGAATTTCAGAAAAATAAAATTAGTGAAACATTAAAAAAGTTTTTGATAAAACTATGCTAAATATATTAACGTGACCAAATTATTGATTCAAACATACTGTTTTGCAATAAAGGTCTTCATTAGCCTCAACAGCATTCTCTGGGGTAGCACCATGGTGTAGCCAGAGGACAGTTAGTTTCTGCCTCCTCTGGGTCCATTGACGTCAATACAAAACCTAGGAAGCTCATGGTTCTCCTTCCATAGACTTACACAGTAATTATGACAACTTCCGGAGGACATCCTCCAACCTATCAGAGCTCTTGCAGGATGAACTGACATGTTGTCCACCCAATCAAAAGATTAGATAATTAATCTAGAACTGAAAGCATATGCTACAGCTAGCAAGCACTGTAGTGCATAACATTTGCTGAGTAGTTGAGTCAAAGCGAGAGAGAAAGAAAATTGTTGAACAGTTTTGAACAAATTAATTTAATCAAACATGAAGGAGAAGCAATCGAGAGAGAGACAGAGAGCTAGCTATATTTTGTTGTATCTTTTTCACTTACTTAGCTAACAAATGCAGCTAGGTAGTTTAGTCTACTGAAACACCTGGCTCAGAGAGGGATGTTACGTTAGCTAGCTGGCTATGGCTATCCAACACTGGAACTCTTCCATGTCAATATAAGCTTTTGGTTTTATTAATTTATTGCCACCGGGGCCCATCGTTTTAACCGCTAAACTGCTTTCTGTACACCGTACTGCATGATTGTAGCGGTTTTACTCACTCGTTAGTTCTAGTAGCTGTTTTGACTATGGCATTTGATAATATGGTGACWATGATGTAGGCTGTGTTAGCAGGTATGGAAGGTTTTACTTGGAAAGCTTTTGTCGCCTGGTCACAGACAACTGTTGGGTTGTGCACTAAAGTTTACAAGTGAAGGGAAAAGGTGCAAGGGGAAGAGTGTGTAAATGTGAGAAGGAATTACAGTATGCAACGAACAAAATTATCATGCTGTTTGTATGTGGCTGCTGTGAAAGTTAACTGTGTTTGCAGGTGATAAGGGGTGTATTCATTCCTCCGATTTTGTTGAAAACATTTCTTAAACACAAGCAAACGGAACGAAACAGGGATAAACATATCTGTATTTGTCCAATGGAAACTCTTGTTTGCAACTTTTTGGACTAATGATTACACCCTAGCAGAGGCGTGTATTCATGGATACCAAGGGAAGTCAGGCTTCCCCCAAAAATTGACAAAACAAAAAACATAGCAAATAATTTATCATTCATCTCTCTGTTTCATTATTTTCCTTTCAATTTGCAAGAGGCTGAATGTATCTCACTGGAGAAAACATCCAAGCGAGCGAAACAGCACCCCTCTGTCTCTGTATGTGTAGGCCATCTATCTGATGCTGTCTGGTCCAAAAGAGTATGACATAGTTGCCGCCCTGTAGCATTGAATGCAAGGGAAGCCAGCGAGTATTTGGCCTCCCTTGATGAAAAAAGTATAAAATAGCCAATCAGCGTTGAGCTAAACTGAGTGAGGTCAAGTGTGAATGGTCCTGGCACACCAAAAACAAAGTGTCAAGGGAAGCCGGTTTGGATTTGGCATCACTCCAATCACATCACATCAAGAGCATATGTAATTGGCAGAAACAACTTGAATTGTTGCATCTGGTTGCGTTGTTGTCCTCCGGTGGCTAGCTAGCTAGCTAAAATTGGCCCTTTTCTAAATTAGCCATGGATGGATATAGGGATATGGACTTGTGGTTTTACTTTATTCTCCATACTGGCCAATGATTACCTGTATAACTGAGATTCTGATCCAACTATTAATTAAATGTGCCCCTGACCTGAGAGGATGGAAGTTCAATATGTAGCTAGATGTAGAAGGCTAAAGTAAACTAGCTAACGTTGCCCATGAAAGGAAGTTAGACTAACGAGGAAGCATTTTAGCCAGGTAGCCTAGGAGAACAAAAAATAAAAGTGTGCACTGTATGACAGAGCAATAGACAGTGTCCTCGACATGAAAGAGAGGTGGATGGCATTGGCGTTTCTCTACAAGTAGGGTGAGTCAACGCACACACACACAAATCAGAACCATAGACAGCCACATCATATTTAGCTTACGTTGATTGGACTAAATTGTTTTAGGTATATTTTAGTTGTCACTTTATTAGACTACGCATGGGTGATTTGATGATGTTGAAATGTTGAAGTTGAAATGGTGCTGGAATAGTGGAGGCAACTTCTGTTTTCTTTGCGACTTGCGGTAACTCTCCTGGTTCTAAATCAATAGTTGTTTAGTGGTTCGAAAATGACGGAAACATTAACTTGCTTGYCCATGCTGTAGGTCATGTAACTTACTGGTTGTTACATGCAATATGCTTTGTGGACTTCACTGGACAGTGGTTGCTCTCCGGTTTGTGATGAAACAAAGATGTGGTTGAATTTATTCTGCCACTCTGTCTTCTTCTTGTCTCGACCTTTAGACCTATATATCACGGTCGCAAGGCATATGAACTAACAGGTTATATAGCAAACAACGCAATTATCACAACACACAGGTTGTAACATGGCTATTTTTTCTCTGCCTTCCCAGTGATTTTACCCATGAACCGCTACTGCACCCTAGATCAGCTAGATGCAGGCAAGTGTGCAAGGCGGTATTGAGTAGCGCAGCGGTCTAAGGCACTGCATCTCAGTGCTTGAGGCGTCACTACAGACACCCTGGTTTGATTCCATGCTGTATTACAACCGGACGTGATTGGTAGTCCCATAGGGCGGCGCACAATTGGCCCAGCGTCGTCCGGGCTTGGCCGGTGTAGGCCGTCATTGTAAATAAGAATTTGTTCTTAACTAACTTGCCTAGTTAAACATTTAAAATGTGTCACTGTCTGTCACCTTGATTACTCAAACTTTTCTCTGTAACAACGTCATGATGGGTATAGGGACAATTTATATCATCCATCATGTAGTGGCCTAAACCTATCGATGTTACATTGAGCTGGGTGAATGGAATATGAATGACAGTCATCCAATATGCTGTAATATAAATAAGGCCAGTCATGAGAATTTTTTTTTATTATTGTGTGTGTACATACATTTGGATCCTGTCCAGGATGAGAGAGAGAACCTTTGTGTGTGTATCTGCTCTATCGATACAGCTTTAGTTGGACATTAATACGATAACAGGGTTTAGTCCATATGGGCTAGACACCTTTGTGTGACACTAACACAGGTCAAATGATGTTGTTTACTTCCTCAAAGTCCAAACTTCCTTAATAGTCATTCACTTTAGCACTATTAAATATGGAACAGGGTTCTCGAACATTGGGTGTGTCATTTGAAAATCCTGAAAGGTCTTAAGGTCCTGTGGTAATGGAGCATTTCCATACAGTATTTACCCCAGCGTTTTCCCCAAGTCTCAGACTTTTCTGTTTCCATCTATGCGGGCCGGTACCCGTGTTTCACTGGGTCATGGCCTCAGTGGACCTGCTCTCACTTGGGGCCAAAGCCAGGCCACTGGTACTTTTCAGTTGTCACTTACATAACAACGGCCAACTGTGAACTTTAACACCTTCTCACTAAGCAACTGTTTTGATTATGCAGAGGATGTTGATTCTGCTCTTCACAAGTCCTCACTACTAGGGAAACACAATTCCCCTAGTATAACATAAGGGTGTATGCACTTATACAATTTGACCCTGAACTCAATGTGAACTGTTATCAGGGACACACCTCTACAAATACTAACTTGTCAGTCTTTCTATAGCAATATTGTTTCCCTAAACTGCTTTGTCATTACTCACAATTGCATCACACCCTATTGTTGAAGCAAGAATTCCTTCTACCCTTCCCTCACAGAACAAAATCCCACTGGGCACAGAAGTCAATTCAATGTATATTCCACGTTGGTTCTGACGTGGAAACAACATTGTTTCAACCAGTGTGTGCACAGTGGGATGGTAATCTCTATCTTTGAAAAGAAAGTGAATGACAATGTAGCTGCAAATGTAGACGTAAATACTAAAGAAATAAATCTTTAGAGAGGAAATTTGACTGAAAAATAGAGAGAGATCCAGACTAACACAATCCTATAGAATGGACTCAAGGCAATTGAAATTTGCAGTGACCAGTGAGAGCATGTCAAATACATTTCCATAGTAGACCTTTACAAACTGGAAATGTTTGATTTACAGTGAAAATGTAAATCATTCTGCTCAGATATTTAAAAAGTTTCAGGAGTTTTTTTTTTATACCTGTCACTGGGCAGAACTGGACTTATTGTGTTCATCTGCTGGTGATGAGCATGTTCGCCGAGTCTTGTGTCAGGGGCTCAGGGCTACTGCACTAAGGCTGTGTGTACACAGGCAGCTCAATTCTGATCTTTTGCCCAATTATTGGCAAAAGATCTGATCTGATTAGTCAAAAGACCAATCATTGGGCAAAAGATTAGAATTTGGCGGCCTGTGTAAATGCAGCCTAATTGCTGTAGTTAGAAGTGCATTAGGTRGAGGAAATATGATTGACATTACACAAGCTTTATGTTATGTATGGTACGACGTGCTGGCTAGATAAAACACTTTAGGCTGTAAGTGAATGGATAAACACTGCACCAAAGAGAATATATATTCCTCAAGTTCCTCTGCGTGCACATCACTGATAACCGAAAATGGTCTCTTCACACAGACGGTGTGGTGAAGAAGGCGCAACAGTGCCTCTTCAACCTCAGGGGGCTGAATAAATGTCCCCTTAGACACTGCTACCATCTAGAAGGCGGAGACAGTACAGGTGCATCAAKGCTGGGAACAAGAGACTGATAAACAGCTTCTATCTCCAAACAAAGAAATGTAAGTTATGTCTATTAGGAAGTAATGAAGTTATGTCCTTCTCTACCAATGGGAATGGATACTTTTGTTTCCTGGTTGGAGCACCACTTGTGTTTTTTCAAGCTGCAATAAATTATGCATCCTCCAGATGAGGCTGTTTTCATATAATTTTACAATATTAGTAATTCTTTCAGTCTGTGACTGTGAGCCGCATTCTCCATAACGTGTTTGAAAATACAGATAAATAGTGACCACTAGCGACTGTTCAGGCTACTGCTGTGATTGTGTATTTCTCCCTGTTGTTTTTCACCAGGATCTCTATGGGAAACAACACGGAAAATAGCAACAGGCAGTGTAGTCACAGAGTTTAACAGATTGTGTAATACATGAATCATGTTTCGTTAGCGGATCAGTAGCAGCAGTTGCCGCGTTCAAAACAACTGGGAACTGGGAAGTCGGAGATTTCCGAGTTTCCAGTTCCCAGACAACTGAGAACTTGAAAAAAAAACGAGCTTCGATTGGGAAACGTCGTTTTGAACGGTCATCCAACTCGGATTCCAAGTCGGAAACTCGGGCATTTTTCTAGAGCTCCGACTTTCCAACCTGAAGATCACTGATATCATGAGTTGACCTCGTTTTTTTCCAGAGTTCCTAGTTGTCTTGAAAGCATCAAATAGCCTGAACAGTGGCTAGAGGTCGACCTGTTTTTTGGGGTAAATAGGGACCACTAGCGGCTGTTCAGGCTATAGCAGCAGGTGCCGTTTTATAGCAGAGCAGCAGTAGCCTCCCACTTCACTTGACTTGCTTTAGAATGTTTTTAGTTTAATAAATAGGGTTTCTTCACAAATTGTGTACATTCATGGGGTGGCAGATAGCCTAGTGGTTAAAGCGTTGGAATAGTAAACAAAAGGTTGCAAGTTCGAATCCCTGAGCTGACAAGGTAAAAATCTGTCTTTCTGCCCCTGAACAAGGGAGTTAACCCACTGTTCCTAGGCAGTCATTGAAAATAAGAATTTGTTCTGAACTGACTCGCCCAGTTAAATAAAGGTTCTTAAAAAGTATGCATGTGAATAGGCTACAAATTAGCATTTCTGAAAGGAGTACACAGAAATCTAAACTGTGAACGAACAGAGTGCGGTTTATACTGTTGACACCACATGCTCGTTAGCGTTGTGTGCGCGTTTCAATCGGTGATGTTACTCGCTCTGAGACCTTGAAGTAGTTGTTTCCCTTGCTCTGTAAGGGCTGTGGCTTTTGTGGTAAAGATGCTTCGAGGGTGGTTGTTGTCTATGTGTGCAGAGGGTCCCTGGTTCGGGGCGAGGAGAGGGACGGAAGTTAAACTGCACAACACATTGTTTGAATAATATCTGATATTAAGAGCAAATAGACCTGGGGTGGTGTAACATAAAGACAGACTTATGGAATATTATTTTCAAAACTTCTCATCTCAGGGCCTTGCTGTCTTTGTCACAGGCTCTGACGATCACCTTGCCAGAAAACGTGGAAAGGATCAATACCATACAACAATATGAGATAGTAAATCCTTTGGTGGATGCTCTGGTCAACATAAGAAATGGTTGTTCAAAATTGAGATTAGACTTAGAAAAATAAAAAACATAACATATATATAAACTACCGTTTAGTTACTAACTAAAAGTTTGGGGTCACTTAGAAATGTCCTTGTTTTCCATGAAAACATATATGAAATAAGTTACAAAATTAATAGGAAATATAGTCAAGACGTTGACAAGATTATAAATAATGATTTTTTTATTGAAATAATTATTGTGTCCTTCAAACTTTGCTTTCGTCAAAGAATCCTCCATTTGCAGCAATTACAGCCTTTGGCATTCTAGTTATCAATTTGTTGAGGTAATCTGAAGAGATTTCACCCATGCTTCCTGAAGCACCTCCCACAAGTTGGATTGGCTTGATGGGCACTTCTTACGTACCATACGGTCAAGCTGCTCCCACAACAGCTCAATAGGGTTGWGATCCGGTGACTGTGCTGGCCACTCCATTATAGACAGAATACCAGCTGACTGCTTCTTCCCTAAATAGTTCATGCATAGTTTGGAGCTGTGCTTTGGGTCATTGTCCTGTTGAAGGAAAATGGKTCCAATTAAGCGCCGTCCACAGGGTGCGTCATGGCGTTGCAAAGTGGAGTGATAGCCTTCCTTCTTCAAGACCCCTTTTACCCTGTACAAATCTCCCACTTTACCACCACCAAAGCACCCCCAGACCATCACATTCCCTCCACCATGCTTGACAGATGGCGTCAAGCACTCCTCCAGCATCTTTTCATTTTTTCTGCATCTCACGAATGTTCTTCTTTGTGATCCGAACACCTCAAACTTAGATTAGTCTGTCCATAACACCTTTTTCCAATCTTCCTCTGTCCAGTGTCTGTGTTCTTTTGCCCATATTTTATTTTTATTGGCCAGTCTGAGATATGGCTTTTTGCAACTCTGCCTAGAAGGCCAGCATCCCGGAGTCGCCTCTTCACTGTTGATGTTGAGACTGGTGTTTTGCGGGTACTATTTAATGAAGCTGCCAGTTGAGGACTTGTGAGGCATCTGTTTCTCAAACTAGACACTGTAATGTACTTATCCTCTTGCTCAGTTGTGCACCGGGGCCTCCCACGCATCTTTCTATTCTGGTTAGAGCCAGTTTGCTGTGTTCTGTGAAGGGAGTAGTACACAGCGTTGTACGAGATCTTCAGTTTCTTGGCAATTTCTCGCATGGAATAGCCTTCAGAACAAGAATAGACTGACGAGTTTCAGAATAAAGTTATTTGTTTCTGGCCATTTTGAGCCTGTAATCAAACTCACAAATGCTGATGTTCCAGATACTCAACTAGTGTTATTGCAGTTTTATTGCTTCTTTAATCAGAACAACAGTTTTCAGCTGTGCTAACATAATTGCAAAAGGGTTTTCTAATGATCAATTAACCTTTTAAAATGTTAAACTTGGATTAGCTAACCCAACGTGCCATTGGAACACGGGAGTGATGGTTGCTGATAATGGYCTTCTGTACACCTATGTAGATATTCCCTAAAAAATCTGCCCTTTCCAGCTACAATTGTCATTTACAACATTAACAATGTCTACACTGTTTTTGTGATCAATTTGATGTTATTTTAAATGGACAAAAATGTTCATTTTCTTTCAAAAACAAGGACATTTCTAAGTGACCACAAACTTTTGAACGGTAGTGTATGTGGTCCCAGTCCCAACCCAGTTTTGGAACCCTTGGGGACTTAATTATAGTGTATGTAGTGGGCAAAATTACTACTGTAGTCTCTTCCAACTGAAAGTGGTAACATAAGGTTATTAGCTATAATTGATTGACTCTTAGTTTGTTCCTTATCAATTATGATTGATAAGAATTCTTTACAGTAGGCCTCCCAACTGTACATTTTAGTAATTTAGCAGACTCTCTTATCCAGAGCGATGTACAGGAGCAAGTAGGGTTAAGTTTCTTACTCATAGACACATCGACAGATTTTTTACCTTGTCAGCTCAGGAATTCGAACCAGCGACCTTTCGGTTACTGGCCCACCGCCCTTAACCGCTAGGCTACCTGTACAAATGCCGCCATACAATTTAGTCATAAACTCGAGGGGACTGTAGCCTATTGAAGAGCTAATGAATAGCTATTAATATGTTTGTTTTCTTACCCAAAAACACAAGAAGTCATAGGAGTAGGGAGGAGAGGGGCATATATGGAGCACAGTGAAGCTGTATACCGTAAGATTTGTGAGTGTGTGATGTGATGGACGTTGGGGCTTGCATGTATGTATGTCAGGAGCAGAGCTGTGTAATTTAACCATTTCTATCTCTTTCTAAAACACACAGTATTTTACACACACACACACACGTCATAGCCCCTATGGTAGACCAGACCCGTACAGAGCCAGAGCGGAAACCCCTCCCGAATCCCAGCTCCGGCAGCCGAGCAAAAGAAAAGAGGAATACCAAGAAATCAGGAGACAAGGAGAAATAACAGGAGAAAAGAAACTATCATAATAAAGTGAGTGCAGTCTGTCATTGATTGTATCAACGGTCTATTTGAATGGGATCATGTAGATTTGATATATATTTGCTAGAGAACAAACACTTTCGAGCAATGGTTAAGGATTTTTTTTCCTGGAGAAAAAAAATGTCCAGACAACCGAAATTAGCAGGAATAGCTAACTTTACCTAGCGGGTTAGCCAGCAAGGTAATAGCTAATAAAAACACCGATGAAGTAATTTCGCATGATATTGTTATAGGAACATTTTATAATAACGCAGAAACTATTTATTAAACTTTTGTTGTCACATAGTTAACAGTTTTCACCCTAAATGTGGGTAGCGTTAGCTAGCTAGCAAGCTAACTGCTAATGCTAAAATAGTTTGCTAGTTAGTTAGCTTGACAATGTGAATCAGATTATGTTCAGATATTTAGATGCTTAGCCTACTCTTGCTAGCTAGTTACTGGACCGTGTTTGGTAAGAAGAGGCACATCCACARTAGGAGCTTTGGCGCATGTTCTGTTCTAATGCCTTTGATGCACAAAAACTTTCCTCAGGATGGGAAACATGTAGGCATGTATTCAATGGCCATCTTAGGTGAAAGTGCAAATTATGTTGTCAGTTTGCAAACAGTTCATTGTGATTGTTATTGTATTCCATCAATGGTTTTGACATCTATGACAGCTTGTTGACATTATAGCCAGTGTTATTGAGAAACAGTTGCTGTAAAGTACTGTATCATGGATTGCCACGAAATGGGCGGATGAAACGGATGCAGCTACAGAAAACCTTGTCACAGCCAGCCAACTAGACTTTACAAAACCCCTTGTCACACTCAGCCAGCTGTGTCCAATATTCTCTCTCCCATCATAGCTAACAAATAGCGTAGCCTAACAGTGTTTGCATACACTTACTGCCTACATTAAGCTACAAACATACGTTAGATATGAAATAAAGTCTAGAAAATAATGTATCATCAGGTGGAGTCAGGACACTTTATGTCTGTCAGCCTTGTAGTCCATGACCTTTTCATGCCACAGCAGTGAACTGAATCAGGAGGACATTCCTTTGCTAGACTGCTCACTCAGATGGGCTATTCACGCAGCAGTGCCACCACTGCTGTTCTGTAGCACACAGCAAATCCTTGTTGAGCTTAGCTAACTCCCACTGTTGGTCCCCTCCGCCAGCCATCACCCACCCACCCACCCTAATTGTGTTATTGCTGGTGAGAAAGAGGATTATAACAACATCACATTAAGAAGACATTTCACTGTCATACTCCTGTGTACAACTTCAACTACACGGGTTGACTCACAATTTGTGGCACACGTTAGAGAGGAAGGAGACCCAGATGTGAAGAATGGCATTGTGGCCACCGATTTACTGAAATTGAGATAGCTGTTCATCTTCAAGTCATTGACTTGTTGTTTGACAAGTTTTCTACAGCTGTGGGCTTATAAAATGCAGGCTACTGGCTGAATGTACCCAAGGTTGGTTGTTGTGTCACGAGACACTGTCAGGTCAAAGCAGTGTTTTCCATTAACGCTGTCTGTCGGCTAATCAGCTGGTGACATACTAATTTTCAGCCAGATACATTTTCCACTTCATATTAAAGCAACTTTTTGGGCGACCCAACCAAATTCACATAGAAATGTGAGTTATAGATCTGTCATTCTCGTTGAACGCAAGTCTAAAATAATTGGTAGATCTATTCTATATGCGCTATTTCTATGCTTCCCATTCTTTAGTTTAGTTTTTGCATCTTTTACTTTTGGTTTTGTACACAAGGTGAAAACACAATATTTTTGTTTATTGAAAAGATATTTAAGAGTGATTTAGATGGTACAATGCCGCTCTACATTATACATTGCTCGTTTTTGTCACAAACTGAAATTAGGCAAACTATTAGAATTTGAACAACCAGAAAATGGAGGAGCGGTTTCTGCTTATTGCAACTTTAACTAGGCAACTTTTGATTTAAAAGTTTAGATTCGCTAGTCCGTCGAGCGCTCTTCCGCTAGAATGAACGATATGAATGTTTTAGCAATCTATTGATAGGATAGGTGCCTGTAAGTCACAAAATAAGCGATTTACAAGGAAACGCAGCAGAGAGGGAGAGGCAAGGCGAAGTTACACTCTTTCCAAAATCTGTCCAATTACTGCCAAATTTGTTTCTATGGACTTATTTTGGACCTAAGCATGTCACCTACCTTCCCGCCTTTGGGACAATGACTCCTATTGTTACGGCAGAGACATGAGCATTCTGTCATTATATAGAGTGCCTTAGGAAAGTCTTCAGACCCCTTGACTTTTTTCACATTTTGTTACGTTACAGCCTTATTATAAAATGGATTAAATAAATAAAAAAGTCCACAACAATCTACACACAATACCCCATAATGACAAAGCGAAAACAAGTTTTTTGAAATGTTTGAACATTTATAAAAAATTGCAAATAGAAATACCTTAAGTATTCAGACCCTTTGCTCTGAGACTTGAAATTGAGCACAGGTGCATCCTGTTTCCATTGATCATCCTTGAAATGTTTCTACAACTTGATTGTGGAGTCCACCTGTGGTAAAGTAAATTGATTGGATATGATTTGGAAAGGCACACACCTGTGTATGTAAGGTCCCAAAGTTGACAGTGCATGTCAGAATGCCAAGCATCACATCTGGAGGAAATCTGGCACCGTCCCTATGGGGAAGCATGGTGGTGGCAGAATCATGCTGTGGGATGTTTTTCAGCGGCAGGGACTGAGAGACTAGTCAGGATCAAGGCAATGATGAACGGAGCAAAGTACAGAGAGATCCCTGATGACAACCTGCTCCAGAGCTCTCAGGACCTCAGACTGGGGTGAAGGTTCACCTTCCAGCAGGAACGACCCTAAGCACACAGCCAAGACAATGCAGGAGTGACTTCGGGACAAGTCTGAATGTCCTTGAGTGGCCCAGCCAGAGCCCGGACTTGAACCCGATCGAACATCTCTGGAGAGATGAAAATAGCTGTGCAGCAACGCTCCCCATCCAACCTGACAGAGCTTGAGAGGATCTGCAGAGAAGAATAGGAGAAACTCCCCAAATACAGGTGTGCCAAGCTTTTAACATCATACCCATGAAGACTCGAGGCTGTAATCGCTGCCAAAGGTMCTTCAACAAATTACTGAGTAAAGGGTCTGAATACTTATGTAATTTTTTTTCCGTTTTTTTTATTTTTATGAATTAGCAAACATTTCTAAACCTGTTTTTGCTTTGTCATTATGGGGTATTGTGTGTAGATTGAGGAAAAAAACTATTGAATCAATTTTAGAATAAGGCTGTAACCTAACAAAATGTGGAAAAACTCAAAGGGTCTGAATACTTTCCGAAGGTACTGTACATATCTCTGGTTGCAGTTGTATTTCTTTACACGGAGGAGGGAGAGTAAGCATGATACTTGTGAATTTGCATGTCCCATGTAATGTAAGTGTTAACGATGAGTCAATCTACAACTTAATCTAATTATTGTTTTCTGACACATTAATTTGTTTTTTGCGTGTTTCACATAGCCAGGCACGCGMAGTCGTGGCGCGTAGTAGGCTATTTACTGTGAGTTGATTGACAATTGAACAGCAAGTGTTGATTAGTTTATAAAAGTTGTCAAACTAACTGAATAAAGTCCATATCCTATATCCCTTTGACATTCATGCAATGTGATTATATGTCTATGGTATCGCACCGAGACAAGTAAACCAAAGGATTTCCTAGGTTTACTTTCCTAGAATGCCAGACAGTGGTGCTTAAGTGAATGACTAGTCTCGTCAATCAGTGTAGCCTTCCGAATCGCATCGGTGAGAGCGTTTGCTACTAGTAGGCTTCTTGGCGATTTATCTGCAGATGAATTCTGAAAACCATTTGATGAAGATGGTGAATCATCACTGCATGAGTAGTAGGTAGTGGAGAGCCTCACTCTGGTCCAAATATGACAATTAGTGCCCTCGTGGAATCCAGGCATCAAAATGGAATTCAACAATATTCAAACATTTATTGACCTTAGCAGGGAATCAACTAAATGTATAGAAAAATTGGGGAAATTATTTAATTTATCATAAGACATGAACAGAGTGCCTCAGCGATTTGTATTTCCTGCAACTTTCTGAAGAAGCAACAAGAGTGTGTGTGTGTGCAGTGCACATGTCTACCACTTTGTGTAGCCATTAGCGATGATGCTAATGAAAACAGTCTTCTGGTAGATGGAAAGGCTTTCCCAAAAACCTTCTCAATTAAATGTTAATACGAAGTAGCCTATGCTTACCTGGCAGAATGATATCATTACTATTTTCATCAATCCAGTGGGTATTTGTTTTGCAAACTCTACCATCAAAACACTGCTAAACAACAGCCTCTTGCTAGTTGCACACTTAAATTAAGGGTAATTTACACTACAAAATCAAAATTGATCTGATTTTTCCCAGACCTCAAAAGTGGTCTCCTGATGTGGTTGTTGTTGTGGACTTAGAACATCCAATTTTGTTTTTCTATTAAAAAAGTGGGTGGGGGGGGGTTTCTGGAGCGAAAAACTGAGGAAACAGAAACCAGGAAAATCAAAACCATACATTTATTTTTAAAGATAATGTGGGTTATTTACTTCATTTTTCTGTTTTAATAAAATACATAATTTTAAGAACAAACATCATTGTGGCAATTCATATCTTGCAGTAAAACTGTAAATCAAACTTTAATCTCAAGAGAAGACAGGTTTAATGTTCTCTTATTTAGAAAATAGTCCTGATCATATAGACCTAGACAGTATCCAAAACAAAAATAAACTGAATYTATACATTTTCAGTAATTAAAATTMTAAAGTRATGTCTTTCTACACAATACCACAACACATTTTTCCAATCTAGGAGGTAAACTCGACAAAATATTCAATCATTTAGCTGTGTATTTCAGATGAAATCAAGGCATTAGAATGTACCAGAGGCCACCAAATTGTAGCTRCTTCTGCAAACAATTTGGGCCCTGAGGGCGGCTGGCTACTTTTTCTATTTGACTAACTACTATATGTACTTTTAGAAAACACGGGTCAAAAGTGATCAGACTCGTGACACAACAAGTCTAATCAAAAACAACTCTCTTCTTTCACTAGGCGGCCAGTCAGAGGCTATTTCTTTATTGTGGGTGACTCACTATGTTATGCAAGCCTTACTTTTCAATGTTGTCTTTCTAGGCCTTATAGGTTAAGTACCTGCCTGATAGTGGAGGAACCCCTTCCATGTGAAATGTTTGAGGGTCCACCATCCCTTCAACCATTTTGTGTCAGGGAAAAGTTGCTGCCATGCTATGTTGTCTTAGGTCTCTCTTTATGTAGTGTTGTGATGTGTGTTTTTGTCCTATATTTTTATTTGTATTTTTAATTCCAGCCCACGTTCCCACAGGAGGCCTTTTGGTAGGCCATCGTTGTAAATAAGAATTTGTTCTTAACTGACTTGCCTAGTTAATTAAAGGTCAAATAAAAAAGGTGAAGGCTTTAATAGCTCAGACACACCAACTGGGCCACAGGTGGTTTTATTCCCCCCCCTATATATAAATAATACCAGTCAAAAGTTTTGACACACCTACTCATACAAGGGTTTTTCTTTATTTTTACTATTTTCTACATTGTAGAATAATAGTGAAGARATCAAAACTATMAAATAACTACATATGGAATCATGTAGTAACCAAAAAAGTYTTAACAGGTATTTTTTWAATTTAACTAGGCAAGTCAGTTAAGAACAAATTTGTATTTAACACTGACGGCCTACCGGGGAACAGTGGGTTACCTGCCTTGTTCAGGGGCAGAACGACAGATTTTTACCTTGTCAACTTAGGGATTCGATTCAGCAACCTTACGGTTACTGGCCCACGCACTAACCACTATGCTACCTGCCGCCTCAAAGTTAATTTGTGGAATTTCTTTCCTTCTTAATGCGTTTGAGCCAATCAGTTGTGTAGTGACAAGGTAGGGGTGCTATACAGAAGGTAGCCCTATTTGGTAAAATACCAAGTCCATATTATGGCAAGAATAGCTCAAATAAGCAAAGAGAAACGACAGTCCATCATTACTTTATGACATGAAGGTCAGTCAATCCGGAAATGTTCAATAATTTTGAACGTTTCTTCAAGAGCAGTCGCAAAAACCATCAACACCATTTAACACCTAATTTTTTTGCTTTCTACATGATTCCATATGTAGTTATTTCATAGTTTTGATATCTTCACTATTATTCTACAATGTAGAAAATAATATATAAAAAAAGAAACTCTTGAATGAGTAGGTGTGTCCAACATTTTGAGTTTATATATATATATATATATATATATATATTATAAATCTAAGCATCTGCTCAAAAAAATAAAGGGAACACTTAAACAACACAATGTAACTCCAAGTCAATGACACTTCTGTGAAATCAAACTGTCCAATTAGGAAGCAAACACTGATTGACAATAAATTTCACATGCTGTTGTGCAAATGGAAATAGAAAAGGTGGAAATTATAGGCAATTAGCAAGACACCCCAAAAAAGGAGTGATTCTGCAGTGTGGTGACACAGACACTTCTCAGTTCCTATGCTTCTGGGCTGTGTTTTGGTCCTTTTGAATGCTGGCGGTGCCTCTCACTCTAGTGGTAGCATGAGACGGAGTCTACAACCACACAAGTGGCTCAGGTAGTGCAGTTCCATAGGATGGCACATCAATGCGAGCTGTGGCAAAAAGGTTTGCTGTGTCTGTCAGTCAGTGAGTGTCCAGAGCATGGAGGCGCTACCAGGAGACAGGCCAGTACATCTAAGCGACGTGGAGGAGGCATAGGAGGGCAACAACCCAGCAGCAGGACCGCTACCTCCGCCTTTGTGCAAGGAGGTGCACTGCCAGAGCCCTGCAAAATGACCTCCAGCAGGCACAAATGTGCATGTGTCCTGCTCAACACGATCAGAAACAGACTCCATGAGGGCTGGTATGAGGGCCCCGACATCCACAGGTGGGGGGTTGTGTCCTTCACCACATACTCGTGCAGGACCGTTTGGCCTTATGCCAGAGGACCACCTAAGCATGCAAATACGACCACTGCGCCTTGCTCCAACAAGGCAGACACTTTTCGGACATGAGACTGTGACAGACGGTGACACATATGGAGACCCCTGTGTGGAAGTTGCTGCGAACACGCTCCTGCCTCTTGGGGTGGGTCTAATCCACCCTGTGAATCGACTTCTTTCTCTTGGAACGAGGATCTCTGTGCGGGATCACTTTCTTTTGTGGTGAGTGCTCTGCACAGCCGCTCCATGTGTTCAGCACTAGAGAGGTAGCCTGACTGCCATTAGGTACATGAGATGAAGATCCTCAAAACCCTTGTGAGAACCATAATGCTGACACATGCACATTTTGTGGCTGCTGGAGGTCCATTTTGAGGGTCTGGCAGTGCACCTCCTTGCACAAAGGCCGGAGGTAGCGTCTGCTGCTGGTTGTTAACCCTCCCTATGGCCTCCTCACCGTCTCCGATGTCTGGCTGTCCTCCTGTATGCGCTCCATGCTCTGGATCACTACACCTGACAGACACAGCAAACCTTTTTGCCACAGCTCGCATTGATGTGCATCCTGGCTGAACTCCTTGCATACCTACTTTCTTGGCCACTTGTGTGGGGTTGTAGACTCCGTCTCATGCTACCACTAGGGTACGCACCGCCAGCATTTCAAAGGTGACAAAACATCCAGCAGGAAGCATAGGAACTGAGAAGTGGTCTGTGGTCACCAACCTGCAGAATCATCCTTTTTTGGGGGTTGTCTTGCTAATTGCCTATAATTTCCACCTTTTGTCTATTCCATTTGCACAACAGCATGTGAAATTTATTGTCAATCAGTGTTGCTTCCTAAGTGGACAGTTTGATTTCATAGAAGTGTGATTGACTTGGAGTTACATTGTGTTGTTTAAGTGTTCCCTTTATTTTTTTGAGCAGTGTATATATATATATAATTTTTGGGTAAATAAAATTTAATTGTTGGACATGACTGTGAAAACACCAGGAAAGTAGCTCCCAAATGATACTAATTTTGGAAATTCCCACACATAATAGAGAGACACGTGATCATATACAAATGTATGCAAGGTTTGAAATTATTGTTTGGGTCAAATATTATATGTTTGGGCAACTTGCGGCCAATTTGCAGTCTACAAATTATTTGTAATTATGTTCCACCCCCCCTGACCATCCTCTCAAGAAAAAATTGGCTCCTGGCAGATTCCTGAATTATGGTCTAGATTCCAATGTTAGCTAGCTGCGCTAATGTTGCTATTTTGTAGAAGCGCTTATTGATACTAGCCAGATGGCCACAGCTAGATAACTACCTAGCAAGATGACGAAGAAACAATTTTATTCACTCTCCAAAATCCKATACTGCCAGTGCCAGCCAATAGCCAAATGTTTAGCTAGCTAGTTAACATTAGCATATTTGCTAGCTTGCACAACATAGCTAGCTAAGGACACGGCACTAACTTGGCAGCTAACACAGGCATCTGTTTCATGGAAACTAATCCTTTGTGATTTTAATTATAATGTCAATACTAGCTACAGTGGTTAGTTAGCTTGGTGGAAGTATTTAGTGTTGTATGCATTGTGTCTGTGCGGTAGCTAGCTACCGTTCCATAGCCTATAGTTTTCATATATGAAGTGTGACCAACTCATGACATTTTGTCTCCATATCTGTCAGTTACTGACACTTATTTTCTGTCTTTAGTTTATTGGGCTAAACCTGGCTGCTCACAGTTAGATCTATAGCTGGCAAAAATTCACATGAAAAAACAAAACAACTAGGGTTGTTCCATGTCATTTCAGCAAGCTGTGACAACCACCATCTCAGATTGTTCTGAAATTATTTCTGTAGTTAGAAACAGATAAGATAAGCATTCCTGCAACTTTATTTTGCTGAAATGATCTCTGAGAAATTAAGCTAATTGAAACCCAACAACTTCAATGACTAATTTCTCTGAACAAGGAAAAAAAAACATTACCAAATACACTGAGAATACATTATATAGGATGAAGAGACAATACTCTAAATCGCAGCGCCATACTAATTGTCTAACATAGAGAACTGTGAATATATACTCATTATTGGTGTGGGGGGTCAGTGGATGGCTTTTGACCACTTCTTTGGATTCCTCATGTCTTACTCATTGTTAGAAAAAAGTTTAGTCCAAATCAGATGTTAGGTACTACAATTCTTGAATATTATATGAATCCTATAAATTAAAATGTCCAAATGGGTGCAATCAAGTAGCTTAATTTCTCAGAGAACAAATTATATTTCAACAAAATAATGTTGCAGTAATACTGATCTGTTTCTAACTACAGAAACGGTTTCTGAACAATCTGAGATGGTCGGCGTCAAAATCCTCTTGTGCTTTTTGAAGTGCAATGAAGTGCAAGTGCAGTGTTCACAGCCACCATTAAAGGGAATGTAAGTGTTCACAGTAATGTGAGGGACAGGTGATCAAGTTTTACAAAATTGCATTGCTATTGTTACAAAAGCTTTTCTAAAATGGCACTGTCCCTGTTTAGCTAGTAGACTTTTAGTAGCCTACTGTGTCAGTTTAATCAGATTTATAATTTTTTAGGTTAAGTTTATTCTTTCAACTGTGAAAGATTTGCTTCTGATCCAGCTTCTGTAATTGCATTTTGAACTTTGAACTGGTTTTGGAATAAACCAGAGACATTAGCTATAAACTCTGTATAGTCTCAGTGCTCACACTGTACAGTGGAGTCATTTCCTTCATCTTCTTTTATATCCTGCGACTGGTGGGTGGTAAAATTACATCTTTTGAATTCCTTTGGCAGTGAATTAATAAATTAATATTTTACTGTGACCACATTTGCCATGTCACTGACACTTATTCCACTTGATTTTGCACAGACAGCCTAAATACAATTCACATGATCTTCTGTACTGTTATAATGAGAATGCATAACTCAAAATGTTTTCTGAATGTGGAGGACGTTTTGTGTTGGCTTAGTAGCCTCTACTGTTGTACTTGTCCTAGTGTTCATGCTATGACCCATTTATGACACAAGTTTGTCTACTTGCCGATAAGGCTGTTTCAGATTAGGTTATAGGCTGTTCTGGTTCTGTTATACTACTTTGAATTCCAGCCACTCCATTCTCATAAGGGGTTCTTTTAAGAGTTTTCACATATTAGATCAAGGCAGACTATTTGAAGACGTTCACTTCCAATTAGGCGATGGCATGTGGGGATGGCATGTGTGATCTGACTGGGATATACACAACAACATTCCCAATAGAAAAGCACATTTTTCTAGTCTCTGGGGCGCTTAGTGCATCTTTGACAAATGGTGTTTGCCCCACTATTTAACTTCCAAAACTGGTAGTTCAAGTTTGAAGATGTTCTTGGAGTCTACTTTATTTATCAGCACTCTTTATTTATCAGCACCTTAAAAGTCTTTAGTGTGAGACACTGGCGCAGAACAGAAGGCATCTGACTTGGAGATAATAAGCTTTTCCCCCGAGGTTTAAAGCCAGATTAAATTGGCAGTCTAGTAGTAGCAGAGGTAGAGTGATTGTCTGTCTGTTTTATAATCTGCCTTGTCTCTGAAGGTGTACCTTCCTATCTCGCATTAGACTAGCCTACTTCCTGTTGCTGTATTGTAGCTACTGTTTCTGGTTTCTATTGACTTTGTCTAACTGTGGTAGGCCTATAAATAGTTACCCGAGAGCAGAGATGAGGGATGGTGAGGTTAGGTAGCCTACATGAATTTGTTACCATTTTGTTTTGGCCGCTTCACTGTTGGCCCACCCACTTCCTAAACTAAGCTGGTTGCCCTCCCCTTCCTCCATTGTGGGTCTTTATTTCAGAAAACTGCTTCTTGCATCAGAAGGTTGTTGCAGTCTATAAAGGGTTAGGCTAATCAAAGGAGTACCTTTTATTTAGGCTAATTCATAGAAAACCTTCCGACTGTCTGCAACTAGTGACTAACCAACATTCAACAAGCAGTTTGCCTTTGTCGACCAGGACAGGTGCTATCAATTTGCTGTAATTTGTGCCAAATGTTTTACACATTTATTACAGTTTCTGTATGTGCCTCACAGGAGGTTGGTGGCAGCTTAAATTGGGAGGATGGGCTCGTGCTAATGGCTGGAGTGGAAAAAGTGGAATGGTATCAAACACATGGTTTCCAGGTGTTTGATGCCATTCCATTGACTCCGTTCCAGAAATTATTATGAGCCGTCCTCCCCTCAGCAGCCCCTGCTGATTTGCCTCAATCCTCCTTCCAGGAAAGATGCAGAACTGAGGGTGACTATCCATCCTCCCGGCCCGGTGAAGTGTGAGACTAAATAGCGTGTCGTGAGGAAAAGGGAAGAGGGACGATGGGGTTCGGACGGGACCTGGGGAACTCCCACGATGGGCTGTTGAAGCTGCAGGACTGGGAGCTGAAGCTGCTGGAGACAGTGAAGCGCTTCATGACGCTACGGGTGAAGAGCGACAAGGAGTACGCCTCTCTCCTCCTCAACATCAGCCAGCAGGTGGACAAGCACGACAACTCCTCCCAGATGGACTACATCAGCAACGTCTCCAAGGTTAACACAAACACATATCAATTCAGAAATACAGATATATTCATGTATACAGTACAGACACAAGTGTCAACACAGACTACATCAGTAATGTCTTTAAGGTGAGATAAAAAATGGTGCTTTGGTGAACCTCTCTCTTTCGCTCCCTCAATCTCTCCCTCTCTCTCGCTCGCTCTCTCTCGCTCCCCCTCAATCTCTCCCTCCATCGCTCGCTCGCTACTCGCCATCTTCATCGCTCGCTCTCGCTCCCTCTCTCTCCTCTCTCCGCTCTCCAGCGTCGCTCTCTCTCGCTCGCTCCCTCCCTCTCTGCTCTCTCTCTCTTTCTCTTCTCTCTCGCTCTCTCTCTCTCCCGCTCTCTCCGCGCGCTCGCTCTCTTCGCTCCTTCCTCTCTCTCGCTCTCTCTCGCTCTCTCTCAGCTCTCTCTCGCTCTCTCTCGCTCTCTCTCGCTCCCTCTCTCTCGCTCCCTCTCTCTCGCTCCCTCTCTCGCTCCTCTCTCTCGCTCCCTCTCTCTCGCTCCCTCCTCTCTCGCTCCCTCTCTCTCGCTCCCTCTCTCTCGCTCCCTCTCTCTCGCCCTCTCTCTCTCTCTCTCTTGCTCTCTCGCTCCCCCTCTCTCGCTCCCTCCCTCGCTCTCTCGCTCCCTCCCTGCTCTCTCGCTCCTCCCTCGCTCTCTCGCCCCTCCCTCGCTCTCTCCTCCCTCCTCGCTCTCTCGCTTCCTCTTCTCGCTCCTCCTCTCTCTCTCGCTCTCCCCTCTCCCTCTCTCTCTCGCTCCCTCTCTATCTCCCTCTCTCTCTCCTCCCTCTCTATCTCCCTCTCATCTCCTTCTCTATCTCCTCTCTATCTCCCTTCGCTCTCTCTCCTCTCTCTCTCTCGCTCGCTTCCTCTCTCTCTCGCTTCCTCTCTCTCTCGCTTCCTCTCTCTCTCGCTTCCTCTCTCTCTCGCTTCCTCTCTCTCTCGCTTCCTCTCTCTCTCGCTTCCTCTCTCTCTCGCTTCCTCTCTCTCTCGCTTCCTCTCCGCTCTCTCCGCTCACTCCCCTCCTCTCGCTCACTCCCCTCTCTCGCTCACTCCCTCTCTCGCTCACTCCCCCTCTGTGCTCCTCCCCTCTCCTCGCTCACTCCCCCTCTTCGCTCATCCTCACCCCCCCACCCCTCTCGTCCCTCCCTCTCGCTCCTCCTCTCGTCACTCCCTTCTCTCTCTCTCTCCCTCTCTCTCTCTCCTCCCTCTCTCGCTCTCTCCCTCCCTCCTCTCTCGCTCTCTCCCTCTCTCTCCACCCTCTCGCTCTCTCCCTCTCTCTCTCTCAATCCGCTCTCTCTCTACCTCTCCCTCTCTTCTATCTTTCTCTTTTCTTCCTCTCCCATCTCTCCAGTCTTGGCCACATGGTCAGCAGACAAACAGCTGAGTCAGATCATGAAGTGTCACGCGGAGGAGCTGAACTCTGGCCTCTGCACAGACTCCACTATGATGATCAAAGACAAGCAGCAGGTTAAGAAGAGCTACCAGAGCATCACCACAGATCGAGTCCGAGAAATGAACAAGGTACTGTAACACACAAAACACACTCACATTTAGCCTAGTATTGACTTTATTGTATGTATAAGGCACACACTTGTGACAGGGTGTTTCACACGTGTGAAAAGGCACTTGTATTGTGGCTAAAATGCTAATCCTGCAGTTAGATCAGGGCATGTTTGTTTTCTTTGACTAGACCAGGTATTCCACACTGGGGTACACACAATAAAAATGTGAATCACATATATACACACAAATATGTATGTGTATACATATGTGTGTGTGTGTGTATATATATTTATAACACACACACACACACACACACACACACTACCGTTCAAAGTTTGGGGTACTTAGAAATGTCCTTGTTTTTGGAAGAAAGCTATTCATTGTCTATTTAAAATAACCACTGCAAACCAGGACAATAGGATATTTTTTAAAGTACTGGACAGTTTTGTGACATCAAATGGACTTTGGTGGTCAAGATGTGTTGGTATCTGTACTGATGGTGCAAAATCCATGACAGGGCGACATAGTGGAGTGGTAACGCGCGTGCAAGCAGTTGCTCCCGACGCCACTTGAGTACACTGCAGCATCCACCGAGAGGCTCTTGCTGCCAAGGGAATGCCTGACAGTTTGAAAGACGTTTTGGACACTACCGTGAAAATGGTTAACTTTGTTAAAGCAAGGCCCCTGAACTCTCATGTATTTTATGCCCTATGCAATGATATGGGCAGCGACCATGTAACACTTTTACAACATACAAAAGTACGCAGGTTATCAAGGGGAAAGTATTGACACGTTTTTTTGGATTGAGAGACAAGCTTAAAGTTTTCTTTACTGACCATAATGTTCACTTGTTTGACCGCTTGCATGATGACGAGTTTCTCACACAACTGGCCTATCTGGGTGATGTTTTTTCTCGCCTGAATGATCTGAATCTAGGATTACAGGGACTCTCCGCAACTATATTCAATGTGCGGGACAAAATTGAGGCTATGATTAATAAGTTGGAGCTCTTCTCTGTCTTCATTAACAAGGACAACACACAGGTCTTTCCATCATTGTATGATTTTTACTGTGTAAATGAACTCAAGCTTACGGACAATGTCAAATGTGATATAGCGAAGCACCTGAGTGAGTTGGGTGCACAATTACGCAGGTACTTTCCCGAAACAGATGACACAAACAACTGGATTCGTTATCCCTTTCATGCCCTGCCTCCAGTCCACTTACCGATATCTGAACAAGAGAGCCTCATCGAAATTGCAACAGGCAGTTCTTTGAAAATTTAATTTAATCAGAAGCCACTGCCAGATTTCTGGATTGGGCTGCGCTCAGAGTATCCTGCCTTGGCAAATCGCGCTGTTAAGACACTGATGCTCTTTGCAACCACGTACCTATTTGAGAGTGGATTCCCGGCCCTCACTAATATGATAACTAAATACAGGCACAGACTGTGTGTGGGAAATGATTTAAGACTGAGACTCTCTCCAATACAACCCAACATTGCAGAGTTATGTGCATCATTTCAAGCACACCCTTCTCATTAACCTGTGGTGAGTTATTCACCATTTTCGATGGACAATTAAGGTTTTATATGTAAGATGGTTAAATAAAGGGCAGACTTATTGATTATTATTATTTGTGCCCTGTCCTATAAGAGCTCTTTGTCATTTCCCATAAGCCGAGTTGTGACAAAACTCACTCATTCTTATGTTTAATAAATGTATCGTATAGTGTGTGTGTGGCAGGCTTACAATGATGGCAAAAAACAACATTTGAGAGTACGCTGACCCTGGTGCTAGAGGGGTATGCAGCTGGAGGTTGAATGTTTGAAGGGGTACGGGACTATAACAAGTTTGGGAACCAATGTACGAGAGGATGTGATGATGTTTCCGATATGGTCTCTCCTAGGTGACAAAAAGCGACCTAGAAAAGTTAAAAGGCACCTACAGACAATTAACAAAGGATGCCCACAGTGCCAAAGAAAAATACAGAGACGCAATGGTGAAAGGTAAGAATTTCTCCTGATTATTTACAGAAGAATATACGTTTAATGTAATGATTCATAGTAGTGCAGTTTATCTTGGAGGAAATATATGAAGTCTTATTCGAGACCAGCTGAAGTGCATCAATACATTAGTCACCAAACCCTGCAGAGGGAGATCATATGACCGACATATCTTGGGCGGCGGATGATGAGGCACAACCATTTTAAACCTCCTCCAGACAAACCAGCAGTACAGCACTTGTTGGGTTTGTTTTCAGGCAAGGAGCCGGAGAAGGCGAGGGAGCGTTACGACAAGGCCACCATGAAGCTTCACAACCTCCACAACCAGTACGTGCTGGCGGTGCGGAGTGCCCAGCTCCACCAGGAGCACTACCACGACACCACGCTGCCCCTCCTGCTCGACTCCCTGCAGAAGATGCAGGAGGAGATGATCAGTGCACTGTGAGTGTGTGTGTGTGTGTGTGTGTGTGTGTGGCTCCAGCAGAGATTAACAAGGGATACACTACGTAAAGATTCATTCAATGAGTTTGAGAATATCTTGAAGGTTAAAGTAGATTAACAAGTAGATTGTGCTTGGCTTCGTTACGTCTCGACCCTTGGGTTGAACCCCGATGATGGTCTAAGGGTTGAAATGTTGAACACACTTGGGTGCATATGCCACTGTGTGCAGTGTTCCTTTTCTGCAGTGTCCATCCTAGACGTCCAGCAGCACACTGCAGGTTATGAGTCATCAGATCTGTGACGCCCTAACAAGTCAGGCGACGTAAACATTCTTTGGAAATTGTAATACGTAAATGAATAACTATTTGCAAGGGTTCTTCTTGGTGTCGCATGGGATTAGATCCCAGATGAGGCTTAATCCCATCATTTCATAGCGATCGTAGGATTACTAGGAGGCGGGGGCACCCTCTCGTTCAGAATGTCCTGCTTAAGCTGTGTTTTTAATCACAACGTTTTTTAAGTCTTAGACAGATGTTAATAACAGGAGAACAATTCAGAGTTCCTCCACTGAAATGATATTTCTGAACTGAGTGAGAAATACAAGGGGTTTTAGAATGACAATGTGTCTATCCCTGTTCATAAACCCGCAGAGCTGTCCATCTGTGTCATCCTCGAGTCACGCAAATGTGTGTTTTTAAACCTTTCATATACTGAGCATACGCTTACCTCAATTTTAACCTTGATTTCTGTATTTAAAAAAAAAATGATTTTCTGACTGTTCCGTCATTTTCAGGAAGGGGATTTTGGAGGAATACAGTGAAATAACCAGTCTCTTAACTGATGAAATAGTGAAAGTCCACAAAGAAATCCACACCTCCATCGACCAAATTGATCCTGTGTCAGAGTATGAACACTTCATTGAGGTTCACAGGTAGGCTTTTAGTTTAAGGCCTTTGAAATGTTACCTTTTTATGCTTCAAMAACAGTACTTTATTTCAATTTCTAATTTTGGTTAACATGAAGTATCATGATCTTCCAGGTCTCCAGAAACCAAAGAACCAAATGTAGAATTTGACGTTTCACTGTTGGAGGAAACCGAGAATCTTCAAGCAAACGAGATCCTATGGAACAATTTGACTGCAGACAGTTTACAAGCGATGTGAGTAGAAAATGTATGAAGGGAGGAGAGTACTGCCCTCATCAACCTTGTCTCGTTCTCTGACGTTTTGAAAAGGTGAGAGGAGGGTGCGAGGAATCAATCCGTACAGCATCTCCTATTGACTAAGGATATAGTGTGTGCCTCTGTTGGCTGACTGATTGTGTCAAAGGTCAGATACACTTTAATCCACTGTATCTCCTTCCGCAGGCTGAAATCCACATCAGATGAGCTGGGCCTCACTCAGCAGAGCCTACGCACCAAGGAGGATCTCATGCAAGACTTGGAAAACAAGCTTGATGAGTCCACCAAAACATGTGAAAAGAAGTCTGAGTACGTTGCTACCATAACAATACAGCTCTAATGATTCTTGCATTCTCGATAAGATTATCTCCCATAGCATGTGTTAGATGTTTTCCTCAATCTCATGGCTTTCAGTTGTACACGTGCCATTAAACAATAACAACAGAGACCATTAGTGACTAGCTTAATAGATTCCAAGTTTGTCGTTGTTTCTAAGAAGCTCGATTGGCCATGATCTAACTCTAGGAGCATGAATGATGTGAAGGTTCATTGAGGCGGACAGGGTACAATAGACAGAGCTATGTCTGTAGCACAGGGCTCAGCACATATTTCAGGGTCTGCTGGATAATCCCCTGTAAGATACGATGATATTATCAGGCCTGTCCAGTCATCCCCATGTGAAGTCTCAGCTACAGGTGTGATTAAGGATGAGGACTGGTTGTATGGCCTAGGCTAGTTTTTATCCTGTCTGAAGTTCTCTTTTTGAAAACATTAATAAAGTGATTAGGACAGTTGAGAAGTTGTTTTTTGTGAAGAATTGTGCGTATAGGTTTTATCCCTTCTGTGGCAAGCATCACTTTTAAAAACGGTCCTCTGCTTCCACAGCAATGTTTGTTGGGTGTTTGACTAAATTGTTTTGAGTGAAATGTCTTCACACCCATTAATCAGAGCACAGAAACAGCTCAGTGCTCACACTGTAGGCTATATATCCCTCTGGTGGAACGCAAACTAGAAAATAATTTTCCACATCCTTGTTCCGAGAGGTGGATTAAGTAGTTGTAATACTGTTTGATTTCAGACTAGCGCCAGAGCCTGACCTCTTTCTCTCTCTCTCTCTCTCTCTCTCTCTTTCCATCTCTGTCTCAATCTCTATCTTTTCACTCTCTCACATTGTCTCTCTCCATCTCTCCGCTTCTCTCTCCCTGTCTCTCACACCACACTCATTCTCTCTTTCCATCTCCCTCCCTCCATCAGTGTGGTGCTGCTGCTCAGTCAYAAGCAGTCTTTGGAGGAGCTGAGGCAAACGGTCCAGTTGTTACGCTGCACAGAAGCCAAGCTGGGCGCCCAGAAGGACCTGCTTGACCACAAGATGCAGGAGAACGAGGGCAAGGAGCCTCCCCCCATGGTCAACTACGAGGACGACGCGCGCTCCGTCAACTCCATGGTGAGTGAGTGGTTATTGTTGTGGAGTTGACCGTTGTTGGTTTTAGAATAGGAAGGATTTACTTGTCAAGTCGGAATCCAATCTGATATGTGATTGTGAACCATGGTGAAACGGAGAACATCAGTGTGGATTCCGGGATATTACTTCCTTTGTAATCAGAAGGAATGCAGCACTTTCCACTCACTGTCCTACTATGAACTTCTCTCTGACCTTTTCAGAGATACTGTATAGCGTCTGTTGATTAAATGTGTTTGCTTGATGATTTTGTTAGCCCTAGATACTTTTGCGGCTGATATTTACTTCTATACACTTACACATACTGGTACTGTGTCAGTTTACTGCTTTCTATTCATTGTATAGTAGTAAGCCAGGATGTTTCTTTGTCTTGTGCTGTCTCCATGAACATACTCATTCAGGAAAATCAGTGGGTTTTAATCTAAAGGACACTGTTGTGCTGTCTCCATGAACATACTCATTCAGGCAAATCAGTGGGTTTTCATCTAAAGGACACTGTTGTGCTGTCTCCATGAACATACTCATTCAGGCAAATCAGTGGGTTTCATCTAAAGGACACTGTTGTGCTGTCTCCATGAACTACTCATTCAGGCAATCAGTGGGTTTCATCTAAAGGACACTGTTGTGCTGTCTCCATGAAACATACTCATTCAGGCAAATCAGTGGGTTTTACTAAAGGACACTGTTGTGCTGTCTCCATGAACATACTCATTCGCAAATCAGTGGTTTTCATCTAAAGGACACTGTTGTGCTGTCTCCATGAACTACTCATTCAGCCAAATCAGCTGGGTTTTCATCTAAAGGACACTGTTGTGCTGTCTCCATGAACATACTCATTCAGGCAAATCAGTGGGTTTTCATCTAAAGGACACTGTTGTGATGAATCTTTGAACTTTCATTAAAACAATTTTTTACTTTTCTCATCAATTGTCACTGAAATGTCGATCTAAAAATAGATGTATCTCTGTGTCAATCATGTTCCTGTTTAAAACCAGTGGTGTCGTTATAAACCAGCTCAGAAGAAAAACACTGATAAACATTGCATACCAGTTTTCCACTGGTTTAGTCATTTCAGTGAAATGGGAAACATGTTTCACCAACGTTGAGATATTTGGCTTTGAATGGAGCAGTGTATGAGTGTAAGATAAAAAGCATTTTGTTGACTGCAGTATGTGGTAGATGATATGGGGGTGCTGTTGAGCCTCTCAACTCTAGCTCTCTCTGCAGAGAGTTGGGTGAGCAGAGGAGGGCAGTGTAAGCACATTGTCATAGCTATAAACCTCTATACACTATAGTAGAGTGTATTCAGCTTGCTCAACTGTTTATTCTCAACACATTTTCAACCATATGTCTMTATTTTCAGGACAAAGGCAAAGACAGGACATCAAAGTTTGACACCTTGCGTCATTCCTTAGCCGGCATCCTCCGCTCTCCCAAATCAGTCCTTGGCTCATCATCGGTAAGTTCTGAAGTCTGTTAAAAAAAACAGGTTTTAAAAGTATTGTGTTCTTGTGTAGTGAGTGTGGAAACTTATCCTGTGTGTTAGCAATTGATGTTCTTCAATAACACAGACCCCAAAACAAATCAGGGGGAGAAAAATAGGTTTATTTGAGAAGGACAAATCAAGATGTTATGCTGGTAGGTAGATGTTCAGTCTCCTCTGTCCTCAGCATTTCTCCACTGAACAAAGGAACAGGGTGCCATTTCTAACCCTACACCCTAGCCTGGGGTTTACGAATCAGAAGTCCTTGCAGTACCACTGGGCCAATGGCCAAATAACCAGTATCCTGCTCCCGACTCAATGTACAGACCAATGACAACGTGGTACACGTAGCTCTGAGTTCAGGAGTGACATTCCACAGATTCTAAACAGCTGTTGAACTGAAACCCAACTCCTATTTAAATTGACAATTCCCTATTGACCATTAATTCTAGTACTCTCATCCTCTGCGTTGTGTATTTATCTTCAAAATATTCTTATATGTGTATTATACATATTGCATCCAAATTGTGCCTGTTTGATCTGAGTGGAGTGACAGATCTTATAGCTCTCTTGACTGGCAATTGAACAGGAATTGTTGATTGATCCCTAACTTTCATTATCATATCATTATATATCATCATGTCATATCATTCCATTGTGCGTATCCAGCAGTTTTTCGACGTGATCCCAACTAGTGAGAAGCCCCTGGGGGACCAGGAGTGGTACCATGGGGCCATCCCCAGGACCGAGGCCCAGGAGCTGCTCAAAGAGCAGGGAGACTTCCTGGTCCGGGAGAGCCACGGCAAGCCTGGCGAGTACGTCCTGTCTGTCTTCTCAGAGGGACAGCGGAGACACTTCATCATCCAGTTTGCAGACGTGAGTTCTACTAGTTCAGTTCTGAATAAACTAAAGGTGTTTCTTAGCCTGGTCCAAGATCTGTTTGAGTCATGTTTGGCATGACAAGGAGTTGACATGATGGCACAAACTGATCTGAGACCAGGTGTTTGTCTCATTGCAGAGCCACTAGGTTTCAGCAGTAAAAGAGACAAAATATAAAGGTGTAGTCAGGTATATTTGATGTGATGTGCGTCAGCCAATGGTTGCTTTGTGTCTGTTACTAAGATACAGAGACGAGAGATCACAGGCACCTTGGTGGAAACGGAAATTAATTGGCAAGGAATTCTATGGTTGATGTGTATTTAATTTAATTTGTTCAGATGACAGCTACTAGTAATTGCTTGTAAAGTTGTTTCCGTAACACAAAAGATGATGATTCGAAAAGCTTCCAACTCAACTTTGTAATTAATCAATCCCATGCTGTCTGCCTCCTCTTTGTCCACAGAACCAGTATCGTTTTGAAGGCACTGGCTTCCCGACCATTCCTCAGTTAATTGAACACCATTACACTTCAAAGCAAGTTATTACCAAGAAGTCTGGGGTGGTGCTTTTAAACCCAGTCGTCAAGGTAAAACATATTTCCTCTCCTATCTATGTTCATACACCCTGTGATTCAGATCTAAAGTCAATGAGTGGTCTCACAACAGGGTTGGGAATGTAATTATTGCTAAAGCCATCAAGCTGTCATGGAGGCCTTTAATCACACTGTGAAACTCATCAACATGCTTAGGTTGTTCATTATCTTGTGGTGTTTGTGGCAGGAGGCTAATAGATGGTCAGGAATAAGCCCTTCTGACATCAACTAAATATTTTTGTTTGAATCAGTAAAGTGCTGTGATCACAGTTGAACAACTTTTTGTTGGAAGTTCTAACTACAATCWTTTTTTTTTTTATCAAACWTTTTTTTTAAACTCTAATGTATTAGAATAGAGCTTCTCAGACGGTTACAATACCAGTTACAATACCAGGTTGTTCTCTTTTGAATCACAGTGATCATACTGTGCTCCAGAAGACGCCTTGCTATTTTACCCGTTGACAATGGTAGTGATGGGGAAAAAATATGTGCAGTAAAATATCAGGTTATTATTTTTGACAACCTATATCGTATRGTTTTGACAATATGGCAATATAATTTTTGCGCTGGTTGGCTGTACCTGCACCAGAGCTCCAGTATGTTCTCCATATTCTTTTTAAATAAGGATCCAATTTGCTTTCAGCACTTTTATTTCCATGCCTGATCAAAACTTGTTTTCTCATGGCTCTCATCCCTCAGCAGCAGACATATGGTGAGTGATGCGATTGGAACGTCGAATCGCAGTAAAATCACAGTATTGTATCGCAATACATATAGAATCGTGAGAATCGCAATACATATCGTATCGCCACCTAAGTATCATGATAATATCGTATCGTGAGGTCCCTGGCAATTCACTGCCCTAATTGACAGTATTAACTCCTGGTTTCCAGACCTGTATGATGTTTTTCAGGACACATTTGTCATGTATAATAGTGCAAATGTCTTTTTAATATCCGCTCTGTGTTGCAAAAATAGGCCAACACTGTCAATAGCCAGGTTTAATCATAGAGAAGACCTCGAGTCCTCTTCAGCTAGCCTGCTGGTGATGAACATAATGGTGTTTTAATTGCCTCAGCCATCACCAACACGGGGCTAATGGTTGTTGTCATTACTACTGTAATGGATCTGCTGAAGCCTAGGAATAATAAGTGTTTTTAAATGCTCTTTCTTCAAGCACTTCATGGCAAAGCGGTGAAATTTGACCATTAGGGACCACCTCGCTCTTGGAAGAATGCGATTTGGATTTGATCATTGTGTTATTGGATGAGACTGGCCATTGGAATGTTATGTTGAGCTGGGCCAAAGATGGAAAGACTTTGAAATTATTTTCCCTTCTCTGATGTTTTTGAGGCATCAAGGTCTTTTGTGGTTGATTTTTTTTGTTGTTGTAATTGTGCCTCGGATTATAGTCATTCTGAATATAAAGTAGTCGGTCGGTGCTCCAATGTTACACAGTAGCTTTTGTATGGTTTTCATTGTACTGTTTGTGGATGTTCTGTGTCTTGTGTTTACAATTGCCTATGTTTTGTTCCATCTTTTGTAGGATAAAAAATGGATACTCAACCATGAGGATGTTACTCTTGGAGAGCTTCTTGGCAAAGTGAGTGATTTTAGATATCCTTTTCATTTTCACTACATCTGTAGGACAGATATTATCTTGGATTAGTTTTGACATTCATCATCATTGATGTCAATATATGTTTGATTAAACCAAGTTCTGTTACTGTATCTCTGTTTTTCTTTGTTCTTAGGGCAACTTTGGTGAGGTATTTAAAGGAACATTGCGGGACAAGACTCCTGTGGCAGTCAAAACATGTAAAGAGGATCTTCCACAGGAGCTGAAGATTAAGTTCCTATCAGAAGCCAGGTTAGATGACAAAATCACATTTTTATTTGTCACATGCGCCAAATGTCCTAGTTCCTATCGAGCCAGGTGAGAAGATGAAGATGAAAATGTCTGCTGTCAATCATTTGCAGGTCCCATCGAGTACCTTGAAACGTCTGTTCACTCATCTAACATTATTTCACTTCACACGCTTTTAATCTGGTGATTAGAGATTTGACAGTTATGTAATTATCTCATACTGGTACTTTCTTGATCTACAGGATCCTCAAACAATATGACCACGCAAACATTGTGAAGCTGATAGGCGTCTGCACACAACGACAGCCTATTTACATTGTGATGGAGCTAGTGTCAGGTAAATCCAGTAGCATAACTTTTTAGGACTCAATTGTAGTGTGTTTACAACACTGTGTTACAAATGTGAATATACATTTTATATCCTATTTGAAGGAGGGGACTTCTTGTCGTTTCTACGGAAGAAGAAGGAAGACCTGAAGACCAAACAGCTGGTGAAGTTTTCATTAGATGCTGCTGCAGGAATGGCTTACCTCGAGCTCAAAAACTGCATCCACAGGTATGGAGATCTTCACCTTGTTTTAGCGTTGTCAACATCAATCTGAAATATTGTATGTTTATTCTTCTCCATAGAGTATTCCAACTAGGGCTAGGCGACATAGCCAAAATATCATATCACAATATTTGTTCAAATTTGGGATGGTATTTTATGTTTTTTAATATTAAAAGTTCTAAATATACTTGGAGTAGTTTATAACCCTAGGGTGGCAACACAGCAATTGTAAGTGATTTCAATTTGGCTTTCTTCATTCTCCATTTACAGTTCATTCCAACTTCAAACAAAAATCATGTTCAGTGTTTTCCTCAATTTCTGCATTTCCTACACTTTTGTTATCATTTCCACACGTTGCCACGRAGGGCTGCATGAAAAGGACAAAAATCTAGGCCTAGTGAATTTGTGAACTGTTGGAATCGTGGAAATATAATGATTATTCAAATTTTATAGTGGGCAGCACCTTGAATACATTGTTGTTTGACATGAGAACGAATGAATAAACCAGGGATGAATTATTGAGAGGGAAGGAACCAAAGTGTTTCCAGGGGAATCTAATTAGATGTTACATTGCATGTTTTCTGTCCTCATGTAGCTAGCTAACATATGCATGCTTCGCTTATAGAGAGAAATAGTAATGGCATCTTTTTGTAGGCCCTAACTCAACCATGGCTCGTTGGTCAAAGCCTATGGGGAAATTAATGGAGTTTTTAAATAAATAGGGGTGTGAACGCTAAAACGTTTAAACAAAGTTGGGATCCTTAGTGTTAAGAAAAATCCCTAAACGAAAACAATGTTTTTTTCCCTTCACTTAAAATCACAGTTCAGTTATCACAAAACATGATTTTCTTGTTATAGCCAATAGGCTATAAAGGCCTGGGGAAGTTGTGTAATTCACATACAACCAGAGAGGAAGAGACTACTTGGTGTATTTGCAAGGTTTGTAAAACAAGACATTACGAGATGCAGATTACCAAAACATATGAGCACGCTTTTGCCTTCTGCCTCTCTCCTTTACTCTGGCTTGCCTGCTCTGTCTCTTCMCTAAGGCTGCAAGTGTGTGTTCAGTCTAGCGGTCATACATATTTAATAGTACCGTTATTCTGCATTGTAAATTGATGTGGAATCTTTCGAAGAGTCTGCAAATTTTCTGTTATCGTGTTAAAGGAAAACCCGAGGTTGCAATTTAAACGTTAAGCAAAATTGTCCCTTTGTCACATCTCTAGTGGTAAACACAGGCTTAGGAGATATACGTTTTGTTCTATGAGTTCATCTTCATCAGCTAACGTACATTTTTGTGAATTTTGAAGCATTTATGTTCTTAAAAAAGCACAAAGCACACCAATGCTTCATAAAGATCATGTTAACTGACTAATATTATCTCATAGAACAAAATGTATAAGATCTCCTAAGCCTGTGTTAACCTCAGACCTTATTTTGGGGGTTTATCCAAAAAAAACTATTCTTTGCCCATAGAGATGGCTGAATGAACCAGAGGTAACTGATTTCCGGGTTTTAGAACTAAAAGCTGGCYAACTCTATTCCTCTCTGATTTAGACGATGCCGTTGCACAAACAACATGCTTGTCTAGACCTACACCAGCACTGGTACCAAAGTTTGATAACTAAACCAAGATAGACCACAGCCCGTTGTTTCAAATGGGAACACATAAGTCATAGTTGGCAGAACAAGCAAGGAGCTGGGCAGAGCCAAGCACGAGTTTGCGAGATCCTATTGGCTCATTGTAGCGTACATTTGCATATTTCGTTTAGGGACTCCTTCTCGCCATGGACTCCTTCTAAATATCGCCAATTTTTTTTWAACTTTAGGGTAAAGTTGACAACTTAGTCCACTCTGTTCGTAACAGATTCTAGTTTTGGGAAGAGAACTGTGTTGAGATCAAATGTTTAATCGAAATCCAGCATCTCCCACTGCCTGACACTTGGCTTCGTGGAAACGCTAAGCGGATACATATACATCCGGTGAAATATCTGTTTACCATGCTATATTAGCTAGCTACGTTTTCTGATTCTCTAAGTACATTTAGCAAGCTAGCTAGCAAGCCAGCTAATGAACAATTAGCATTAGTGGCTAACACAATTGATTTTATCCACAAGGCACAACTTGCTAAGAAAAGACAAACTAGCAGACGGTAGTTTGCAGGCAGTAAGGTACACACATTAATAGGGTAACTATAGAAAGCTTGTGGTAATCAGCATTGTTGTCACCAATATCTTGTTGCATCTATCTGACCYTGCAGACTGCAGAGTGAATGGTAAGAAAGTGCTCGTGACTCCGTGGTTGAGCAACCACATGCTCTCCCTGAGTGACAGGGGGCAGGGCTTGGTGTGGGAAGCAGGAGGGCAGGTAGAAAAGAAGACTCAAGTAGCAAACGGAGTAAAAGATAAAAACGGACAGAGTTGCATATCACATTTAACAAACCAAACATTGAAATACCATTATAGATGGTAAAGTAAAAGCCCAAACCAGTCCATGCATTAATACTGGTATGTAGTAAAATACGATATACAGCCCTAATTCCAACAAATAGCCCTATCTGTCTAATGTTCAAGAGATTGCTCATGCTTTGAATAGAATTTCAGTTAAGTTCTTATTTTTACTTCTATATATGACACACAACTTCATACATGAAGCTATTCTTAACCTAGCATGAAGCCTACTAGGCTGGTCATGGCTCACGTCAACACCATTATCCCAGAATCCCTAGTCCCACTCCAATTTGCATACTGCCCCAACAGATCCACAGATGATGCAATCTCTATTGCACTCCACACTGCCCTTTCCCACCTGGACAAAAGGAACACCTATGTGAGAATGCTATTCATTGACTACAGCTCAGCGTTCAACACCGTAGTGCCCTCAAAGCTCATCACTAAGCTAAGGACCCTGGGACTAAATACCTCCCTCTGCAACTGGATCCTGGACTTCCTGACGGGCCGCCCCCAGGTGGTAAGGGTAGGTAACAACACATCTGCCACGCTGATCCTCAACACGGGGGCCCCTTAGGGGTGCAGGCTCAGTCCTCTCCTGTTCACCCATGACTGCATGGCCAAGCACGACTCCAACACCATCATTAAGTTTACCGATGACACAACAGTAGGCCTGATCACCGACAACGATGAGATGAGATGAAACGGCCTGTAGGGAGGAGGTCAGAGACCTGGCAGTCTGGTGCCATGATAACAACCTATCCCTCAACGTGATCAAGACAAAGGAGATGATTGTGGACTACAGGAAAAGGAGGACCGAGCACGCCCCCATTCTCATCGACAGGGCTGTAGTGGAGCAGGTTGAGAGCTTCCAGTTCCTTGGTGTCCACATTACCAACAAACTAGAATGGGGGTAGTGCCTTTGGCTAAGCTTCCTACCATCCAGGACCTTTATACCAGGCGTTGTCAGAGGAAGGCCCTAAAAATTGTCAAAAACTCCAGCCACCCTAGTCAGACTGTTCTCTCTGCTACCACGCGGTACCGGAACGCCAAGTCTCTAGGTCCAAAAGGCTTCTTAACAGCTTCTACCACCAAGTCATAAGACTCCTGAACATCTAATCAAATGGCTACCTGGACTATTTGCATTGTCCCCCCCCASCCCCATTTTATGCTACTGCTACTCTCTGTTTGTTATCTATGCATATAGTCACTTTACCTCTACCTACATGTACATATTACCTCAATTCCCTTAACTAACCGGTGCCCCTGCACATTGACTCAGTACCGGTACCCCCTGTATATAGCCTCACTACTGTTATTTTTTTGTTGCTCCTTAATAATTTTTATATTACATTTATTTATTATTCAGTTTTATTTTAGTAAATCATTTTTTCATAACTGCATTGTTGGTTGGGCTTGTAAGTAAGCATTTCACTGTAAGGTCTACACCTGTTGTATCCGGTGCATGTGACAAATAACATTTTATTTGATTTACAAATCTAACTGAATTTAAACCCCATGAAATGTCTTCCCCTCTGTAATGCCAGAAGGCCCCCTAAAGTAAGATATGTGAGGGGACAACATGTATCTCTCTCTGCTTAATGCAGTTTACAACACTGTCACCTTTGATGGTAACACACCAAGCCCTGAGCCATATCTCTCTATCCAGGCCAATTTGAGATTGTGTTTTCGGGTGAAAACTAGTATTTCCAGCAAGCCAGACAGTCGCAAGAAGAGKGAGAGAGAGAGGTGCTGCAGCTGCAGCTGCAATCAGTCTTCCATTTATCTCAGCACAGCGGGGCTATCAAATCATCTCCGGTGCATTGCTCTTACTTATCTCACCGGGGCCAGTCTCCCTGAGTGACAGCCTAATTTAGCCCAACTCTGTGGCTCGGTGCCGGCAGTCAGCAGAAATGACAGGAGAAGCGCTTTGAAAGATACCGGCGTAGCTGTAGGCCTCTTCTCACAGAGGGGCTGCAGATGAGGGCTATGAAATTGAAATGGGAGGGATGCAGGGTGCAATCTGTCCTGCGAGTGTGTACACATGGATGTCGCACCCACGCATATACGGGGCATACACACTTTCACATACTTACACACACAACCCTGTAGTGTACACACACATACCGGGTCATCCCAGCCCCCTGCAGCAGGGCCAACCAAATCTGGTGGATTACTTTTGTCTCTGCAAAGTAGAAATGTTCACATGATCAGATTACAGACAGTATGGTGACCTTAACATGGACAGTGGTAGTGGAGCTCCCCATCTGTTAAAAATAGGGTTGGTTTTAGGTGTCCTGATTGCCTACTATTTCAGTCATTTATTTCATGGCATATTGTTAATATGAAAATGTTAATGTCCATGATGAGTATTACTTCTCTATTTTATACTTAACACTTATTTTTCTTAAAACTGCAATGTTGGTTAAAGGAATGTAAGTAAGCATTTCACTGTAAGGTCTACACCTTTGTAATCGGCACATGTCCCAAATAAACATTTGTCGGAGGAGGATGGAGGGAGAATGGAAGTGAAATGATATTATTATCCCTCCCCCTGTCCATCCTTTAGGGATCTGGCGGCTAGGAACTGTCTGGTGGGAGAGAGCAACCTGCTGAAGATCAGCGACTTTGGGATGTCGAGACAAGAGGACGATGGGATCTACTCGTCGTCTGGCCTCAAACAGATCCCCATCAAGTGGACGGCTCCAGAGGCTTTGAATTATGGTAAACTGGAGGGCCTTTCTTTTTCACCAATTTCTTTATCAAAGCTCCAAATAGATTTATAGGTTAATGGCAACATAGGCCTTACCCCTTAAAGGGTAACTACTGTAGAAATAACTCTCAATAACCATGTTCTTTTGGGAGTATATGATTTGTAGCTCTGCAGGAGGTAGCATAGTTTGATCAATTCTTCTTGATGACACAGCATTTCTTCTTCAATACTTGATGGCTGAGACAGTGGGGTTGTGTTTGGTCGTTGTTCCAGGGAGATACAGCTCGGAGAGTGATGTGTGGAGTTTTGGCATCCTCCTATGGGAAACGTTTAGTCTAGGAGTGTGTCCTTACCCAGGGATGACCAACCAGCAGGCCAGAGAGCAAGTGGAGAAAGGTAAGAAGACATCCCTCCAAGGGTTCAGAGTGTTGTGTTGATCTCCCTTATTGCCAGCATATCTCTATTAGCCTGGTAGCCAGATCTGTTTGTGCTTTAGCCAACTCCTCTGTTGCTTATTGTCAGGCCAGTAGACAGAGGTGTATGTTCTCCAGTATTTTTTTTAACCTCTTGACAAGCTCATTCATAAGTGAACCCTCCCTCAGTCGTCAACAGATTGTACCTTACGATTTTTCCTGTTGTGAGGGTCTTGCTAATGATATAAGACGGCACAACACTCACTACATGGCCAAAATTATGTGGACAGCCATTCAAATTTGTGGATTATGCTATTTCAGCCACATCCGTTGCTGACAGGTATCAAATTGAGCACACAGCCATGCAATCTCCATAGACAAACATTGACAGTAGAATGGCCTTACTGAAGAGCTTACCTTTGCAACAAGTCAGTTTGTCAAATTTCTGCCCTGCTAGAGCTGCCCTGGTCAACTGTAAGTGCTGTTATTGTGAAGTGGAAACAGAACGGGATCACTTAGCGCGTAAAAAATCGTCTGTCCTCGGTTGCAACACTCACTACTGAGTTCCAAACTGTTCCAAACTGCCTGTGGAAGTAACGTCAGCATAAGAACTGTTCGTCTGGATGAGAGAACTCAAAGGATTACTTTAAGGGGTTGTCTCTGTCCTTTTGCATTGGAGTTGGCCCTATAGAGACAATTACTTTAACTACAAGAAGTCATGAAGAGAACTGCGTTGGATGGTCATTTGTTCTCTAAACTTATACCCCTGATTATACTGCCTCGATCCATCTTAGGAAATTAACTGACATTTTCCCTCTGTCTGTCTCCCCCCCCCCATCTTAGATTACAGAATGTCCTGTCCAACAAAGTGCCCTGAGGAGATTTACAAAGTCATGCAGAAGTGCTGGGAGTACAAACCTGAAAATCGGCCAAAGTTCGCCGACCTTCAGAAAGAACTGGCCTCGATCAAGAAGAAATAGCAGCCTGGTAGGGGAAGGTGGACCAGGTCATGTCATCACATCCAGGGGATCACCCCCTTACAACCTGAGAGAAACACCACAGAACGTTACAGCCTTGATGCTACTTGTCGTGATTGTACTCACGATGTATACTTTGTCACAAAATCACTGTGTTATTTGCCTAGGCAACTGTTTTGAGCCATTATCAAGGAGAGAGATCTCTGCTTAGCTTGGATCATTGTCAAAATATGACAGTATTATTTTTTTAAACCTGGTGTTCCTTTATTTCTGTTCCTTTCTCTTACTGAACCTCTGCAACTAAAGGTGTTTTGAGACATAACCACGCAAACATGTGTACAATAGATACAATTCATCATGCTCCATTGCACTTCTGTCGTTTTGCTATTGGTCATCACTCGGGCATAGCCACGCTAATGAGAAATGTCACAATTTCTAGTTTTTTTTTTAGGGCCCTGAGTTTGGTCCTGTTAAGGTTAGATGAGTAATATGACTTGAAAATGCAAAGCAGTCTGGTGCTCCGTGTAGCCGTGCAACGTCTAAAAAAGACTGTCTAGATGCACTCCGTAGCTCATTTCAGTCTTCAGAGACAGATGGGGTTTGAGAACCAGTTCCTACCCAAGGATGTAACAGTTTATACCTAAGGGTATAGTGTCCTGTTTTTGTCTCGAGCTTGACTTTTRGACATTCAGCAAGAAGTTTCTTCTTCTTCCTGTGAAGTCTTATTGTGATGTGACAGTTTGATTTGAGATCTGTGAATCATTTCTGTCCTAAGATTTCGTAAAGTATTCTCTTTTTGCCCACTATTTAATGTAGAAAACCTTTGAGTAAAACATACAAGGATAAGTGCAATTTGTGACACCCTTTTCCTATAATTGTTTGGGCTTTGTAATGTAGAAATATTGCAATAAGGCCATTTATTTAGAATTAATATAATTTTACTTAGAATTATTAAATGTTTCAGACCCTCCAGAATGCTGACTATTTTCTACGTTTTGGTCTCTGTTGTTACAAGCTCAATACTCATAATTTGAGAATTAGAATGTACCATAACTGTACTATCTGACTTGAAATGTGAATTTAGCATTTTGTGTCAAAAACAATCCGCTTTTACATAGCTACGAGAGTTTTAAGGAGCTCCATTTTTCATGTATTCATTTMTGTGGTATTTTTTTACTTCCATTTAAAAATAAAAATAAACTACTGTTCTAAATCGTTGATAGACATGCATTCAGCAATGAACAGTGAACTTGTTTTCATTAAGTATACTTAGGGCCAGGAGTTGTATCTGACCATGCGACATGACCTAGAGAGAACTCTGGGGCCTAGTCTATACCTATGGTCTACAGTTTTCCTGGCAAGGTAATTCTCCGGTCCCTAATATAGTATATTCGCTATTCCAGCCACTCCTGTATGATATAATTTCTCTGAGGGTGCCATGTTGTTTCTATGTCAACCAAGCTCCTTGCCATTTGTGCTGACAGCCCAAGCGTGTCTTCAAAACATCTTCTGTGAAGTAACACGTCACATCCATCCATCACTTTCACTCCTATTAGAATGATGGAACTCTTGTCTTTCAAAAAACATTCCTCCTGTATTTTGTAAATACTTGTAGATGCTATAACTTTTATTTTATGCAAATGTAGGTCACGTTTTGTGTGTTTCTCTATTGGAAGTGTTTCTTCCAATGATTTATTCGATAAAGAAAACATTTTCTATGTTTTGCTTCTGAATCTGCATGATTGTTTGTACATTTTTAGTATATGTATAAAAGATTTTTGGAAAGATCCTCTTTCCTATCCATTATACAATGTCTCCTGCTCATCTATCCTGTATCCTCATCTTACTGTGTCACAAATTACACCCTATTCCCTATATAGTGCACTTATATGCCAAAGGTAGTACATTATATGGTGAATAGGGTGTCATTTGAGACACAGGCTTTGGTTCGTTGACAGGAGTAACAGTTATTTTCTTCATTTCTCCAGTCAAATTACCTCCTGATATTTAAAGAAATGTTTTGCAACCTAGTAAGAAAAAGGTSTAGAATGAATAGGCGAAGGGAGCTTACATCTTAACTACTGGTTGATGAGCACAAGATATTTCTGTTTAACACATTTGAAAAGCATACACCTTTTTCAGCAACTCTTATTTATTTGAAACACTTAAATAGTATGAGTATTTTATATTAATTTGTCTCCTGTTAGTGTATTAAAATATTTGCCAGMTTTTTGTTTTTATAGAATTTGTTCTATGGTTAAAATTGTTTTCTATTTTTATTCTTCTCATGCAAAGTGACAAAGTCTAGATTTCCCCACGAGTAGTTAAAAATCTGCTCTACATTACTGGCCAATACATGATACAGACCATTATTACACTTGTGTTGAATGGAATTGTCTTTGTTTGTCACTCATTTGTTTTTGAGTGAAAGTGTATTTAAGCTTCACAATTCAATGTGAAAGTATTGTGCTGCATTAACGTTAGCATTCCGGTATGTACTCCAAGACCAGCTTCACAGCATTTGAAGGTGCAGTGCCTTCGAAAAGTATTCATACCCCTCGACTTTTGACATTTGTTACGTTACAGCCTTATTGTTTAATGGATTAAATAAATCCTCTCAGCAATCTACACACAATAACCCATATTAACAAAGCAAAAACAAGTTTTTACATTTTTTTGCCAATTATAAATAAACAACTTATTTACATAAGTATTCAGATCCTTTGTTATAAGACTTGAAATTGAGCTCAGGTGCATCCTGTTTCCATTGATGATCCTTGATTACTCTACAACTTGGAGTCCACTTGAGGTCAATTCAATTGATTGGACATGATTTGGAAAGGCACACAACCGTATATAAGGTCCCACAGTTGACAGAGCAAAAACCAAGCCATGAAGTCGAAGGAGTTGTCCGTAGAGCTCAGAGACAGGATTGTTTCGAGGCACAGATCTGGGGAAGGGTACCAAAAATGTCTGCAGCATTGAAGTTCCCAAAGAACACAGTGTCCTCCATCATTCTTAAATGGGAGAAGTTTGGAACGACCACCACTCTTCCTAGAGCTGGCCGCCCGGACATACTGAGAAATCGGAGAAGGGCCTTGGTCAGGGAGGTGATAAAGAACCCGATGGTCACTCTGACAGAACTCCAGTGTTCCTCTGTGGAGATGGGAGAACCTTCCAGAAGTACAACCATCTCTGTAGCACTCCACAAATCAGGCCTTCATGGTAGTGGCCAGATGAAAGCCATTCCTCAGTAAAAAGCACATTACAGCCCGCTTGGAGTTTGCCAAAAGGCACCTAAAATATTCTTAGACCATGAGAAACACAATTCTCTGGTCTGATGAAACCAAGATTGAACCTTTTGGCCTGAATGCCAAATGTCACGTCTGGAGGATACCTGGCACCATCCCTACGGTGAAGCATGATGGTGGCAGTATCATGCTGTGGGGATGTTTTTCAGCCGGCAYGGACTGGGAGACTAGTCAGGATCGAGGGAAAGGTGAACGGAGCGATCCTTGATGAAAACCTGCTCCAGAGCGCTCAGACTGGGGCGAAGGTTCACCTTCCAGCAGGACAACGACCCTAAGCACACAGCCAAGACAACGCAGGAGTGGCTTCAGAACAAGTCTCTGAATGTCCTTGAGTGGCCCAGCCAGAGCCCGGTCTTGAACCTGATCAAACATCTCTCGAGAGACCTGAAAATAGCTGTGCAGCGACGCTCCCCATCCAACCTGACAGAGCTTGAAAAGAATGGGAGAAACTCCCCAAATGCAAGTGTTCCAAGCTTGTCGCGACACCCAAGACTCAAGGCTGTAGTCACTGCCAAAGGTGCTTCAACAAAGTACTGAACACTTATGTAAAGTTTATAAATTACCTGTTTTTGCCTTTGCCTTGTCATTATGGGGTATTGTGTGTGTGTAGATTGATGAGGATTTTTTTTTTTTACATTTAAAAAGCTGTAATGTAACAAAATGTGGTTAAAGTCAAGGGGTCTGAATACTTTCCAAATGCACTGTATGTGCATTACTGAGCTTTTTTCCTAAAGCATATTGTTTTTTAATGTGTGTGTCAGACTGTAATTTAAAGAGCTGGGATATTTATTGCCACAACAGACCTTATTGATTGCACTTTTGGCCATGTTAAAGACACACAATAGTACTGTTGTGTTTAGCCCAACATGCTTCCCTATGAATAAAGACCATATCTAAAGTAACAAGTGAACACTGGATTTCAATGAGTATCACATTATTATAGTTAGCCCATATTATCTAGTAAGAATTACTGTAGCTAGTGTGGTTGTATTTGAAAAATGTCCTTAAATGTGTTTGCTATTACACACCTGTATGCCCCTTGTTAGATTTAGCTTTCACAATCATGTCCTGTCATTGTTTATACTGTGTACTTGCAATAAAAAACATTATTGGCTCTTTGAATTCAACAGATCATGTTATTTCTGATTTGGGAAGGTGGAGAAATTAATATACACCATTATCTTTGAAATCCTTATTCAGAATACAAATATTTGATGATCCGCTTACATTGTGAGAAATAACGGTGGTGTGCTAAACCTCTTGTGGAAACATCTGAATGGCTTCTACAGTGGATGTATACAAACTCTTCGTAAGGAAGTTATTGGTTTTGATAGTTCAAGACTTAGCCACAGTACAGCCTTTATTGAACACGGGAACCAAAATGATTTTGAAGTTAGTACAATGTGAGGTACATAAGCAATGCTTTCATCTGTATTAAAAAAAATGTGCAAGTAAAATCTGAAATGCTTTAACGAAAATCTAGGATAAACAAAAATTGCAATTTCCTAATTTCATATCCTTCATTAAAACATACATTCGTAACAAAGACTTGACATTATACAGATAATATTTTCTCAGAAAATAAGCCTGAACTGTCTCTCGGACATAGATCTTGAACATGTGCAGAACTAATTCAACAATCTCATTCATAGAGTTACATTGCAGAGAGCGACAATGAAAGAAAAAGTAATAAGAACTATTTTTCATTGAAGCGTTGCAGGCCTCTTTTCTGGCTGTGGATTCACCGCATTCCGGCTGCGCTGTGATTGGACGGTGGGATGTCCTGATCCGACACAAACGAGGTGTTAGCAGTGGTCTCCGTGACAACAGGCGACAGTATGTGACGACAGACAGGGCAAGTCCCAGACTAGAGAGAAAAGATACCATAACAGTCAGTATAAACATTTCCATATCATCACTCAAAATACATTGACACAGACCAGGAGCTAGACTGAATATAGGCTGATGCCACCACCCTCATCACATTTAAATGACATGCTTATGTGCAGTACAGGCCATGTACATGAAGGCTTTAGAAAGGAGAGTCTGAATGGGCTTCACAATAAGTTATTATCCACACACAGAGGCCCTCAGACAGTCACACATACCTTTTGGAGCCAGAGAGTCACGCAGATCTTGTGGAACATGTGGTGGCACGGCAGCTGGGTTGCAATCTCGTCTTTGACGTACTCACCACAGCAGATGGCACAGCAATGTTCTTGACCTAGAGAGAGAAAGGAAAGAGAAAGAAAGGCGAGAGAGAGAAAGACAAGGATAAAGACAGAGGCGCACAAGAAGAACTAATCATAAGTGTCCGAGAGTGGCGTTGGGCCATTTGTCACTTCATGTTCTGCAGCCCCAGCCTCATCCACTCTGTTCTGTATTCACAGCCCCACACGTTTACATTCCATCAGGCTCCATTCACTCGATCCACAAGCACACAGTTGGAACCGCTCGCTCCGACATGGCATGACAAATGGCGGCCATCTCGACACCTGCTTACCGAGGACACACGGCGTGTCAAACTTGACGAGATACCAGACACATTTACATTATGTGCCCATCATTCATATAATGCATTGCTTTACGCACGGCGAGTTATTTCTTATCGTGACACCACATCGCCTTTCTTAATCAACATTGGATCAGTAACAGCAGAATATTTCCATATGGAATGCGTCGATGTGTTGAGACAAACAGCCTGCTGAAGTCTTTATGATCCATTTCATACAGACTAATGAGCACAGTGCTCTGCATCTATATTTTACAGTCTATATATTAGCAGCTGGTTTCTTTCAGTGTCAGTCTGGACTGGATTGCCGGTCCAGCCGGCAAATAGTAAAAATGAGTGCAAGACTGAGGGTGGGGATTTACAGAGTGGACAGTCCCACTAATCACATGTCTTTTGATCCTGATACAAAAGGCACTCCATGTTGGTATTAACCACTGCATTAGCTAGGCCATTTACATTAGTTAGCGCATGTCAACATTAAAATAACAAATATTACTCCTTCCACCACTGGAAATATGGTTTTGCTTGATCTTTTTCAAAGAGCAATGTGAATTATGACATTGATGGAATCCTTGAAGGTATTGCACATTTAGCTGTATTTCACTTCTTACACCCAGAATGACAGTCTCTTGTTGCCAATGCTAAAATGGGAAATTGCACACAGCCAATTCAAAGGAAGCAGAGGGAAGGGCTAGTCTGTTTGGTCCTACCACTGTGGTCTTCTAGCAATGTGAACTTACCAGTAGGGTCCTCCAATATGGTGATCTGAGGCAGACACTCTATAATCTGTTCTGTAGCCGGAGGGTGGGCCTGCTCCACATCAATGGCCAGGGACTCCAGGTGGGCTAGAGCTGCCTGTGAACCACAACAAGAAAAACATCAGGTGCCAACATCCCTATGTATTTACATGGATGCGTACAATGTAATTAAAGTGTAGGTAGGTAAACATTGTTAAGAATGGGTCTTCGTGTTGCACAAGACAGCAACAAGTTATTAGTCGTATGTACAGGATATGCATGGTATACATCGTCCAACGAAATGCTCACTTGCAGGTTCCTTCTGGACAATGCAACAACAATAAGAAAAATAAAGTATATTCTAGCATAAGTATTATACAGGAAGGCACAATTTATAGTACAATATTTACACGAGCAGTATAATAAGTCTGGTAGCAGCAGTTGAGATGTGTGCTAAGGTGGGGAGAATCAGAGCAGGTGGTCAGTCCAGTTCATGTGTTCAGCAGTCATGGCCTATAGATAGAAAAAGTTGAGGCCATTGATATCAGGACTCATGCTCCGATACCGTCTGCCCGACGGTAGAGGAGTGAACAGCTCATGGCTGGGGWGTACGAGTTCCTTGATGCTGTGTGCTTTCCTCAGCCACCGTTTCGAGTAGATGTCCTGGATGGGTGGGAGCATGGTCCCAGTGATGTATTGGGCAGTCTTCACCWTCCGCTGGAGGGCCTTGCGGTCGTGGATGGAGCAATTCCTGTACCAGGCAATGATGCAACCGGTCAGGACGCTCTCGATGGTGCAGCGGTAGTATTTGGAAAGGACCGCCTTAGGAAGTAGAGACGCTGTTGTTGGTCCATGACAAGTCCTTGTGATGTGGACGCCAAGGAATTTAAAACTTGTATCTCTGTACTACAGTCCCATTGATGTGGATTGGGCAATGTTCCCTCTGTTTCCTTAAGTCAACAATAAATTATTTTGTTTTGCTGACGTTGAGAGAGAGGTTGTTCTCATGACGCCACAATGCCAGTTCACTTACCACCTCCCTATAGGCCGACTCATCGTTGTTGGTTATCAGGCCTACAATCGTGGTGTCGTCAGKAAACGTGATAGAGTTGGTGAGGGGCAAAGTTCACGCAGTCGTAGGTGAACAGGGAGTGCAGCAGAGGGCTGAGGAGGAGTTGTTGCCAATTCTCACAGCCTGTGGTCTGTCCGTCAGGAAGTCCAGGATCCAGTAGCAAAGGGTGGTGTCGAGACCCAAGGCTCTGAACCTGGTGTCGAGCTTGGAGGGAACAATAGTGTTGAATGCTGAACTATTGTCAATAAAACAGCATTCTCATGTAGTTGTTCCTTTCCTCCAAAATGTGTTACTGCCATCTTCCGTGGATCTGTTGGAGCAGTAGGAAAATTGGAGTGGGTCCAGTGTGCCTGGCATGCTGGCTTTGATGTGGGCCATGACCAGCCTCTTGAAGCACTTCATGATGACAGAGGTTAGCGTGACGGGGTGTTTGTCTTTGGCACTGAGACGATGGTCTCCTTAAAGCAGGTGGAGACTACAGCCTAGGCCAGGGACAGGTTGAAGATGTCCGAAAAGACGCCCGCCAGCTGGTCAGCACACACTCAGAAGATGCAGCCAAAGATGCCTGAGCCGGCGGCTGTGATTCTTCACACTTGAGTTTCTCACGTCAGCCTCGGAGAGCAGAAGCACCTGGTCGCCCGGAGCAGCGAGAATCTTCCTGGATGGCTCTGTATTGTCTGCCTCGAAGCAAGCATAGAATGTGTTAAGTGCATCTGGGAGGGAGGTGTCAGTGGGTACCGCACAGCTGGATTTACCTTTGTAGTCTTTGATAGTCTGTAGTCCTTGCCACATGCGAGTGATTGGACGTACATCAATTCAAGATTGAGTCTATTGTCTTTTTGCCTTCCTAAGTCGGAGTTCGTTCTGCTGACATTGAATGCTGCAGTACAGGCTCTCAGCATTGTACGGATATCTCCGTTCATCCAGGGTTTTTGGTTGGAGTATGTCCGGATTGTTATTGTGGGTACATCATCAACAAACTTCCTAATGAAGCCTATGACTGACAATGTATATTCTTCAATGTTGATGGATGAGTCCTGGGTTGATGAATCTTTGAACATATTCCAATCAGTATTCTCTAAACAATCCTGCAGCTTTGAGTCTGCCTCTGTCCAGCACCTCTATTCTCTGTGTTGGTGGCTCCCTCGAGTTGCTGCTTGTAGGCGGGGAGTAGGAACCAAGAGACGTGATCTGATTGGCCGAAGTGGGGGTGGTGGAATGCTTTGTACGCATCGCGGATGTTTGTGTATACATGGTCAAGCACGGCGGATCCTCTTGTGGGGAAGGATACATGTTGGTAATATTTTTGGAAAATTTGCTTTAGACGGGCTCGGTTCAAGTCACCCGCGACAATGAAGACTGCTTCCGGGTGAGAGGATTCTTGCTGGTTAATGATCTTGTACAGTTCGCCGAGTGCCACCTTGGTGTTTGCTTGTGGCGGTATGTACGCAGCTGTGATAACACACGTGAATTCCCTCTGCATATAGTGGGGTGGGCGGTATTTTAGCATCATAAACTCCAGGTCAGATGAGCAGGAGCTCAATGTGTCAACATAGGATGGCACAATCTTGAAAAGCACACTTTAAGCAAAACGTTTAGAGATGGAATGGTGAACAAATATGATCCTAAGACCTTTCTGTCTGCACTTATGTGTCATGTGGACTTGATTAGAGTGACTCCTGTCATAGTAAGAGTCTAGGGTTTTAGCCTTACCTCCATAGCTTGGGCCAGACGCTCTTCAAGAGCCATGTATGTGAGGAGCTGAGGATCCACATAGGAAATAGCCTGGGCCATCCCAAAGCCCTCTCCAAAGTCATCTAGCAACCTAAGATGAAGCAAAAAAAGAATTATATTTTTCAGATAACGTTATTCCTGGTCAGGAAACCTCCTGGCCCTCCATACATCTACCACGTTGCAAATGTCAACGCATCAAAGTACATTACAGGAGTAAAACGTCAAACATTCTACACACCTCCAGAAAACGATCACAAAATCATGATATATATATATCCATCTATCTCTCACAATTTGGAGTTAAAACTCCAGATTGTTCCCCACCTCCACTCGGCYTCCAGGTCCTCGCTCACGCTGGAGTCATCCTCCAGGTTGTTGTTCCCATCCAGGATGAAGAGGCCCGGGTGGACAAAGTGACTCATGCCATCTGGGTCTTCGTCACTACTGCTGCCCGTCTCCTCGTTGTACATCAACCACGGTATCTCTCCCTCCTCCAGAGGGGTCGGCTCCCTGCACAGTGCGTGCACACACACACACAGACGGGTTGATTTCATTGGACACCAGACTGAAGAAAACTGACAAACAGGGAGAGACCTGTCCAATAAGAAACAATCATTTCCATTTTGTGCCCTAAATGGACATGACCAACTTTTCACCTTGCAAATGAGAATCAAAAATACACTGCTCAAAAAAATAAAGGGAACACTAAAATAACACATCCTAGATCTGAATGAATGAAATATTCTTATTAAATACTTTTTTCTTTACATAGTTTGAATGTGCTGACAACAAAATCACACAAATTATCAATGGAAATCAAATTTATCAACCCATGGAGGTCTGGATTTGGAGTCACACTCAAAATTAAAAGTGGAAAACCACAATACAGGCTGATCCAACTGATGTAATGTCCTTAAAACAAGTCAAAATGAGGCTCAGTAGTGTGTGTGGCCTACACGTCGCCTGTATGACCTCCCTACAATGCCTGGGCATGCTCCTGATGAGGTGGCGGATGGTCTCCTGAGGGATCTCCTCCCAGACCTGGATTAAAGCATCGCCAACTCCTGGACAGTCTGTGGTGCAACGTGGCGTTGGTGGATGGAGCGAGACATGATGTCCCAGATGTGCTCAATTGGATTCAGGTCTGGGGAACGGGCGGGCCAGTCCATAGCATCAATGCCTTCCTCTTGCAGGAACTGCTGACACACTCCAGCCACATGAGGTCGAGCATTGTCTTGCATTAGGAGGAACCAGGGCAACCGCACCAGCATATGGTCTCACAAGGGGTCTGAGGATCTCATCTCGGTACCTAATGGCAGTCAGGCTACCTCTGGCGAGCACATGGAGGCTGTGCGGCCCCCAAAGAAATGCTACCCACACCATGACTGACACCGCAAACCGGTCATGCTGGAGGATGTTGCAGGCAGCAGAACGTTCTCCACGGCGTCTCCAGACTCTGTCACGTCTGTCACATGTGCTCAGTGTGAACCTGCTTTCATCTGTGAAGAGCACAGGCGCCAGTGGCAATTTTTGCCAATCTTGGTGTTCTCTGGCAAATGCCAAACGTCCTGCACGGTGTTGGGCTGTAAGCACAACCCCACTGTGGACATCGGGCCTCATACCACCCTCATGGAGTCTGTTTCTGACCGTTTGAGCAGACACATGCACATTTGTGGCCTGCTGGAGGTCATTTTGCAGGGCTCTGGCAGTGCTCCTCCTGCTCCTCCTTGCACAAAGACGGAGGTAGCGGTCCTGCTGCTGGGTGTTGCCTCCTCTGTCCTCCTCCACCTTCCCTGATGTACTGGCCTGTCTCCTGGTAGCGCCTCCATGCTCTGGACACTATGAGCTAGAAGTAATAGCAGACCATTGCTGCAGAGAAGCTCTGTCCATGAATGGACCTGGTAGTGAGCACTAACCTGAGCACTGTGTGTGCTGATCCCGATCTGAAGAGCTCACCATAGAGTGAAAGCACCGCCAGCATTCAAAAGTGACCAAAACCATCAGCCAGGAAGCATAGGAACTGAGAAGTGGTCTGTGGTCACCACCTGCAGAACCACTCCTTATTGGGGGTGTCTTGCTAATTGCCTATAATTTCCACCTGTTGTCTATTCATTTGCACAACAGCATGTGAAATGTATTGTCAATCAGTGTTGCTTCCTAAGTGGACAGTTTGATTTCACAGAAGTGTGATTGACTTGGAGTTACATTGTGTTGTTTAASRGTTCTCTTTATTTTTTTGAGCAGTGTAGTATGCACTGGAAATGTAGGCTATGCAGACAGGTATTTATTTATGTGTATTGTTGTGAATTGTTAGATATTACTGCACTCCTGGAGTTAAGAACAAGCGTTTCGCTACACCCGCTAAATATGTATGCGACCAATAACATTTGATCAAATGATATACATGTACAGTAGTTTGCATATCTTAGCTAGTTAATCATCAAATCATTATCCATGGGAATGATTCAGCCTACCTCAACTGATTTAATTTATTAATGTAAGACCTTGCTTGGAGACTGTGCTGCTGTGGCACTTGTTATTRCAGCCCACACCTTGGTTCCACATCACAGCATTAACACATGGCGGTGTCTGTCTGAGGGTTGGCTGTGCTTACCAATGACATTATACACTATAGAATATATAGTATACATTAGATATACATACAGTTAAATGCACTGGTCCCTCAGTCCCAATTTCAATACTTCCCCATTTAACTACTCATATCTGCATTACTCTAGATTAGTACATGCATTTAGGCCACTCCCAAGCCATTGATAGCATTTATCATAAGTGACCGTATAAGGCTGTATTATGCTGCAGTTATCAGGAGTGACCCGTATAAGGACTCTGGAACAGTGGAAACGCATTCTCTGGAGTGATGGTGGTGCTTACTCAGGGGGCAGGCTGAGCTCGGGGACTTCAAGACTGCTGTTGTGCAGTTCGTCCAGGCCAGGCAGCGTCACCCAGCTCTCCTGACTAGAGCCACGCTCCTTCTCCAGGCCAGAGTCCGACGTCCACAAGGCTGACCACTCCCCCTCGCTGCACTCCGAGCTGCAGACACACACAACACACACATGCGTCAGTCCACCTAGTAAGCACCTCCACCTAATCTGCTTAGCAGAGAGGTCTCAGCAGTAAAAACACAAGAGCTTCGCTAGCAACCTCCGCTTCCTCAAACCTCAGTTGACACTATCAGGACAACAGACAGCTTCGTGTTCACACTTTCACAGAAAGGCAACAATAGGATTATGAGTTGCAAAGTCAATGATCATCAGAGACCTAGAAAATGCCTTGTCTAACATTTATGTATAATTCCAAATACAGATAAACTATAGTGGAATGTTTAACTGATATTTTCCTTTCACAGAAATCAGACACTTATGATTAGATCCCACTGACCATTATATATATATAAAAATACACACACGGTTTTGTACTATTTTACTACAATCTAAGAGCAATAAAACGGTGATATGTAAAAATGACAATATAAAGGTATACTAAACCTTTCCTCAGCCTTCATGAAAGGAACACCCGTCTCATTGAAGTCCTCCAGTTCTTCCCAGATGTCCTTTTCATCATCAGAAATAATTTTGCTACAAGCTTCTCCATATTCACCCCTCCTCTCGATAGTGCTAAGCKCATATGAATCGGTCTGAGGGTAATCAAAGAGAAACTCCTGGTTTGGCCTTTCCGTTTGTGTCAGGAAGAATGGCGGTGCGGACACACACTTGGTCTTGCTGGCCTGTTTGGCTGAGCCACAGTGTGCCTCCTCGCCATGAGAACTCTTCCACTTCTCCAGGTGTGTTTCACTAGACTGCTTACGAATTTTGGGCCTAACCACCATCTCTGACTGGGTCCCCCTCTGGTCGTCGTTCCCCAGCTCAGCAGGACCTTTGGGGCCAACAGTTGCTAGCTCCTCTGGTGTTCGGAACTCAGTGCTGATTTCCGGGTGATCTGTTCTGTTGTGTTCTGATATATTCCACTCAGGAGGGATTTCTTCTGTGTTAGAATCTGATCTAGGATCTGTTCTAGAATCTTTCACTGACTCAGTGTCTCTGAGGGAACAGTCTGTCGTCCCTTCACTAGATTGTGTGTACAAATACGAGTGCAAACCGCTGAGATAGTCAAACTCTTTACCCAGCTCGAAGATCATGTCATCCAGTCTTTTCTGGAGACCGTGAGACGTGTCGGAACCCTGTCCCCCCTCCTCCTCGCCGCCACTACTGTCCGGCTCGTAAGCATCAATATTTACAATGCTCAATATGCTGGAATTAGAAGGGTTGCTGTCCTCGTCCTCGGGGATAGGCCATGCACTAGCTTCTGCACTTTTCTTCGAGCCACCATTTTGGTCCTGGTCTGAGGCTACAGGTTGGTCACTCTTTTTGTAGTGGATGGAGTGGGCTTCCGATGACTGCCTAGAAGTTGACTGTTTCTTGTGAGGAGGATCTTTGCCAGATTTGATTTTCACCTCTGGGTGAACCGAATTCGATGAGACAGGAAAGATGGCGTGAAGCATCGAGGAGATGTTTCCTTTTGAAGCTAGAAAGGAGAAAAGCATTTAGTTACAGCTAAAACATCTACTATTACCATGACTTGCCAATACACAACTATTATACTTGCTAAATACTGACATAGCATGCAGCAGCTCCAGCCAGCCACCATTTATGGAGCAGATTGGGGTTTATAGGCTTAGCTGCTCACACTGAATTCCATGTCACAGGATAAATGGATCCAAACCTGCCCCGGTGCAGTACTTATTCACATGCTGCTGCTCACTACAGGAGTTGCTTAGTGGTCTGCCATGATGTCAAAGAAATAATAAACATAACTTMAATTGATTTGTTGACCTTGATATCATGTAGAAATATAGGCCTGACTCAAATGGCCTACAAGCTTGTCCCTCAGCTATTCAATACACTGCAAATGGGACTTAGTCGTATTTATCTATTGCACCGTCAACGTACATATGGAATGCGCTCTATGGACACCGTCCATTTCCGTATCGGGCCAATCCTCCACGCTGGCTGGGTTCCTGTGCTTGGCAGAGGTTGGACGGAAGCTAACGTATGCATGCCTCCTGCCGTATCGCCTTCCTGTGATTGTCTGATGTCCACCAGGTGGTTTGGGCCAGGCTGGCTTGCCAGCTTCCTGACCCATCACTACAGAGAAAAAATAACAACATTGAAACACAAGGCGCCAAATTAAAAGTTGCAGAGAGTGACTGATGGTTTAATCGAACCTGAAAGTAGACCTACTGGGTGATTCCATGCCAGCAAAGTCAAAAATATTTTTGGTATCTCAGATTATTCTGGCAATTCTCACATAGAAACTTAATTGAAAGGAAGAATGTTTGACATGCTTTCTACATTTGCATTGCAAAAAACATTTTTTTAGATCCTGATGAAAGTGACTTCAGCCCTAGAGTACAGTCGCTAAGTATTAACAACCCTTCCCTTATCTCACATTGTTATGTTACAGCCTTATTCAAAAAATMTATCAAATATTTTATCCCCCAATCTTCACACAATACCCCATAATGACAAAGTGAAAATAAACAGAAATACCATATTTACATAAGTATTCAGACCCTTTGTTATGAGACTGGAAATTGAGCTCAGGTGCATCCTGTTTCCATTGATCATCCTAGAGATGTTTCTACAACTTGATTGGAGTCCACCTGTGGTAAATTCAATTGATTGGACATGATTTGGAAAGGCACACACCTGTCTATATAAAAGGTCCCAGTTGACAGTGCATGTCAGAGCAAAAACCAAGCCATGAGGTCAAAGGAATTGTCCGTAGAGCTCCAAGACAGGAGGCACAGATCTGTGTTGAGGCACAGATCTGAGGAAGGAAACCAAAACATTTCTGCATCATTGAAGGTCCCCAAGAACAGTGGCCTCCATCATTCTTAAATGAAAGAAGTTTGGAACCACCAAGACTCTTCCTAGAGCTGGCCACCCGGCCAAACTGAGCAATCGGGGGAGAAGGGCCTTGGTCAAGGAAGTGACCAAGTGCCCAATGGTCACTCTGACAGTAGTGATGCACCGATATAACATTTTTGGCCGATACCGATATTTTCCTTGCCAAAAAACCTGATACAGATAACCGATATTTAAAATTTTWGCGTCCTTTTAAGCATTCTAGTACAGTTAAATAGTTAAGACACACACAGACACAGAGGTCTAAGGCCCTGCATCTCAGTGCAAGAGGCTTCACTACAGTCCCTGGTTCGAATCCAGGCTGTATCACATCCGGCCGTGATTGGGAGTCCCATAGGGCGGCGGCGCACAATTGGCCCAGTGTCGTCTGGGTTCGGCCGGGGTAGGCCGTCATTGTAAATAAGAATTTGTTTTTAACGGACTTTCCTAGTTAAATAAAAAGGTTACACACACACAGATCAAAAAGTTATTGTTGGCATTTACGTATGTCCCCATTACCAGTAAAACATAATCAAAACCTATTTCTTTCACTTACTTGCTGTGCTGTTTCATTGTTCAGTCGTACATACGTAAATGTTTCATTGTTCAGTTTACATTTCACGTAAACCCTGTTTCTTGTCTGCATCGAAGTAGAAGTCCTTGTACATAGCGTCGAGCATGGTGGCGACAGAGTAAAGAGAGAATGCCACCGAACCGCTTGRTCACAGCCTGTGTCGGCAGTTTGTTGAGCAGGCGTTTCAATGACAGAGGGTATCACGTCTACTGCAGGCTTATTTCTCAAGTTGTTCAAATGGAGCTAGCTAGTGTGTTCATGTTTCCAAGTTTCAAACGTGTACAGATACATCCTTGTTTATAACCTCATCCAGAGAGCTCAGGACCTCAGACTGAGGCGAAGGTTCACCTTCCAACAGGACGACACTAGGCACACAGCCAAGACAACGCAGGAGTGGCTTCGGGTCAAGTCTCTGAATTTCCTTGAGTGGTGGCCCAGCCAGAGCCCGGACTTGAACCTGATCGAACATCTCTGGAGAGACCTGAAAATAGCTGTGCAGCGACGCTCCCCATCCAACCTGACAGAGCTTGAGAGGATCTGCAGAGAAGAATGGGAGAAACTCCCCAAATACAGGTGTGCCAAGCTGATAGCGTCATACCCAAGAAGACTCAAGGCTGTAATCGCTGCCAAAGGTGCTTCAACAAATTACTGAGTAAAGGGTCTGAATACTTATGTAAATGTGATCTCAGTAAAAGTAAAAGTACACATTAGCAAAAATGTCTGAAAACCTGTTTTTGCTTTGTCATTATAGGGTAGTGTTTGTAGATTGATGAGGAGGAAAAACAACTTAATACATTTTAGAGCAAGGCTATAACATTACAAAACCAGGAAAAAGTCAAGAGGCCTGAATACTTTCCGAATGCAATGTATACATGCCTCCTGTAAGACCCTATGATCTGTGAACTGTACATGATGCAGACAACATCTTGGTGTCATAATATTTATAGTGTGCTCTAACATATGGAGTAGAGGTCGACCGATTAATCGGAATGGCCGATTAATCGGGGCCGATTTCAAGTTTTCATAACAATCGGAAATCGGTATTTTTGGCCGCCGATTAAAAAAAAAAATGTACACCTTTATTTAATCTTTATTTAACTAGGCAAGTCAGTTAAGAACACATTCTTATTTTCAATGACGGCCTAGGAACGAGGCAGAACGACAGATTTTTAACCTTGTCAGCTCGGGGGATGCAATCTTGCAACCTTACAGTTAACTAGTCCAATGCTCTAACACCTGATTACATTGCACTCCACGAGGAGCCTGCCTGTTGGCGAATGCAGTAAGCTAAGGTAAGTTGCTAGCTAGCATTAAACTTATCTTATAAAAAACAATCAATCAATGACTGTCATTGCTCCAATGTGTACTTAAAACCTGTTGAGGATAGAGGGCGCTATTTTCACTTTGGGGAAAAATCGTGCCCAATTTAAACGGCCTCGTACTCTATTCTTGCTCGTACAATATGCATATTATTATTACTATTGGATAGAAAACACTCTCAAGTTTCTAAAACCGTTTGAATTATATCTGTGAGTAAAACAGAACTCATTTTGCAGCAAACTTCCTGTCAGAAAGTGAAAAATCTGAAATCGAGGCTCTGTTCCAGGGCCTCCCTATTAATTTGCTTGAAATGTATGACTATACATGCACTTCATACGCCTTCCACTAGATGTCAATAGGCAGTGAGAGGTGAAATGGGGAGTCTAGCTATATCTATGGTRWAAAGAGAGGTCTTGGAATGACATGACCRCAATTTCCTTTGTTCAGGAAGACGCGGGAAGGACATCAGCATTGGCTTCTGAAAAGCTTTCGTTATAGACGGCTAATATCTCCGGCTTTGATTTTATTTGATAAATGTGATAATATCATCGTAAAGTATGTTTTTTCAARATAGTTTTATCAGATTATTGAAAWTTTTTCGGGAGTTTTGGCGTGTTCCGTTCTCTGCGTTTGGTGACGATGGACAGCTTCGCGCCACTTGGCTAGTTTTGGTTGCTAATTCAACAGACGAAGAGGACATTCTAAATCCAAACAACYATTATTCTGGACAAAGGACCCCTTGTACAAGATTCTGATGGAAGCTCACCAAAAGTAGGACCCATTTATGATGTTATTTCGTATTTCTGTCGAAAATGTTTAGTATTATTTTCCGCTGTCTCGCTATAACGTAAGCTGTATGTCGTACTAAAGTTATTTTTAGAATTCTAACACGGCGATTGCATTAAGAACTAGTGTATCTATCATTTGCTGTACAACATGTATTTTTTAGTGAAGTTTATTATGAGTTATTTGGTCAGAATAGGTGAGTGTCAGAAAGTATATCCGGAGATTCTGGAAAAATGTTGCTACGTTTTCACAATGTATAACCACAGATTTCAGCTCTAAATATGCAKATTTTCGAACAAAYCATAAGTGTATTGTATAACCTGATGTTATAGGACTGTCATCTGATGAAGCTTATCAAGGTTAGTGAAATTATATATCTTTTGCTGTTTTTTTACGATCGCTAACTTTTGCTGTTGATAAATGGGTTGTGTTTTTGGCTATTGTGGTAAGCTAATATAATGCTATATTGTGTTTTCGCTGTAAAACACTTAAAAAATCTGAAATATTGGCTGGATTCACAAGATGTTTGTCTTTCATTTGCTGTACACCATGTATTTTTCATAAATGTTTTATGATGAGTATTTAGGTATTTCACGTTGGTCTCTGTAATTACTCTGGCTGCTTCGGTGCTATTTGTGATGGTAGCTGCAATGTAACACTATGATTTATACCTCAAATATGCACATTTTTCAAACAAAACATAGATTTATTGTATAACATGTTATAAGACTGTCATCTGATGAAGTTGTTTCTTGGTTAGTTTGGGTGGTTCTTGGTTAGTTTGGTTGGTTTTGTGCAAGCTACCTGTGCTGTGAAAGAAATGTCTGTGCTTTTTTGTATTTGGTGGTGAGCTAACATAAATATACGTGGTGTTTWCGCTGTAAAACATTTTTAAAAATCAGACATGTTGGCTGGATTCACAAGATGTTTATCTTTCATTTGCTGTATTGGACTTGTTAATGTGTGAAAGTTTAATATTTCTACAAAATATTTTTTGAATTTCGCGCGCTGCCTTTTCAGTGGAATGTGGGCGGAGTTCCGCTAGCGGAACCCCTGTCCTAGACAGGTTAACCATAAACATCAATGCCTTTCTTAAAATCAATACACAAGTATATATTTTTAAACCTGCATATTTAGCTAATAGAAATCTAGGTTAGCAGGCAATATTAACCAGGTGAAATTGTGTCATTTCTCTTGCGTTCATTGCATGCAGAGTCAGGGTATATGCAACAGTTTGGGCCGCCTGGCTCTTTGCGAACTAATTTGCCAGAATTTTACGTAATTATGACAACATTGAAGGTTGTGCAATGTAACAGGAATATTTAGACTAATGGATGCCACCCGTTAGATAAAATACGGYACGGAATAAACGTTTTGTTTGAGGTGATAGTTTCCGGATTAGTCAAAGGTATATGGTTTAGAGAGAAATAGTCGACGCGTTATAATTCCTGTAATAACTTGCGGCTGGATTTGAAAGGGGTTCCTTCGTTATTTTACCGTTCATGTCTTCCATAGAGAATGTCTTGATCTACTTCAAATAAGGTCTGTGTTTCGTGCCGGCTTAAASCGCCTCGACGTTTTGATACCCGTCAACATATTTTCATAAATCCACTCTACAAAAAAAATGATCTTCGCTTATATTTAGCAAATATTGATCAGAGTTACCTTGTCCAATGGATATCTACAGTTATATAATTGCCACGGTGATGTAAGCCTACACGAAACACAGACCTTATTTTAAGTGAATCTAAAAATATCCTATGCAATAAATGAAGGAACCGCTTTTCAGATTTTGCTAGGTGTCATGGGAATTATGACTCGCACTTTGGTTGTCAATTCTTACCATGCCCATTATTAAAATAGGATTTCCTGCATATAGAAATTAAGGTTTTTGTTTTCAACATTCATCACAGMTAACTTAAACTCAATTTTTATTCAAACAGTTGAGAGTATTTGTCTCCTAAGCAGACTCTTCAGTATCATTGTCACTTCAGAGCTGTGTGCGTGTGTGTGTATTTATGTATTATATTAAGTTAAAATAAAAGTGTTCATTGTTCATTCGGTATTGTTGCAATTGTCATTATTACAAAAATGTGTGTGTGTATGATATAATATATATATATATATATATATATATATAAAACATTTTTTTAAATAAATCGGCTGATTAATCGGTATCTGCTTTTTTTTGTCCTCCAATAATCGGTATCGGTATTGAAAAATCATAATCGGTCGACCTCTAATGTGGAGTATGTCTAAATTCTGAAATATAATTTCACATTAACTTTATTCACTCAACATAAAAAAAAATATGCATGTTAATATCCAGGTTGTATCACAACCGGCAGTAATTGGGAGTCCCCTAGGGCGGTGCACAATTGGCCCAGCGTCATCCGAGTTTGGCCAGTGTAGTCAGTCATTGTAAATAAGAATTTGTTCTTAACTGACTTGCCTAGTTAAATAAAACATCTCAAATCAAAAGTATCCTTTTTGATTTTGTTCATTTGAAGACATCGTTTGGAACAATATACTCTACAAGTACATCAGATTTCCAGTGGGCTCACTACTAATTCTGAAGATTTGATAAATTTTATAAGCACCACCAACACAGTGAATGGGAAAATGGATTCAAAGGGGACTCCCTCTGCTGGTAATTTGTTGAATGTTTAATCCTAAAGGAGGGCTGTGATTGGTTAATGACCTAATTTCTATGTATAAAATGGGTCATATCATTAAAAGTGCCATAGCGCTCACTCTGGAAATTTGACATGTTTGAAGAGTATATTGTCACAAATATGTCTAACAAATAAGCTAAATCAAATGGGGTACTTTTGAGATACGTATTTATTTATGTTGAATAAATAAATTAGAAACATTCAGAATCTAGACATAGTCCATATTGTCAAAATAGACCTATTGTCTAAAAAGAGTTTGTGTGAGAATAACTGCATTTTTTTATAGCTTTGATCCAGATACAAGAAACACTGCTGCAAACCATAACAGTTGTTGAGGCCTTCACACTTAAAAACAGTCTGGAAAGTTAGCAAATAAAAGCAAAACAACAAATAGGATTAACATGACATGAAAGCAAAGTAAACATTCATGGACTTGCTAAAACAATTGTTAAACTAGCTACAGATGTGACCAAAATTGACATGAAAGGGGAAAGGGGGAGAAGGTTTTATACTACCAAATTCAGTACTAACAGTTAAATTATCCCAACAAATGATAGGCCTATATGAAGCGATTTCAGTGCCAACAAAAATTGCATTTGAAATCCATATTTTTTAAATTTGTATTAGGATATTGAATAATTTTGAATTTGTAATGCACAAATTGAATCATGGAATTCAGAAATGTAACTTTCATTCCATGATTTGAAACTGAATTGAATAAATATTGCATTTCATTTTAAAATTCAATCCTTTCAATATTGATATATTCGATTTCAATATGGTAGATATTGCATTCATGTCTGTATCAAGTTTACAACTGATAAACTTGAAATTATCAAAGTTTCATATATAAACATCGCAGATGCATTCATATTCAGTTATAAAATTTAGTTCATAACATTTAGATTCAAAACCAGAGACAACATCCTGAAGAACAGAGAATCAAACACTCACTGTGGTAAACAAACTTCTGGCCGTTTCTGAAGCCAATGTGACATGTTTAATTTATTTCCTTCCAATGAATTTGGCTCTAGGATTTGAACCCAGCTATTATGACACCATTCTTGAATGCTAAGACTCTCTGGCGCATTGGCGTGCCTTATGTTCCCCTCTATGATGATCACAGGCTGCGTTAGAAGGCCCCCATAAGAATATAGTTGAAATGCCCTGTCATAGCCCTTCCACTCCCTATTTAATCTTGCTCTTGTGACGGTTTATTTATCCCAACCTGCTACGTGAATTATCCTAAACTGCTGCGTTAATTAGCCTAACCTGATACAAAAAGTCAAATCTGACGTTAATTTGACAAGAACTAGATTCCTTCTAGCCATGACCTCTTGGTGACTGACTTAGTTCGAACCTGGTCTCCTGCATGTCACAAGACTGTAAAGGACATCAATTTAGTTTATACAATTATTTTACAAACTAGCTTGATAGCGAGCTAATAGCAAACAAACACTTTGTTACATTTAAGCAAACTAGACAGCAATGAAACGGAATAGGCAATAGCGTAGCTAGCTACATAAATTGTTGAAACCGGCTTGCCATTGTTGTCTAGCTAGCTTGGTTGCAAAGTTGTTTTACTGACGCCATTCGCTAGCTAGATAAATTGCACAGCACTCAAGACAAATAGCTATAGTTTACGATAACAGTAGTCAATCTAGCCAGCTGGTTATGTGGCTGCTAGTTGACATATTAGGGTGTATTTTCAGAAAATAAGTTTCGTGTTTAGTACACGAAAAAACCCTTGGCCTTGGCCTAACGTTAGCAAGCTAACGGTAACGTTATCGTGTTATGCTGGCTAGCTTGTCAAAAGAGCTTCTTCCTCATCCAGTTAGCTAGCAATTGCCAAGGGACAAAACGGTCCACTTGTTATTAATCAAACATTACCGGTCCCAATATTTCTTGTTTCTTTTAACCTATAGCGACATCCATTATTCAAAGTGATCTCTGTATTACCTGTCCCCCAGGCTTTCTCTCCGTCCGAAACTGCGAAAAAAAACAGTAAGCTAACGTCATCGGCAAACTTAATGTCATATGACAGGATTTGTCCAATCAATTGCCAAGACTGCACTGGCAATCGATAGCCTCTTAGGGATCCGCCCCTTTTTTTCAATTTTCGCCTAAAATGACATACCCAAATCGAACTGCCTGTAGCTCAGGACCTGAAGCAGGGATATGCATATTCTTGATACCATTTGAAAGGGAACACTTTGAAGTTTGTGGAAATGTGAAATGAATGTAGGATAATATAACACATTAGATCTGGTAAAATATAATACAAAGAAAAATTATAATAAATGTGTGGCTTGTGCAATTTGATTTATTAAACACCTGGAACATCTTTGTTGGCGACTAAAATAGATTGTTATCCAATAAATCAAATCAAAATCAAAGCAATGTGTATAGGTCACGTGCACAGGATACAGGTGTAAATGGTACAGTAAAATGCTTCAGTAACTCTCCTAAAAAAAATGCAGTAGCCTACGATATCAATCAATAATCAAATGCCAAATACAAAGTCCCAAAATGTGTATTTATTTTATTTTATGTATTTTATTTCACCTTTATTTAACTAGGCAAGTCAGTTAAGAACAAATAGTTATTTACAATGATGGCCTACCAAAAGGCACAAGGCCTCCTGCGGGGACGAGGGCTGGGATTAAAAATAAATAAATAAATATATAAATATAGGACAAAACACACATCACGCCAAGAGAGACAATACAACACTACATAAAGAGAGACCTAAGACCACAACATAACAAGGTAGAAACACATGACAACACAGCATGGTAGCAACACAACAAGACAACAACATGGTAGCAGCACAACATGGTAGCAGCATAAAACATGGTACAAACATTATTGGGCACAGACAACAGCATAAAGGGCAAGAAGGTAGAGACAACAATACATCACGCAAAGCAGCCACAACTGTCAGTAAGAGTGTCCATGATTGAGTCTTTGAATGAAGAGATTGAGATAAAACTGTCCAGTTTGAGTGTTTGTTGCAGCTCGTTCCAGTCGCTAGCTGCAGCGAACTGAAAAAACGAGCGACCCAGGGATGTGTGTGCTTTGGGGACCTTTAACAGAATGTGACTGGCAGAACGGGTGTTGTATGTTAAGGATCAGGCCTGCAGCTATCTCAGATAGAGGGTAGTGAGGCCTAAGAGGGTTTTATAAATAATCATCAACCAGTGGGTCTTGCAACGGGTATACAGAGATGACCAGTTTACGGAGAAGTATAGAGTGCAGTGACGTGTCCTATAAGGAGCATTGGTGGCAAATCTGATGGCCGAATGGTAAAGAACATCTAACCGCTCGAGAGCACCCTTACCTGCCGATCTATAAATTACGTCTCCGTAATCTAGCATGGGTAGGATGGTCATCTGAATCAGGGTTAGTTTGGCAGCTGGGGTGAAAGAGGAGTGAATACGATAGAGGAAACCAAGTCTAGATTTAACTTTAGCCTGCAGCTTTGATATGTGCTGAGAGAAGGACAGTGTACCGTCTAGCCATACTCCCAAGTACTTGTATGAGGTGACTACATCAAGCTCTAAACCCTCAGAGGCAATAATCACACCTGTGGGGAGAGGGGCATTCTTCTTACCAAACCACATGACCTTTGTTTTGGAGGTGTTCAGAACAAGGTTAAGGGTAGAAAAAGCTTGTTGGATACTAAGAAAGCTTTGTTGTAGAGCATTTAACACAAAATCTGTGGAGGGGCCAGCTGAGTATAAGACTGTATCATCTGCATATAAATGCATGAGAGAGAATCCTACTGCCTGAGCTATGTTGTTGATGTAAAATGAGAAGAGCGTGGGGCCTAGGATTGAGCCTTGGGGTACTCCATTGGTGACAGGCAGTSGCTGAGACAGCAGATTTTTTGACTTTATACACTGCACTCTTTGAGAGAGGTAATTAGCAAACCAGGTCAAAGACCCCTCAGAGACACCAATACTCCTTAGCCAGCCCACAAGAATGGAATGGTCTACCATATGAAAAGCTTTGGCCAAGTCAATAAAAAGAGGAGAACAACATTGCTTAGAATCAAGGGCAATGGTGACATCATTGAGGACCTTTAAGGTTGAAGTGACACATCCATAGCCTAAGCGGAATCCAGATTTAATACCAAAGAGAATACTATAGACATCAAGAAAGCCAGTCAGTTGATTACTGACTAGTTTTTCCAACACTTTTGATAAACAGGGCCTATAACAGTTAGGATCAGCTTGATCTCCCCCTTTAAATAAAGGACGAACCGTGGCTGCCTTCCAAGCAATGGGATCGTCCCCAGAAAGGAGAGACAGTTTGAAAAGGTCGGAGATAAGCTTGCCGATGATAGGGGCAGCAACCTTAAAGAAGAAAGGGTCTAAACCATCTGACCCAGATGGTTTTTTGGGGTCAAGTTTCAGGAGCTCCTTTAGCACCTCGGACTCAGTGACTGCCTGTAGGGAGAAACTTTGTAGCGGGGCAGGGGAAAAAGAGGATTAGAAGGAGTGAGAGATGAGGAAATGTTGGATGGGCAAGGAGGCATGGCTGAGTCAAATAGGAATCCTGAATGATTGAAGTGGTGATTAAAGAGCTCAGCCATGTGCTTCTTGTCAGTAACAACCACATCATCAACTTTAAAGGACATGGGCAGCTGTGAGGAGGAGGATTTATTCTCTAGGTCTTTAACCATTTTCCAGAACCTCTTGGGGTTAGACCCACAAAGAGAGAACTGCTCCTTAAAGTAACTAACTTTGGCCTTCCGGATAGCCTGATTGCACTTATTTATCATTTTCTTGAACGAGAGCCAGTCAGCCTGAGTACGCGTGTGCCAAGCCTTTCGCCAAATGCAATTCTTGAGGTGAGTAACTCTGCAAGATCATGGTCGAACCAGGGTCTGAACCTGTTTTTAATTCTTATTTTCTTTATGGGGACGTGTTTGTTAACAATACCACTGAAAATATCAAAAAGGATGACTATGACAAATCAGGACAGGTCGTTTCACTGAGCAGCCATTATAAACACAGGCTGTAAAACAGTGATCACTAAGGTCATTACAGAAAACACCAGACTGATACCTATCAGGATTATTTGTGAGGATAACATCAGGAAGAGTAGCCTTTTCTGGGTGTTTGGAGTCATAACTTGTGGGATTGGTAATAATCTGAGAAAGATTTAGGGAGTCCCATTGCTTTAGCACCTGGCAGGTGGTTTAAGCATGTCCCTGTTTAGGTCACCTAGCAGGACAAATTCAGACAGTGTAAGGGGCCAGGAGAGAGCTTAGGGCAGGTAGGGTACACACCGGTGCTGATGGAGGATGATAGCACCCAGCAACAGTCAACAAAGAGCTATTTGAAAGTTTAATACTTAAAACCTGCAAATCAAATTGTTTGGGGACAGACTTGGTGGAGACAACCGACCACTGAAGGTGATCCTTGGTTAAGATTGCCACTCACCCACCTTTGGAAYATCTGTCTTGCCGAAAAAGGTTATAACCAGAAAGGTTAACATCAGTATTCAAAACACTCTTTCTCAAACATGTCTGAGTAATAACCAACACATCTGGATTGGAGCTGGGAACCCACACTTTCAATTGATCCATTTTAGGTAATAAGCTTCTAGTGTTAACGTGCAAAAAACCCAGGCTTTTACAAGAGCAGAAATCAGTGAAGCAGATATCAGAGCACAAGTCAGAAATGGGGCTAGCAACAGTAGWTGGGCCAGGGTGTACATACACATTTCCAGATATTATAAACAGTAATACAATCAAGACACAGCACAGGACAGGGAGAGCTCTGCAGTGCTGATTTATGACATCTGAATGTGCATCAGATCCAACAAGATCATATTGTACAGCAATTTCATCAGGTAACATGAATACAAAGCTGGCGAGAGGTGGTTAGAATAGGATGGGAGGCCAAAAGTCCATGTAACCAATAGAGAGTCAGAGTCTTGAGTGTGGGAACAAACATAGTCTGTCCCACGGTTGAGTAAAGAAAGTTTGTAGTCAACAAAGCATGCAGGAGTCACGAGGCAAATAGCAAAATGCACAAGAAAAAATAAAATATATAATGACTTGGGGCTAGCCATTGTAAGTTCAGAGTCACTCGCCCCAACAGTGCCTGTGTGCCGGAGGCGAGCGAAAGCTCGGGAGAGAGGGGGGAGTGTGGTGGGGGTACCTATACCAGACAGGGGGAGARAACCAGGGCAGACAGGGAACAGATCGCCAGGTGGAATCCAAGCATCAGTGCAGCAGGCAACGGGAGTAGGTGTCTCACCCACTTGGGAGAAGCTTTAACATGTAGTAATAAAAAAGTCAAATAAAAAAGTAATAAAACTAGTTATGAGAGAGTATGTACACATTACAATAGAAAACACATGCGCAGAATACAACTGGACTGGTGTAGACTTTACCGTGAAATGCTTACTTATGAGCCCTTCCCAACAATGCACAGTTGTGAAATAAAAATAAAAATGAACACAATAAAATCATACACAAGAATGGAGCTATGAACAGGGAGTATATACACTATATACAATATTCAGTATGATTTATAAATGTGCTATGTCAAATTATGGGGTCTGTTATATACAAGCAGTAAAGTGAGAAGTGACTTATATTGCAGCTTAATAAATAGTCATAATAAATATTAACAGCAGTGTTGACCATGGTGTGTGTTAAAGGCCAAGTGCAGTCAAAATTCAGTTTTCCTGTGTTTTGTATGATATTGTACAACAACTTTAAAAGTGTGAAAAACTGAATAATTGTTATGTCCTGATAGTTGCTGGTTGAAAATACAATCTACACAGGACCTTCTAATGAGCAGGTTTGCATGGCTGGGAGTTTCGGCTTACCATGGTGATATCACCATGCGGTACATTGGTTAATTGACCAATAACAACTAGTTTTCATTTGTCCCCTCTCCATTCAGACCACTCCCAGACAGTCCTAGCAAAATTAATGCTTTAGAAAATTGGCTATTTTTGTTCTCACGGCCGGTAGGGGGCCCCCAACCACTTACAGTAGGGAGTTAGAATAGTAGAATACACAAGGTTACAATTTCGAAAGTCGGCAGTGCATTAGAAGTTTTCCTCTTGTTATGTTAGTCACTCAATTAGCCCATGTCAGCTAACGTTTTACAGATTGCTAGGTAAGTTAGTCTAGACAGCTTTCTAAACCTTGTTGTAATCAAATCAAATCAAATCAAATTTTATTGGTCACATCCACATGGTTAGCAGATGTTATTGCGAGTGTAGCGAAATGTTTGTGCTTCCAGTTCTGACAGTGCAGCAATATCTAACATGTAATCTAACAATTCCACAACAACTACCTAATACACACAAATCTAAGTAGAGGAATGGAATAACAATACATACATATAAATATATGGATGAGCAATGGCAAAGCGGCATAGGCAAGACGCAATATATGGTATAAAATACAGTAT
>NC_036860.1:60737415-60775710 GCF_002910315.2 Salvelinus sp. IW2-2015
GGGTGGAGTATTTAACCATTTTTAGGGCCTTCCTCTGACACCACCTGGTATAAAGGTCCTAGATGGCAGGGAGCTCGGCCCCAGTGATGTACTGGGCTGTACGCACTACCCTCTGTAGTGTCTTAAGGTTGGATGCCAAGCAGTTGCCATACCAGGCAGTGATGCAGCCAGTCAAGATGCTCTCAATGGTGCAGCTGTAGAACTTTTTGAGGATCTGAGGGCCCATGCCAAGTCTTTTCAGCCTCATGAGGGGAAGAGGTGTTGTCCATGATAGTTCCTTAGTGATGTGGATACTGAGGAACTTGAAGCTCTCGACCCGCTCCATTACAGCCCTGTTGATGTGAATGGGGGCGTGCTCTGCCCTCCGTTTCCTGTTATCCACGATCAGCTCCTTTGTCTTGCTGAAGTTGAGGGTAAGGTCATAGACGGAAAGGTCATAGACTGCCAGGTCTCTGATCTCCTCCCTGTAGGCTGCCTCATCGTGTCAGTGATCAGACCTACCCCTGTTATGTCGTGGGCAACTTAATGATGGTGTTGGAGTCGTGCGCGGCCACYCAGACGTGTGTGAACAGGGAGTACAGGAGGAGACTAAGCACGCACCCTTAAGGGGCAAGTGTTGCCTACCCTCACCACCTGGAAGTTCAAGATCCAGTAGCAGAGGGAGGTGTTCAGTCCCAGGGTTCTTAGTATAGGGATGCTCTTGGGGGGCACTATGGTCTTGAACGATGAGCTGTAGCATCCCCACCTAGGTGTTCCTACCATCTTTACTCCCCACGCATGCAAAGCGCTACCTCACCCTCCATTTGGCAAATCTAATCAGAATTATATCCTCCTGATTCATTGTTACAAGCAAAAACTCAAAAAGGAAGTACCAATACGGATTTGGTCCGATGAAGCAGATGCTAAGCTACAGGACTGTTTCGTTAGCACAGACTGGAATATGTTCGGAGATTCATCCGATACCATTGAGGAGTTTACCACATTAGTCACAGGTTCATTAATAACTGCATTGACGACATCATCCCTGCAGTGACCATACTTACATATCCCAACCAGAAGCCATGGATTACAGGCAACATCTGCACTGAGTTAAAGGCTAGAGCTGCTGCTTTCAAGGAGCGGAATACTAATCCGGAAACATAAGAAATAATGAACCATCAAACAGGCAAAACATCAATACAGGACAAAGATCAAATCCTACTATAATGGCCTTGACGCTCGTCGGATGTGGCAGGGCTTGCAAACTGTCAAACTGTTCCCTGATTACAAAGGGAAAGCCAGCCAAAGGGAAACCTTTCCAGGTGGGAAAGGGCAGTGTGGAGTGCAATAAAGATAGCATCAATTGTGGATCTGTTGAGCCGGGTATGGGAATTGGAGTGGGTCTGGAGTGTCTGGGATGATGGTGTTGATGTGAGCCATGACCAGCCTTTCGAAGCATTTCATGGCTACAGATGTGAGTGCTACAGGGTGATAGTCATTTAGACAGGTTATCTTGGCAATGTTGGGCACAGGGACTATGGTGCTCTGCTTGAAACATGTAGGTATTACAGACTTGGTGAGGGAGAGTTTGAAAATGTATGTGAAGACACTTTCCAGCTGGTCTGCGCATGCTTTGAGTACACGTCCTGGTAATCCGTCTGGCCCTGAGGCTGAGTGAACGTTAACCTGTTTGAAGGTCTTACTCACATCAGCTACGGAGCGTGTAAGCTCACAGTCGTCCGTAACAGCTGGTGCTCTCATGCATGGTTCAGTGTTGCTTGCCTGGAAGTGAGCATAGAAGGAATTTAGCTCTTCTGGTAGGCTCGCATCACTGGGCAACTGGTGGCTGGGTTTACCTTTCAACCCCTACCAGGCAGGCTCCAAGGCCAGAACTCTTTGACAGCCTCCATGCTGGCTGCTACTCCTCCTCAGGAACAGCCTGCTGCTAGGTGAGTCTGGTGTCCCTCTTTAATTCACAATACTTCATGACTTCATTAGAGATACATTTTTTTGCAGTTTTACAGCAAATTTTCTGCAATTCTGACGATTTATTTTTGCCATGGGGTYGAGATAATTTTTGAAGTTTTATAGCTAATCTCCTGCAATTCTACGCATTTTGTAATGACTTATGCCATATGATATCTGAGTGAGAATGACTAACAAAATCATTGTGGGCCCCCTAAAGGTCATGACCCCTGGGCACGTGCCCTGCATGCCCAATCGGTATTCGGCCATGATTACTACAAGTTTAGYTAGCTGGCTAGACTAACTACCAATCTATAAATTGTTAACTGACATGGCTAACTGAGTGACTGTCAGTGACTGACATAACAAGAGAAAAAGTGCTGACGCACAACCAAATTTCGTAATTGCACCATGTGTATTCTGCTATTCTTACTGTTAATGTTAAGTTGAGACCCCGACTAAGTAATAATAATAATAGTTGTTTTTTTGGGATATGGGGCCGCATATCGGCCGGGGCCCCTAATCGGCTGCTTATGTCACTTATGCCTAGAACTGGCCCTGCACACCAGGCTAAAGAGGCTTCATCGAAATTGGTTCTTAAATCAGCTTGAGTTCCAAGCAAGGGATGGGGATCTTTGAAGCTTTCTCCACCAGAGAAAATATTAGAAGAAACATTTATATTGAGGAACATTTACCCTGCAGCAAGATAATGATTAATGAAGCAAATCTTTAAACGAGTAAATGAATTCTGCCAAATGTAGATGATTTGACCTTGATGATACAATTACAAAAGTTMATCAAAAACAAGTATTTCGTGTTATTATTATTATAACTATTATTATAACTTTATTAAGCCTAATAGACGATAAACAGATGAGAATTCCCTCTCCAAATGAACCCATTCATATATTTTTTTTACCTGTTAGATTTTATACAAATTAGGCCATATTTTTCGTCACCAAATGATGTCAGAGTAGGCGTATACAAGTTTCTGTTCTCCTCTACCCCACTGCTACTGACTGTGGCCTGGAGAATGAAGGGAGACGCTTCTCAGTTGTGAGATTACGTTCACAAAGGAAACTGGTAATGCTAAGAAAATATTAATTGCGCGTTCGCTTTTCTCAATCCATAAATGCTGACTTAAATTTGTAGCGTTTTCAACTTGTTTGCCTCTAATATTACAATCATGAGGGAGTAAGGAATTAATATTTGTCGGTGCGTGGAGCTTGTTCGTTTCCACAAAACGCTCCTGATTTTTCCAATGATTATGGCGTCACATCTGGAACAGTTTCTCTCTTTTTGAATTTCAAATGTTGAAAATATGAACGAGATCATGTAGTCGTGAAGCTGGCATTTGGAGAGCCGTTAAACATCAGGAGCGGGTGCTGAACATGCCCATGCAGCTGTTTTCACAAGGTATCTAAATGAGTGCTTTCTGGAGTTAATGGACAACTTTTCGCTCCACCAATGAATGATTGGAGTGGAGACGAATTTCTGGAAGATGCAATAGCTGAATATGATAGGAACTAGGAAGGGCAATGAATGCAAAACTAGGGATTTGGAAACGTTCCATACGCGTTGTGCTCTGGACTAAAAACTCATCCCCCACTTTACCTGTGCGTCCCAAATGAAAAAAGTTGTGAGTCGGTAGGCGGCGCACGTTCATACCTATGTTTTTCACTTCCTTACTTCATTTGAACAGAAAACAAATGCAGGAAGGAGTCGGGGTCGTCGGCACTGGCCAACACGATCTACTGAATCACAACTATTTCGTACTGAAACTTCGTGACTGGGGACGCAGTATCTTGTTCCAGCCATGATTCAGGCTACCTTTGGGTGACATACCCAGCTTTTTAAAGCTTGTTGTTCATAGAAGGAGTGAATGTGGATAATTATGTTAGTTCCGTCCTAACACACTAAAGAATAATGAATAACTATTTTGGGGGGGGAATATCATGAGATTTTGCTGATCCTCACCGCAGAGTCAAGACATCGATCATTCCCTGAGGGTGATCTACATAACTATAGGTTAAATTGCGGTCACTCAATGCGACCAGCTTCGATTCACCTGGCAGTTTCGATTGTAAATTATGATGAAGCTCAGTCGGCAATTCACTGTTTTTGGAAGTGCCATATTCTGTGTTGTTATCTTCTCATTGTACCTGATGCTGGATCACCTGCAATTAGACCATACCAAAAGTCCAAACAACGGTGGGGATAAATTGCAAAATGTAAGTTTTTCCATTTCGTTGGCTGTTTGGTTCAGATAAGCTACTTATTTTCTCACTTTTTGCAGTCTAGATCAGACATGCATGTATAKGATCGTAGCGTATAACTTGAGTGCAACGTTGTTTTTACATGGTTGCAAAAATATCAATGACTTTGTAAAGTAGCCCATTTCCTCAATATCCTATCTATGTTGTGTAGGAAATCACATAGAGAACTGGCGTTGTTTGGCTGCTGTAGGCTTACTGATTAGCCTACAATGTTATAACGTTACATTGTAGGCCTATCCAAGGTTCCAGACAATGTAAACACATTTTCAACTGTAGGCTGTACAGTAGGCTACATACTATCGTTGTGTTACATGATAGAGTTATTGTCTTGCAACAGATATGGTTCCAATGAACACACACACAAAAAAAAATGCATATTGAGATCTTATCGTGGGCCGAGTTGTGTGTTGCATAATTCCATTCCTGAATGAGTGAAAACTAGTCTTCCTAAGTATACGGGTTGCCTCCCACAATATTAACAATGTTCCAGTATACACCTATATTATTATACACCTATTATACACCCAGTGCTGTTGCCCTAGGTCTGAGATTTCTGAGACTAAGTGAAAACTGGTAAAAGTGGTAATGTTTGTGTAACAAGAAGGTGACTGACCACTTGTTTTCTATATAGTAGTCATTTCCACTTCCTGTCATTGAATTCTTAAAAAAATAACCGTATATGCATTGACACTTTGTATTTGTCGCCGTGGATGGCATAGGTCCTCATTTTGGTAACCCTACAATAATGTTACTTTTATAAAGGTTTACAAATACAATTTATTGGCAGTCAATTAAAATATTAATAGACTCATTATAGCTCATTTATAAACATTCATTGCATAATTATATGCATACTGTATTGTATAAAGCCAGTAAACTTGTTCTCCCCTGTCCCTCCTTCTCGTTCATCAGGGCCAGTTGTCCATCCTGCAGGATAAGATTGACCGCTTGGAGAGACTACTGTCAGAGAACAATGAGATCATAGCCAACATCAGGGACTCTGTGATCAATCTGAAGGAGTCGGTCAAGGATGGCCGTGGGGGTCTTGACGGCGGGAACATGAGCCAAGGGCCCTATCTAGAACTGCTGACTTCGCCTCCACTGGTCCTCCCTATTGACTCACAAGACTGTCAATTTGCGGCAAGGGAGTTCTCCAAGCCAGCAGATGGGGTGCAGGTAAGAGTTTTATAAGGTGGATACAATGAGAAACAAACAGTTCAAGTATTCGTGTAGCAACATTGTTATAGGATTGAACTGCGATCGGATCTGTTCAACATACTCCAGGGAAAGTTTGAAGTAAACAAACCTCCATGCACACAGTTAACTGCCAGTGTTTATTTTTATTGAACTCTGAATTTCACCTCTTTTAATAAGATATATCATTATATAAAGAGACACCATAATGATGTCATTACCATGATGCCAACCTTCCATGCTGAATTGCTCCCACCATCAGTGTGAAATATGAAGCCTTGTAATAGCCATGGGGACGATACTTATTGCAATGTGTCGTGGTTATGGTGTTGAAATGAAGGACAAATGTTAAAACCATTACACTACCATTACACTACCACTGCCAATAATATGTTATTGAATATTTTTCCAATTAATATTATGAGCACACAGACTGCGTAATGCATTAGTATACAGCTCGAATGAATTCAAACAGGTGTAATCTGAAAAGGTTTGGTTATATTATCTGGTCTGGTTGGACTATCCTTTTCCTTTCCAGGTTGTCCATCAAGTCAGGTCAGGTATTGAATGCCAGCTTATCGGAAATGTTTCTGGTTGTATATGTGGGAAACGTAAAGGGGACTGCAGTTTGACTTGAGAGACAGGTTTCTTTATAAAGAGTTAATACCTTTAGTTACAGTTAAGTCACTCTATACACAAGAATGTCACAGATCGAAAAGAAACCTTTCACTCCTGTGCTTAAATAGACAGAATGAGACACCATATGTCTGTGTATACATCAGGGCTCATCAACTAGATCCAGCCACGGGCTGATTTTTTCATGAGTGGATGGTCYGGGGGGCGGAACATAATTACAAATCATTTGTAGACTGCAAATTGACCGCAAGAAGCCCAAACATATATAATGTTTGACTAAAACATAATAATTTCAAACCTTGCTTACATTCATATACGATCACGCGTCTCTCTATTATGCATGGGAATACTTGGGAACAGATTTCTTAAATTAAAATCGCTTGGAGCTGATTTCCTGGTGTTTTTACAGTCTTTTATGTCTAACAATGAAAATTCCCCCACATAATAATACAAAATAATTAATATACTGTATATATATATWTTTTTTTAAATTAATTAATTAGTTTATTTATTTATTTTGCTCAAAAGACAAATAAATAAAATCACATTTGGCCAGCTGGCCGCCAGTTGGGGAACCCTGATATACAGTATATCTCATCATATTTGTTCTTGACATCAATCATGATAACAAGCTAATTTCTATGATTTAAATTCCTGTTATTAAAATCATGGCTTTAGTCAGTGGCTCTCGTACCATAGAGCAGACATTATTTAATATTGTCCTCTTTGTATCACATTCCATTCATTCCATCATTTTATTTGGCCAAAAGACAAAGAGACATTTAAGTTAGTGTGAGTCCCAAAGAAACACCAAGCGGTCTCAGTTTGTGGTAGAATTTCCATCTCTCACTTGCATTCTTCTGACCTGCTGATGTCACAGATATGACTGTTATCGTACACATATTTTCATGAACAGATTCACTGCTTTCTTTCTTTTCTCTGTGGTGGATTAGGCACTTGACTGCCACTGTGACTTAAAGTAAACACAAAACTGAATCAAATACATGAAACTTCCTTGAACAAATTCAAGAGTACATAGCCTAATAAAGTGAGGCTTTGCTGCAAACTATACATTTTAGTCATTTAGCAGACGCTCTTATCCAAAGCGACGTACAGTAGTGAGTGCATCCATTTTTCATACTGGTTCCCCGTGGGAATCGAACCCACAACTCTGGCGTTGCAAGTGCCATGCTCTACCAACTGAGCCAGGCTTGACCCCATTTACCTCAAGAATATCCCACTATTTGTTTTTTGTTGTTTATTTTTCAGTTGCTAGATGTGTATGACCTCCTGACCTTTGACAACCATGATGGGGGAGTGTGGAAACAAGGCTTTGATATCACCTACCAGGAGAATGAATGGGACAGCGAGCCACTGCAAGTCTTTGTTGTGCCCCACTCACACAATGATCCTGGTAAGCAGTGCACTACTTCTGAGCGTTAAACGGACATTACACTCCAAAATCAGGTTYTAGTTCTTCACAATTGATGGCGTGGGACATGGATTTATCTTGACACAAGACTACTTTAGAGGTTTGAAAACATTTGTAAAATGTTTATTTTGGAGTATATTGTCCCTTTAAAGCTAAACTGGAAACACTGGACATTGTTCTGTGACCTCTTTAATGCTTTTGTTTTCTCTACTTAATGCAGTCACACCTTGTGCAAACAGGAAGCAAGGCGTGGGCCGCTCCACAGCAGAGTCAGGATTCATATTTCATTGGTTACCAATGTAATTAGCGCAGTAAAAATAACAGTTTTGTCATACCCATGGTATACGGTCTGATATACCATGGCTGTCAGCCAATCAGCACTCAGGGCTCAAACCACCCAGTTTATAATGTGGCATAGACGGGTTGCTTAATTATACAACATGAAGATGTGTGTGGTGTGGCACCACTACTGTAACAATGGAGAAAGAGACCTAATCTATCGGTTTTGACCATTGGTGTGTTTGACCTCTCATTATAAAAAAGGGCTTTCTGCTTTCTTTCTTTCAAATGGCCTGATATTTATTGACAAGATGACATAGAGCAATTGATGAAAGTCTTGTCCTGTTACCTTTAGAAAAAATATATACAGTACCAGTCAAAAGTTTGGACACACCAACTTATTCAAGGGTTTTTCTTTATTTTTACTACTTACTACATTGTAGAATAATAGTGAAGACATCAAAGCAAATCAAAGAAGCCAACCTTTGCCTTGATGACAGCTTTGCACACTCTTGGCATTCTCTCAACCAGCTTCATGAGGAATGCTTTTCCAACAGTCTTGAAGGAGTTCCCACCTATGCTAAGCACTTGTTGTATGCTTTTCATCCACTCTGCAGTCCAACTCATCCGAAACCATCTCAATTGGGTTGAGGTCGGGTGATTGTGGAGGCCAGGTCATCTGTTGCAGCACTATCACCCTCCTTGGTCAAATAGCCCTTACATAGCCTGGAGGTGTGTTTTGGGTCTTTGACAGGTTGAAAAACAAATGATAGTCCCACTAAGCGTAAACCAGATGGGATTGCGAATTGCTGCAGAATGCTGTGGTAGCCATGCTGGTTAAGTGTGCCTTGAATTCTAAATAAATCACTGACATTGTCACCAGCAAAGCACCCACACACCATCACACCTCCTCCTCCATGCTRCACGGTGGGAACCACACATGCGGAGATCATCCCTTTACCTACTATGCGTCTCACAAAGACACAGTGATTGGAACCAAAAATCTTACATTTGGACTCATCAGACCACAGGACAGATTTGCACCGGTCTAATGTCCATTGCTCGTGTTTCTTAGCCCAAGCAAGTCTCTTCTTATTGGGTCTTCCTTTAGTAGTGGTTTCTTTGCAGCAATTCAACATGAAGGCCTAATTCATGCAGGGTCCTCTGAACAGTTGATGTGTCTGTTACTTTAACTCTGTGAAGCATTTATTTGGGCTGCATTCTGAGGTGCAGTTAACTCTAATGGCCTTATCCTCTGCAGCAGAGGTACCTCTGGATTTTCCTTTCCTTTGGCGGTCGTCATGAGAGGCAGTTTCATCATAGCGCTTGATGGTTTTTGTGACTGCACTTGAAGAAACGTTCAAAGTTCTTGAAATGTTCCGTAGTGATTGACCTTCATGTCTTAAAGTAATGGTGGACTGTCGCTTCTCTTTGCTTATTTGAGTTGTTCTTGCCATAATCTTGCCATAATATGGACTTGGTGTTTTACCAAATAGGGCTATCTTCTGTATACCACCCCTACCTGGTCACGACACAGCTGGTTGGCTCAAACGCATTAAGAAGGAAAGAAATTCCACAAATTAACTTTTAACAATGGCACACCTGTTAATTGAAATGCATTCCAGGTGACTACCTCCTGAAGCTGGTTGAGAGAATGCCAAGAGTGTGCTCCCTGTTCACCCATGACTACATGGCCAGGCACGACTCCAACACCATCATTAAGTTTGCCCGACGACACAACAGTGGTCGGCCTGATTACCGACAACGATGAGACAACCTATTGGGAGGAGGTCAGAGACCTGGCCGTGTGGTGCCAGGATAACAACTTCTCCCTCAACGTGATCAAGACAAAGGAGATGATTGTGGACTAAAGGAAAAGGAGGACCGAGCACGCCCCCATTCTCATCAACGGGGCTGTAGTGGAGCAGGTTGAGAGCTTTAAGTTCCTTGGTGTCAACATCACCAACAAACTATCATGGTCCAAACACACCAAGACAGTCGTGAAGAGGGCACGACAAAGCCTATTCCCCCTCAGGAGACTGAAAAGATTTGTCATGGGTCCTCAAATCCTCAAAAGGTTCTACAGCTGCACCATCGAGAGCATCCTGACTGGTTGCATCACTGCCTGGTATGGCAACTGCTCGGCCTCCGACTGCAAGGCACTACAGAGGGTAGTTGACTCTGTACTGGTTCCCCTGTATATAGCCTCCACATTGACTCTGTACTGGTTCCCCTGTATATAGCCTCCACATTGACTCTGTACTGGTTCCCCTGTATATAGCCTCCACATTGACTCTGTACCGGTTCCCCTGTATATAGCCTCCACATTGACTGTGTACTGGTTCCCCTGTATATAGCCTCCACATTGACTCTGTACTGGTTCCTGTATATAGCCTCCACATTGACTCTGTACCGTAACACCTGTATATATCCTCCACAAATTTGGGGGGGGAAACTCTGTACCGTAACACCCTGTATATAGCCTCCACATTGACTCTGTACCGTAACACCCTGTATATATCCTCCACATTGACTCTGTACCGTAACATCCTGTATATATCCTCCACATTGACTCTGTACCGTAACACCCTGTATATAGCCTCCACATTGACTCTGTACCGTAACACCCTGTATATAGCCTCCACATTGATTCTGTACCGTAACACCCTGTATATAGCCTCGCTACTGCTGCTCTTTAACTATTACTGCTGCTCTTTTATTTATTTTTTATTTTTTTACTTAACACTTATTTTTCTTAAAACTGCATTGTTGGTTAAGAGCTTGTAAGTAAACATTTCACTGTAAGGTCTACACCTGTTGTAATCGGGGCATGTGACAAATACAATTTGATTTGATTTGATTTGAAGCTGTCAATAAGGCGGGGGTGGCTACTTTGAAGAATCTTACTTTTTGATTTGTTCAACACTTTTTTGGCTACTGCATGTTTCCATGTGTTATTTTATAGTTTTGATGTCTTCGCTATTATTCTACAATGTAGAAAATTGTAAAAATTGTAAAAATGTACTGCTACTGTGTATATATATCAGAAAAAGAACACAATTGATCAGACGCATCAGAAGCCTGTTTTGAAAAATTTCCTCAATAGTACATTTTGCACAGAAACAGCCTTTTAATGCTGTGTTGCAGTGTGACTTAAAGGCGTAGTCCCTCACTAGACATTCCAGAGACTAAGGCGTTAGTGTAGGCACTAAGAGTAGTCAGTGCTGGGCGTTTGTCACATCACGTGTAAGCACAGTAGCAGCATCTGCAGCCCAGTAACAGCCAAGGCCAGCCTATTCTTTGTGCCTGAGATTGGGTAATTCTTCAGTAACCCAAGATGGCTTTCTGGTTTAACTGGGCTGATTCTCCCTTAGAGTTGTATACAGTAGCTAATGACAATACTCACGCCCTTGCACAGTTTAAAAGCACTCATGCCTGTGTGCCTTCTACTGAATTATTTATCCTATTTTATCTTGCAGAGGAAATACTTTTTTGAATGCATTTGATTTTCATTGGACATGTGATGACATTATGTTGTTAAATCAATGGATGTGGCATATTGATTGAACCACATGTTCTGCTCATTCACCTGATGATGYTGGCTTTATTAACTCTATGGCAGACACACACACACACAGACAGACAGACAGTCTACAGTTGTAATGTATGCTCTACCACTTTGTCATATTTGTCCATTTGTACGTTCTCAGGATGGCTGAAGACGTTTGACGACTACTACCGGGACCAGACCCAGCACATCCTGAACAACATGGTGGTGAAACTCCACGAGGACAGCCGCAGGAAAATGATCTGGTCCGAGATCTCATACTTCTCCAAGTGGTGGGACAACATCGACGACCAGAAGAGAGACGCTGTCAAGAGGTAGTCTGTCTGTCTGTCTCTGTCACTCTAGCTTCAAGGTGATACTGAAATCAATATGAGCAGCAAATCACTTCTGGTTTATGTTATTGTGTTGTTGATATAGCTTGGCTGCTGTAAACGTGGAATCTAATTCCTCAGTGGATTTACAATAAGATTCCGATGCTCCTCTGGTATTCCCATTTTAATTAAAGCAAGGTTATGCCTTGCTTAGGGGCAGCGGTTTTATAGGGTTTCTAAAAAATGAAATGAAATTAGAAATGACCCACTGGACAAAAACTGGTCAAATCAACGTTGTTTCCACGTCATTTTAACCAAAAAAATGATATGTGACAACTAGGGTTGGGTGGTATCCAGATGTTCATACCATCATACCATTTCTGTACCATACCGGGGTCTACGCTATTACCGGAAGTGCACACAAGAAGCACTATTTTTTGACGCACAAAACAATTGAGGCAACAGGGATGTTGATCCAGGAGGGGATTGAATGTCTCTGCTGTAACCAAGAAGCTTGATCTTGACATCGAGACACTTAGCTAGCAAGTTAGCAAACCAAATGCATAGCTGGAGCTCTGAGCCGGATACAATTTATTTGACACTTAGATTTAGATTTCTTACAGTTAAAATTTACTTACAGTGTACAAAATATTAGGAACACCTTCCTAATATTACGTTGCAGCCCTTTTTCCCTCAGAACAGCCTCAATTCATCAGGGCATGGACTACAAGGCGTGGAATGCGTTCCACAGGGATGCTGGCTCATGTTGACCCCAGTGCTTCCCACAGTTGTGTCACGTTAGATGGTTGTCATTTGGGTGGTAAACCATTATTGATACACGGGAAACTTGAGCGTGAAAAACCCATCAGCGTTGCAGTTCTTGACACACTCAAACCAGAGCCTCGCACCTACTACCATACCCCATTCAAAGGCACTTCAATATTTTGTCTTGCCCATTCACCCTCTTAATGGCACACATACACAATCCATGTCTCAATTGTCTCAAAGCTTAAAAATCATTTTTTTTAAATGTATTTTTTTTATTTTTTTTTATATTTTTTTTTACCTTTATTTTACTAGGCAAGTCAGTTAAGAACAAATTKTTATTTTCAATGACGGCCTAGGAACAGTGGGTTAACTGCCTGTTCAGGGGCAGAACGACAGATTTGTACCTTGTCAGCTCGGGGATTCGATCTCGCAACCTTTCGGTTACTAGTCCAACGCTCTAACCACTAGGCTACGCTATAACCTGTCTCCTCTTCATCTACACTGATTGAAGTGGATTTAACAGGTGACATCAATAAGGGATCATAGCTTTCACCTGGATTCACCTGGTCAGTCTATGTAATGGAAAGAGCAGGATGTTCCTAATATTTTGTACACTCAGTGTATAGTTATAAGCAGTGGCATAGCATGCACTCCTGCAGCCGCGGCGAGGGGAAATACCCCGGTATACGGTATAAACGGTATATTGGCCAAGCCTAGTGATGGCGTAAGGGAACGTAAGGGACTTTCGTAATTTTTTCGCCTAACTTTTAAAATAAATCCTAGTTTACAATAAAAAAAATATTACTCTGCCTGGTAACAGGAGTGAATTGGTTTGAATTGCCTTAACCAGCCAAACTGATTATGGTCTTGTGGTCCTCAAATCAATTTTGTTTGTGAGAGGCACATAGGTTAACACATGTTCTCGCTCACTCTGCCTCAGTCTCTTTAGCCACTTAATAATTAAAAATAGGATGTAATAAATGTATCACTAGTCACTTTAAACAATGCCACTTTTTATAATGTTTGCATACCCTACACTACTCATCTCATATGTATATACTGTGCTCTATACCATCTACTGCATCTTGCCTTTGCCGTTCGGCCATCGCTCATCCATATATTTATATGTACATATTCTTATTCATTCCTTTACACTTGTGTGTAAAAGGTAGTTGTTGTGAAATTGTTAGATTACTTGTTAGATATTACTGCATGGTTGGAACTATAAGCATAAGCATTTCGCTACACTCGCATTAACATCTGCTAACCATGTGTATGTGACCAATACAATTTGATTTGATTTGTCCCCTTGGGAATGTAATGGTTGCCAGTCAGGGGTTTCTCTGGAAGTGACATGGAGGGGGATTCAGAGGGTTCTCTACTTCAGAAAACAGCCCCAAAAGCAAGAAGCAGGGTGTCACAAATGTTGTGTGCAAATGCTGTGTGCATTGGCCATGCTCACAACGAGCTACTGACGGGTAGGGTTCAGCAGCTAGCCTTGGGGGATACACAAACTGTGTATGAAATGCAATAAACATTTCAGCTGCAGGTTAGAATTCCAATTAGGAGCACAAGCAAACAGCCTTAAGGTGAAGAATGGAGGGAGATCTAACACAAATATTTATTCACTATTGATTTGATGCGCAGGGAGTTCTAAGCAAACCAGATCCATTTTTTTTGTTGAGAACATTCTGTGTTTACAATTTCTTTTTGAGTGTCATTGCTTATGTAATAACTTATTTTCTTTGCATGTTTTATTTTATGTCAGCAAATTGAAGGTCTGGCGCTTAATGATAAAATGTTCCCTGTTACAGTACACGGAGTAGCATTGCTCGAGAAATTCGAACAAACGACCTCATTAATTCTTTAGAACTTTTAGAATTGGAAAGGGACATGTTTTTGAGCGGCGTGTTTCGGTTTGTTGAAGGGACGTGTCCATCCGTCCTCGTTAGGATGCGGTGTTGCTATCTGCTCAGTGAAGATGGCACCTGCTTTCACCACTCCAACTTTTCAACACCAGGACAGACCTACACGACACACCACTTCCACCTGTCCAATCATAGAACAATGAAGGAAACCTTCTGGTGATTGAATGATGGCAGAGAAATATCACATTTCCGTGGAGAGAAAATAAAGAGCAATTTCAACTTGTTATTATGAAAATTGCTGAGTCCTTGTCCTTTGTTTTGCTTATCCATGCTCTTATTTAAGGGGCTCGCCAGGGACACATTAGGGAAGTTTGCAATTGAAATATGCTCGGCGAACAGAGAAAAGATGCTGAATCGCAATCATAGCAAGGTTTCCTGTCCTAAAGAGAGATGGGAGTAACTCCTTAGGTGGTTGATTTTACTCTTAGGACTTAGGAGTAAGACAATTCAACAGCTACAGAGGAGAAGATGGTTCTTGTTGTCGCAATAAGTAGGGCCCTGATTTTTTTTCTCAGCCACACATGAGGTGATGTCTCGTACAACTAAGGGTGCGTTCGTAAATTCACTCTGGCCATCTACACCAATTTCAGAGCACTCTCGTCTGAGTGGGCCAGAGCACAGAATAACTGATGAATTTACAAACGCGAAACCCCCTTCTGAATATGACCGGTGTCAGTAAACATCTGCAAAAAAAACATAATTAAATTGTTGCCAACCCCACAGTTACAGTCACCAACGCTCTAGATAACATGAAAACTAGGGAGAGTAAAATGGTCATAGTGAGGTGTTCTCTCATTTGTGTTTGGAAGTAGCTAGCAAGCTAGCCAACTTTAGTCAGTTAACTTGGGTGCCTGACTCACGTTGTGAGGTCACAACGCTCGAATCAACCCTACTCCTCGGCCAGAGTGTCCAGTGTGTGCTATGAACGCTCCGAGATTTACAAACGGACAGTTCCTCTGTGTAGATTAGAGAACCTTCCAGAAGGACAACCGTCTCTGTAGCACTCCACCAATCAGGCCTCTATGCTACAGTGACAACGCTCTGAATTTATGAACGCCCAGAACGCACTCTGGCACTCCATAGTGAATTTACAAACACCCTAAGATCTATTACACCTTTAGGATTTACAAACACACTCTAAGATCTATTCCACCTTTAGAATTTACAAACACACCCTAAGATCTATTACACCTTTAGGATTTACAAACACACCCTAAGATCATCCCCTTTAAGGATTTACAAACACACCCTAAGATCTATTAACCTTTAGGATTTAAAAAACACACTCTAAGATCTATTCCCCCTTTAGAATTTACAAACACACCCTAAGATCTATTCCACCTTTAGAATTTACAAACACACCCTAAAGATCTATTCCACCTTTAGAATTTACAAACACACCCTAAGATCTATTCCACCTTTAGAATTTACAAACACACTTTGTGTTTTTTGGCTTTGAGCTATGAAATGGTAATTGACTGAGCTGATTGTCTTAGAGCCTGAATGATAATTTTCCTCTATGTTGTTTAGTCTGTTTGAGCATGGCCAGTTGGAGATCACAACGGGAGGCTGGGTGATGCCTGATGAAGCCAATTCGCATTACTTTGCATTAATTGACCAGCTATTGGAGGGACACCAATGGTTGGAGAGAAATGTGGGTGAGTGCATAAAATATCAGGAGTTAGTTATCTGGAAAGAGATCATAAAAAGGACATTTGTTGGCAAGCACAACATATTGGTTATTTTGCATGATTCAAACAAAATGATTTGCACACTTTAACCATCAGAGATTTTATCTATCAATTTATATATCAAATGAAATGTATTTATAATGCCCTTTTTACATCAGCCAATGTCACCAAGTGCTTATACAGAAACCCAGCCTYAAACCCCAAACAGCAAGCAATGCAGAAAAACTCCTTAGAAAGGCAGGAACCTAGGAAGAAACCTAGAAAGGAACCAGGCTCTGAAGGGTGGCCAGACCTCTTCTGGCTGTGCTGGATGGAGATTATAAGAGTACATGGCCATTAATCGTTCTTCAAGATGTTCAAACATTCATAGATGACCAGCAGGGTCAAATAATAATCACAGTAGTTGTAGATTGTGCAACAGGTTAGCACCTCAGGAGTAAATGACAGTTGGCTTTTCATAGCCGAGCATTCAGAGGTTGAGACAGCAGATGCGATCGAGAGAGAGAGAGAGAGTGTGTCGTGAACAGCAGGTCCGGGCAAGGTAGCACGTCCAGTGAACAGGTCAGGGTTCCATAGCCGCAGGCAGAACAGTTGAAACTGGAGCAGCAGCACGACAGGGTAGCATGACAAGGTATGAACAGATGAACCCAGTGGCAGCTGGTGACTTAAAAAGTTAGGGAGGATGACTGATGCAAATGTGTTGATTCAGAGTTCAGACAACCTTTTAATTATGCTAATGTTTGACCTGTGTAACATATGTTTATTTCAAGGATTTTTATGGAATGTTTCATAGTTTTTTATTGTTTATAATTTTTCCTCAAAAAAGGAGGACTGTTGCCAACCTCCTCTGCATGAACCTGAATTTTCCCTCTATTCTCCCCTGTTAGGAGTGAAACCCCAGACGGGCTGGGCTGTGGACCCGTTTGGCCACTCCCCTACCCAGGCGTACCTGTTGAAACAGGCTGGCCTGGCCAACATGCTCATCCAGAGGGTGCACTACTCCGTCAAGAAACACTTTGCCAGTCAGAAGACACTGGAGTTCTTCTGGAGACAGAACTGGGGCAAGTAACCCGACTAAATGTAGCCCTGTGGCTCTCCCAGGGTGCTCTTCCAGAGTCAGTGTTTCACCTAGCTAGAAGGTAAGGGGTCCTGCCCCACTTATACAATTGTAGGGGAAACACTGCTCAGTGGTTCAGGTACTATCTTAGCCATTAAATTAAGCATTTAGCATTTACAAAGTCCTAGTTCTACTGCAAGTCTATGGACAGAAACAAAAGAACATGACCTCAGAGTGACTAGTACATACTCATGTAGTCAGTAGAAAACAAATCCTTCTAATTCCTGTACATATTTAGTGTGACAGATGCTGTGGATGGTTTGATGCCGTGTGTTGAACTCTGGGCAGTCAGCTTGTGTAACTAACAGCACTCYGATAAGCGACAGCAGCATCTGCTGCCTACAGTATTGAGCCGCTCAGACCATCAGCAGGGGGATTTCTCATGTCCATAGATAATTATGTGGGTGCTTTTATTAGTCCTATTTAACACATGTACAAGTGTGTATTTGATCTTTTTTGCATATCCCAATTCCCCCTGAGACATGCTCAGAGAGTGGGGTCACGGCCAGGTTTAGCCATTATTAACGGTGACCCTGGAGCAATTAGGGTTGAGTGCCTTGCACAAGGGCACGTTAACAGATATTTCACCTAGTCAGCTCGAGGATTCGAACTAGCGACCTTTTGGTTACTAGCCCAACGCTCTAACCGCCAGGCTACCTACCTTACACAAGTGTCATATGAAGGCATGCTCCTTTCTCTTTGGTCTCATCTTATAGCATCTGTGGTAGAAGGGATTCTCTTTGTATGGACTGAGGCCTGCATGGCTTAAACATGTCTTGCTGCTACTTCATGCAATGAACAGACCTGGGTTCAAATGGTGTTGGATTCCTTTCTATTTGCATTTGAAGAATGTAGACCACAGCCTCATGACTAGAGGGATGGAGAGTTTGGAGGTCAAAGGTCTGATTCACATTGGCCATGAACCATCTGCTGTGTGTGTGTGTGTGTGTGTGTGTGTGTGTGTGTGTGTGTGTGTGTGTGTGTGTGTGTGTGTGTGTGTGTGTGTGTGTGTGTGGTGTGTGTGGTGTGTGTGTGTGTGTGTGTGTGTGTGTGTGTGTGTGTGTGTGGTGTGTGTGTGTGTGTGTGTGTGTGTGTGTGTGTGTGTGTGGTGTGACAGGGAGCAGTTGGTACAGACACGGCATTAGTTCGTTAGTGGTTCCATGCAGCTATGATGTATCTAAACGGGTGATTACTCAAACCTCTAAGCCCAAATGATGTAGTACTCATTCATGCTTTTCACTAGGTAGACAGACGTCTAATCGTCTGCAATGCCAAAGAGAGCGGCTGTCTGTTCAAGTTGTTATTTACGTCATGAAAATGATCAAATACTGTTATGATTATTTAATAGCAGACAATGATGAAAGAGCAGATCAGGTTGTGTTCTGTTCGTATGTTTTTATGTTATTCTCAGTGTTATAGACATGAGTTGAGTACTTCTTGATGAAAACTAGTACTGTTTGTTTGGCAATGTGGTGCAGTTCTCCCAGTATGGCCAAAGGGGATACACACCCTAATTATATACACTGCTCAAAAAAATAAAGGGAACACTTACAACACAATGTACTCCAAGTCAATCACACTTCTGTGAAATCAAACTGTCCACTTAGGAAGCAACACTGATTGACAATAAATTTCACATGCTGTTGTGCAAATGGAATAGACAAAAGATGGAAATTATAGGCAATTAGCAAGACACCAAATAAAGGAGTGATTCTGCAGGTGGTGACCACAGACCACTTCTCAGTTCCTATGCTTCCTGGCTGATGTTTTGGTCACTTTTTTGAATGCTGTGGCGGTGCTTTCACTCTAGTGGTAGCATGAGACGGAGTCTACCGCCACACAAAGTGGCTCAGGTAGTGCAGCTCATCCAGGATGGCACATCAACTGCGAGCTGTGGCAAGAAGGTTTGCTGTGTCTGTCAGCGTAGTGTCCAGAGCATGGAGGCGCTACCAGGAGACAGGCCAGTACATCAGGAGACGTGGAGGAGGCCGTAGGAGGGCAACAACCCAGCAGCAGGACCGCTACTCCGCTTTGTGCAAGGAGGAGCACTGCCAGAGCCCTGCAAAATGACCTCCAGCAGGCCACAAATGTGCATGTGTCTGCCTCAAACGGTCAGAAACAGACTCCATGAGGGTGGTATGAGGCCCGACGTCCACAGGTGGGGGTTGTGCTTCCAGCCCAACACGTGCAGGACGTTTGGCATTTGCCAGAGAACACCAAGATTGGCAAATTCGCCACTGGCGCCCTGTGCTCTTCACAGATGAAAGCAGGTTCACACTGAGCACATGAGCACATGTGACACGACGTGACAGAGTCTGGAGCGCCGTGGAGAACGTTCTGCTGCCTGCACATCCTCCAGCATAACCGGTTTGGCGGTGGGTCAGTCATGGTGTGGGGTGGCATTTCTTTGTGGGGCCGCACAGCCTCCATGTGCTCGCCAGAGGTAGCCTGACTGCCATTAGGTACCGAGATGAGATCCTCAGAGCCCTTGTGAGACCATATGCTGACACATGCACATTTGTGGCCTGCTGGAGGTCATTTTGCAGGGCTCTGGCAGTGCTCCTCCTTGCACAAGGCGGAGGTAGCGGCCCCTGCTGCTTGTTGTTGCCCTCCTACGGCCTCCTCCATGTCTCCTGATGTACTGGCCTGTCTCCTGGTAGCGCCTCCATGCTCTGGACACTACGCTGACAGACACAGCAAACCTTCTTGCCACAGCTCGCATTGATGTGCCATCCTGGATGAGCTGCACTACCTGAGCCACTTGTGTGGGTTGTAGACTCCGTCTCACTGCTACCACTAGAGTGAAAGCACCGCCAGCATTCAAAAGTGACCAAAACATCAGCCGGAAGCATAGGAACTGAGAAGTGGTCTGTGGTCACCACCTGCAGAATCACTCCTTTATTGGGGGTGTCTTGCTAATTGCCTATAATTTCCACCTTTTGTCTATTCCATTTGCACAACAGCATGTGAAATTTATTGTCAATCAGTGTTGCTTCCTAAGTGGACAGTTTGATTTCACAGAAGTGTGATTGACTTGGAGTTACATTGTGTTGTTTAAGTGTTCCCTTTATTTTTTTGAGCAGTGTAGCTTAGACTCTGGACAATGTTTTGAAATATATTATCTACATGAGTAAAAGTCTTGTGGGTTTTAAGTTGGAAGACTTGAATGAAATTTAAGTTGAATGAATAGTTGAATAACAGTCTGAGAATGTTGTTTTACCTAACGTACTCACTATACTGGTCAAATAGCACTAAAATACGGCATATTATAGAAGCTTTCTGAACACTATCATCTGTATGCTCCTCACCCTCTATTTTCCCTTCAGGGTGGGTTCAATTCCATTTCAATTCCAGTCAATTCAGGAAGTACAACGATTCCAATTCTAATTCTCTTCCAAAACTTTTCAATGAGGAACACTTGGAATTGGAATTTGGTTTACTTTCTGAATTGACTAGAATTTAAATGGAATTGACCCCAACCCTGACTCCCTCTATTCAATATAAAATGCAGGGGTCAAATACAAGTCATGGAAAACTGACATTGATGTAGTGGTTGGAAACGCCTCTCTGTGCTCTTGTTTTGAGAGACAGACATCCTGTGGAATAATAGAGAGCATGGCTAGAAATGTGCCATGTYGGAGATGACAGGAAGTGGGCCCCTTCCACTGCTGGACAAATAGGATTTAATCTCTCTCGCCAATTAATCATCGGTTCAATGCCAGAGCAGATTATATCCACCAAAGTTATTTKATATCATTATCATCGACCAGGCATGAGTTTTAATTCTAACAAGGGATAAATGTTAGTACTTTTGAATAGCGCATGCATGCCATGGCCAGTCTCATTGAGATAGAAATGTAATTACATGCTAGCTATATGTTTACAGTCCATGTTCTGAAATGTTGTCTTTGTACTGTCAAATGCAAGTACCACACATGAAGTACCCGTATTTTATGTTCTACTTTAATATTCTATTTTATTCTATTTCAAATCAAATCAAATTGCATTTGTCACATACACATATTTCTAATGCAGGTGCAGCAAAATGCTTATGTTTCTAGCTCCAACAGTGCAGTAATACCAAACAATACAAAACAATACAGACATCCAAAAAAGAAAAAGAAAGAAATTAAGAAATATCAGAATGTTGTATTTCATGTTCTATCTGTGTGCAGACCCAGCCTCCAGCACGGACATTCTATGCCACATGATGCCCTTCTACAGTTATGATGTTCCCCACACGTGTGGTCCCGACCCCAAGATCTGCTGCCAGTTTGACTTCAAAAGACTTCCTGGTGGGCGGGTCAGCTGTCCCTGGAGMGTCCCCCCTCAGCCAATCACGGATGGGAACGTACAACAGAGGTGACCAATTACATAGAAATGGAATGAGAATGATATACTGTATTATTATTATTATAATTATTATTATTATTATGTATCTCAATAACCACTGGACTTGGCTGTGAAATACAAAATTCAAATGACAAATACTTTATTGTCCCATTGGATTTACTTGAGGCAGGAAATTGTCTTTGGCTTGAGGCTCACAGTTTAAAAAAAAAAGGCTTGCCTCTCCCTGGTACAGAATAATTTTACAAACACTGGTTTATGTGGTAGACAGACAGTCCACATTCTCTCCATGTTGATGGTGTTATGGTGTCTCCATGTTGATGGTGTTATGGTGTCTCCATGTTGATGGTGTTATGGTGTCTCCATGTTGATGGTGTTATGGTGTCCTCAGTGTGATGGTGTTATAGACAAGGATCAAACACGTTGTGTGAACAAGATAAGACATTGACGCCACTGTAGGATAATCTGTTGTGGTAATAGGAATTTCAGATGGCGTCTGTTTTTCTAACAGAAGGCTCTGATGATAAGTGGACTTTCTGATTCAGTAGCAAATCCAAGAGGAACTTGTTTGCACCCAGTGTTCCCTTGGTGTCTGATTGCACAACATGGCCCTAACAGATAGCGGCAGATGGACAAGGGTTGAACTAGAGAATTGGGAGGCATTAAAAGTCTCAAAAGTAATATATGGAAATACACAAGCAACCCCTCTCCACACACACACACACACACACACACACACACACACACACACACACACACACACACACACACACACACACACACACACACACACACACACACACATATATGCATTTTTGTTGAAAATTACAGCTTAATATGTCATGAAAAATTGTGACTCCGTTGTAGTAGTCAACTATTTTTCCCATAATCCCAAGGGTTCAGATGCTGCTGGACCAGTACAGGAAGAAGTCCAAGCTGTTCCGAACCAAGGTGGTGATGGTCCCCCTAGGGGACGACTTCCGCTATGCAGAGGCCTTGGAGTGGGACCAGCAGTTCCAGAACTACCAGAAGCTCTTTGACTACATGAACTCTCATCCAGAACTACACGTCAAGGTCTGACTTGTGACCTGGGTGCTAGAATGTTGTGTGAATATGCAGGAGTAGAGTTTTGTTTAGCCATTTCCTTTTCTGGATGCCATCTTAAATTCAGGTTTATTGGGTTTGCATTGTTGGAAGATGGTGGGGTGTAAGGTTTTGATGCAGCGCATAATTGGAATGACTGATGCCCGATAGTGTAATGGTGTGTTTCGTTGGCTCCCTAATTCCTGCCCTTCTTGATTTTTTTGTGTGTCCAGCTATTGCAATGGTACACTGCTCTCAATAAAGCAGAAAAGTAAACTACCCTGCAGCATTGATAGATCTATTTTCAATTTGTCTCTCAGGTTCTCTATCATAAATCTGCTTTATATTCCAACTGACGTATTCTGTTCTAGGCTCAGTTCGGCACCATCACGGATTACTTCAATGCTCTTCGTAAATCGGCCATAGACCCCGGTCACGCTAGTGCCTCTTTACCGGTGGTCAGCGGCGACTTCTTTACCTACGCAGACCGAGATGACCACTACTGGAGTGGCTACTTCACCTCCCGACCCTTCTACAAACGCCTGGACCGTGTGCTGGAGTCACACCTCAGGTAGAAGCACTTGCAGTTCATTTTCTGCAACTTATTTGTCCTTCTTTATTTCTCATTTTCTTATTTGCAACTTATTGTTACATTTCAGTAATCATCCAACACAGATTACATTTCTTTTGTTACAAGGAGTACATTTTCAACATAGAAAGTGAATCACCTTAAGCACCGGATTGCATGTCTGATTAAGGTTGCAGTGTACACGAGGGAATTCCAATTTAGCTGTCAATAGACCAAGCAACATAGATTATTTATTTATCTAGACTAGAGTTGTTGCTGGGAAACAGCCAAACCACATAGATTATTTATTTATCTAGACTAGAGTTGTTGCTGGGAAACAGCCAAACCACAAGGCTAGAACTAAAGTATGCTAATATATATGTTTATATGCCATATATACAGTTGAAGTCGGAAGTTTACATACACCTTAGTCAAAGACCCATGTGATYAAAGAAATAAAAGCTGAAATAAATCATTCTCTCTACTATTATTCTGATATTTCACATTCTAGAAATAAAGTGGTGATCCTAACTGACCTAAGACAGGGACTTTTTACTGTCTTTGGCTAAGGTGTATGTAAACTTCCGTTTTCAACTGTATATATGGCATATAAACATHTATATTAGCATACTTTAGTTCTAGATAGACCAAGCCTTGTGCTTTGGCTGTTTCCCAGCAACAACTCTAGTTTGGCCGGGGTAGGACGTCATTGTAAATAAGAATTTGTGACTTGCCTAGTTAAATAAAGTTTAAATAAAAAAAACATTTGAAAAAAGTATAATGACTGTCATTCATATTCCATTCACCAAGCTCAATGTAACGTTGATATGTTTAGGGTACCTCATGATACTCATGAGGTTGCTACAACRTAGCCTACGAATGACAGTTTACAACATACACTACAAAAGTATGTGGACACTTGCTTGTCGAACATCTAATTAGAAAGTCATGGGAATTAATACGGAGTTGGTCCCTCCTTTGGTGCTATAACAACCTCCATTCTTCTGGGAAGGCTTTCCACTAGAGCAGGTATTCCCAAACTGGGGGTACGCACAATGTCGTCGGGGGTACGACAAATAAAAATGTGTTTCACTTTTTTTTAATTTTTTTTAATTTTTAAATTCTTCACATTTTCAAACAGTCCATTGATATTTTCCAACGGGGCTATACATTTGGGTGAGTTTTTTTTCTCGCCTGAGTAGCCTCGTTTCACTGCCAAAAATATAATTGAACCATCTAGTGTTCAGCGAAATAACAACACAATATCAAATACAGGTAGCCTAGTCAAATAATTAACATCCAATCATGTTAACGCTTACTCCCTCGTGGGAATTCCACTAACGGTCCGTATGTAGCCAAACGTAGCTGCTGTTCATTCCGCTTGCTCTAAAATTAATTTATAAATGGTTTAAAAAAGTAAGGCCCGTGTCCAACTCCCGTGTCCAACCTGCGTCCATAGTACTGCTACTACCAGCAGTATGACACCTGCACCTGTCAACGACACAAGTTGTTCTGCTTCCACGAGCACATCCCATGCTAGCATCAGTAATTCTACATTTGTCTTTAGCCCAGCTAGCATAGACAGTGACAGTTGTGAATCTGATGCAGCTGAAGAGCTACTGCCCCCTTACCCGGGAAAGCACTGAACAACAGACAGGGACGTTGGACCATCGAAGAGGCGCAAATAAGATGAGAACTACATTGATTTGTAGTTCACTTATATTGGTAATAGTGCCTTTCCTCGGCCACAGTGTGTTATATGTGCAAAAGCACAACTCAATGAAACCTTCACTCTTGGGCAGACATTTAGAAACAAAACATGCCAATTTGAAAAATAAGCCACAGGAGTTTTTTGAGCGAGAATTAAGATGACTTTTGAGTAGTAAGACATGTATTAAAGCAACAGATACCATTAATAAGAAGGGACTAGAAGTGTCTTACATGATGAGCTACCAAGTGGCTAGGACAGGCAAGCCCCATACTATTGTGGAGGACTTAATTCTTCCTGCTGTCGTGGATATGGCTGGGACAATGCTGCGAGAAAAGGCCCAAAAAAAGATACAGACAATACCTTCATCAAACAACACTGTTTCAGCCTCCCGAGTGGCACAGTCGTCTAAGGCACTGCATCACAGTGCTAGCTGTGCCACTAGAGATTCTAGGTTCGTGTCCAGGCTCTGTCGCAGCCGACTGCGACCGGGAGACCCATGGGGCGGTGCATAATTGGCCCAGCGTCGTCCAGGTTAGGGCAGGGTTTGGCCGGCAGGGATGTCCTTGTCCCATCGCACACTAGCAACTTCTGTGGTGGGCCGMGCGCAGTGCACGCTGACACGGTCGCCAGGTGTACAGTGTTTCCTCTGACACATTGGTGCGGCTGGCTTCCTGGTTAAGTGGGCATTGTGTGGCTTGGTTAGGTTGTGTTTCAGAGGACACACGGCTCTCGACCTTCGCCTCTCCTGAGTCTGTACGGGAGTTGCAGCGATGAGACACGACTGTAACTACCAATTGGATACCATGAAAATGGGGTAAAAAAATGTAATTAAAAAAACATTGTTTCACGACGTGTCAGTGCCAAGAGATGTTTTGAAACAATTACTGTTTCACCTACAAGCCAGTGAATTCTATGCATTACAGCTGGATGAGTCAACAGACGTGTTGGGCCTGGCACAGCTCCTGGTATATGTCTGTTACGTTTATGGGTTAATTAAGGAAGACCTCCTCTTCTGCAAACCAATGGAAACCAGGACAACAGGAGAGGATATTTTTAAAGTACTGAAAAGCTTTGTGACATCAAATGGACTTTGGTGGTCAAGATGTGTTGGTATCTGTACTGATGGTGCAAAAGCCATGACAGGGAGACATAGTGGAGTGGTAACGCGCGTGCAAGCAGTTGCTCCCGACGCCACTTGAGTACACTGCAGCATCCACCGAGAGGCTCTTGCTGCCAAGAGAATGCCTGACAGTTTGAAAGACGTTTTGGACACTACCGTGAAAATGGTTAACTTTGTTAAAGCAAGGCCCCTGAACTCTCATGTATTTTATGCACTATGCAATGATATGGGCAGCGACCATGTAACGCTTTTACAACATACAGAAGTGCGCTGGTTATCAAGGGGCAAAGTATTGACACTTTCTTTTAAATTGAGAGACAAGCTTAAAGTTTTCTTTACTGACCATAATGTTCACTTGTTTGACCGCTTGCATGATGACGAGTTTCTCACACAACTGGCCTATCTGGGTGATGTTTTTTCTCACCTGAATGATCTGAATCTAGGATTACAGGGACTCTCCGCAACTATATTCAATGTGCGGGACAAAATTGAGGCTATGATTTAGAAGTTGGAGCTCTTCTCTGTCTGCATTAACAAGGACAACACACAGGTCTTTCCATCATTGTATGATTTTTACTGTGTAAATTAACTCAAGCTTACGGACAATGTCAAATGTGATATAGCGAAGCACTTGAGTGAGTTGGGTGCGCAATTACGCAGGTACTTTCCCGAAACGGATGACACAAACAACTGGATTCGTTATCCCTTTCATGCCCTGCCTCCAGTCCACTTACCGATATCTGAACACGAGAGCCTCATCAAAATTGCAACAAGCGGTTCTGTGAAAATTTAATTTAATCAGAAGCCAATGCCAGATTTCTGGATTGGGCTGCGCTCAGAGTATCCTGCCTTGGCAAATCACGCTGTTAAGACACTGATGCCCTTTGCAACCACGTACCTATTGTGAGAGTGGATTCTCGGCCCTCACTAGCATGAAAACTAAATACAGACCGTGTGTGGGAAATGATTTAAGACTGAGTCTCTTGCCAATACAACCCAACATTGTAGAGTTATGTGCATCCTTTCAAGCTCACCCTTCTCATTAACCTGTGGTGAGTTATTCACCATTTTAAAAGTTTTATATGTAAGATGGCTGAATAAAGAGCAAAATTATTGATAATTATTATATTATTATTTGTGCCCTGTCCTATAAGAGCTCTTTGTCACTTCCCACGAGCTGGGTTGTGACAAAAACTCACACTCATTCTTATGTTTAATAAATGTATTGTATAGTGTGTGTGTGGCAGGCGTACAATGATTGCAAAAAACAACATTTGAGAGTACGCTGACCCTGGTGCTAGAGGGGTATGCAGCTGGAGGTTGAATGTTTGAAGGGGTACGGGACTATAACAAGTTTGGGAACCACTGCGCTAGAGCATTAGTGAGGTTGGGCACTGATGTTAGCTGATTAGGCCTGGCTCGCAGTTGGCGTTCAAACTCATCCCAATGGTGTTCGATGGGGTTGAGGTCAGGGCTCTGTGCAGGCCAGTCAAGTTCTTCCATACCGATCTTGACAAACCTTTTCTGTATTGACCTCGCTTTGTGCAGGGGGCATTGCTATGCTGAAACAGGAAAGAGCCTTCCCCAAACTGTTGCCACAAAGTTGAACCTACCACTTCACGGCTGAGCCGTTGTTGCTCCTAGACATTTCCACCTCACAATAACAGCAATAACACAATAACATCCTATGACGGTGCCACGTTGAAAGTCACTGAGCTCTTCAGTACGGGCCATTCTAATGCCAATGTTTGTCAATGAAGATTACATAGCTGTGTGCTCGATTTTATACACCTGTCAGCAATGGATCTGACTGAAATAGCCGAATTCACTAATTTGAACGGGGGTCCACATACTTTTGGCCATGTAGTGTAGGTGCACAGGTCGAGAGAAATGTGACAGACATTGACACAATCAATACTGCCTTGCACAATCTTACCTGCATCTAGCTGATCTAGGGTGTAATCATTAGTCCAACAGTTGCAAACGAGAGTTTCTATTGGACAAATTCAGGTATTTTTATCCCCGTTTTGTTCCATTTGCTTCCATTTAAGATTTTTTTTWAAACAGAATCAGCGGAATGAAGACACTGATCATACGCAAACACAGTTCATAGCAGACACATTCAAACAGCATGATCCTTTTGATCGTTGAATAATTCCTTCTCACATCTACGCGTTCTCCTCCTCTCACCTTTTCCTTTCGCTTGTGGACTTCAGTGCACAACACATCAGCTGTCTGTAACCAGGCGAAAATACCTTTCCAAGCCAAATCTTCATATCATAACCGCTACACACAGCCTACATCGTTGTAACCATATTAGCTAACGTCAAGTCAACATAGCTACCCGAACTAAAGTGTTTGTAAACCCGCTACAATCATGCAGTACAGTGTACTGTTAGCAAGCAGTTTAGCAGTTTCACTGGCGGGCCCCGGTGGCAATAAATTAATCAAACCAAGAGCTTACATTGACTTAGAATAGTTCCAGTGTTGGATAGCCATAGCCAGCTAGGTAACATTAAATCTCTCTCTGTTGGAGTAGGCTAAACTCTAGCTGCATTTGCTAGCTAAATAAGTGAAAGTGAAAGAAATATGAAATATAGCTAGCTCTCTCTCTCTCGCTCGCTTCTCCTTCATTTTTGAATAAAATAATTAGTTCAAAGCGGTTCGACTATTGTCTTTCGCTCTCTTTGAGTCAACTACTCACCACATGTTATGCACTGCAGTGATAGCTAGCTGTAGCTTATGCTTTCAGTACTAGATTCATTCTCTGATCCTTTGATTGGGTGGACAACATGTCAGTTCATGCTGCAAGAGCTCTGATAGGCTGGAGGACGTCCTCCGGAAGTTGTCATAATTACTGTTTAAGTCTATGGAACGGGGTGAGATCCACGAGCCTCCAAGGTTTTGTGTTGAAGTCAATGTACCCAGAGGAGGACGGAATCTAGCTGTCCTCCGCCTACACCATGGTGCTACCCATGGTAGAAGGTCTACTGTTGAGTCTACTGTAGACCTTCTTTGCTGCAAAACAGTGTGTTTTAATCAATTATTTGGTGACGTGAATATATTTAATATGGTATTATCTAAGAAGGATAACTTTTTTAATGTTTCACTTTTTATTTTTATGAAGTTCACTGAGGATGGTCCTCCCTTTCCTTCTTTGAGGAGCCTCCACTGATATATATATATATATATATATATATATATATATATATATATATATACACTAACATTCAAAGTTTTGGGTCACTTAGAAATGTCCTTGTTTTTGAAAGAAAAGCTATTTTTTTGTCCATTAAAATAACATCAAATTGATCAGAAATACAGTGTAGAAATTGTTAATGACCATTATCAACAACCATCACTCCTGTGTTCCAATGGCACGTTGTGTTAGCTAATCCAAGTTCATAATTTTAAAAGGCTAATTGATCATAAGAAAACCCTTTTGCAATTATGTTAGCACAGCTGAAAACTGTTCTGATTAAATAATCAATAAAACTGGCCTTCTTTAGACAAGTTGAGTATCTGGAGCGTCAGCGTTTGTGGGTTCGATTACAGGCTCAAAATGTCCAGAAACAAAGAACTTTCTTCTGAAACTCGTCAGTCTATTCTTGTTCTGAGAAATGAAGGCTATTCCATGTGACAAATTGCCAAGAAACTGAAGATCTCGTACAACGCTGTGTACTACTCCCTTCACAGAACAGCGCAAACTGGCTCTAACCAGAATAGAAAGAGGAGTGGGAGGCTCCGGTGCACAACTGAGCAAAAGGACAAGTACAATAGAGTGTCTAGTTTGAGAAACAGACGCCTCACAAGTCCTCAACTGGCAGCTTCATTAAATAGTACAAGCAAAACAACAGTCTCAACGTCAACAGTGAAGAGGTGACCTCAGGATGCTGGCCTTCTAGGCAGAGTTCCTCTGTCTGTGTTCTTTTGCCCATCTTCATCTTTTATTTTTATTGGCCAGTCTGAGATATGGCTTTTTCTTTGCAACTCTGCAGCGATGCTCCCCATCCTACCTGACATAGCTTGAGAGGATCTGTAGAGAAAAATGGGAGAAACTCCCCAAATACAGGTGTGCCGAGCTTGTGGCGTCATACCCAAGAAGACTTGAGGCTGTAATCACTGCCAAAGGTGCTTCAACCAAGTACTGAGTAAAGGGTCTGAATWCTTATGTAAATGTCATAAATCAGTGTAGATGAAGAAGAGGAGACAGGTTAAAGAAGGATGTTTAAGCCTTGAGACAATTTAGACATGGATTGTGTATGTGTGCCATTCAGAGGGTGAATGAGCAAGACAAAATATTTAAGTGCCTTTGAACGGGGTATGGTAGTAGGTGCCAGGCACACCGGTTTGTGTGCGTCAAGAACTGCAACGCTGCTGCGTTTTTCACAGTTTCCTTTGTCTATCAAGAATGATCCACCACCCAAAGGAAATCCAGCCAACTTGACACAACTGTGTGAAGCATTGGAGCTAACATGGAACATGGGCCAGCATCCGTGTGGAACGCTTTCCACATTTTGTTGTGTTACAGCCTGAATTTAAAATTGATTACATTTTGATGTTGTGTCACTGATCTCGACATACCCCACGATGTCAAAGTGGAATTATGTTTTTTATTGAATTTTTTACTAATTAATAAAACACGAAAAGCTGAAATATCTCGAGTCAATAAGTATTCAATCCCTTTGTTATGGCAATTCCAACACAACACATCACTGAGTACCACTCTTCATATTTTCAAGCATGTTGGTGGCTGCATCATGTTATGAGTATGCTTGTCATCAGCAAGGACTATGAGTTTTTTAGGATGAAAAGAAAAAGGAATAGAGCTAAGCACAGGCAAAGACCTAGAGGAAAACCTAGTTTAGTCTACTTTCCCACAGACACTGGGAGACAAATTCACCTTTAAGTAGGACAATAACCTAAATGTCAGACCCTGGCCTTAGTTATCTTTGTTTTCTTTATTATTTTAGTTAGGTCAGGGTGTGACATGGGGGATGTATGTGTTTTTGTATTGTCTAGGGTTTTTGTATGTTTATGGGGCAGTGTTCAGTCTAGGTGTTTGTATGTCTATGGTTGCCTAGATTGGTTCTCAATTAGAGAGCTGTCTATCGTTGTCTATGATTGGGAGCCATATTTAGGCAGCCATAGTCATTAGGTAGGTTGTGGGTGATTGTCTATGTCTATGTGTAAGTTGCCAGTGTCTGCACTTATTGTTTTTATAGCTTCACGTTCGTCTGTTTGTTGTTTTGATTAGTTTGTATAGTGTTCGTTTAGTTTTCGTCTTCATTAAAGAGAAGAATGTATTGTTATCACGCTGCGCCTTGGTCCTCCTCACTTAAATGTTACGACGAACGTGACACTAAAAGACAAGTCCAAATATACACTTGAGTTACTTACCAAGACCACATTGATTGTTCTTGAGTAGCCTAGTTACAGTTTTGACTTAAAATCGTCTTGAAAATCTATAGCAAGACTTGAAAATTGCTGTCTAGCAATGATGAACAACCAACTTGACTGAGGTTGAATCATTTTTTGTATAATAATAGGCAAATATTGTACAATATTGGTTTGCAAAACTCTTAGAGACTTACCCAGAAAGACTCACAGCTGTAATTGCTGATAAAGGTGATTCTAACATGTATTGACTCAGGGGGTTGAATACTTATCTAATCAAAATATATTAGTGTTTTATTTTCCTTTAATTAAAAAAAAGTTTAAATGTTTCTTCCGTTTTGACATTACAGAGGATTGTGTAGATTGTTGTATTTAAAAAAAACTATCCACTATCCATTTTAATGCCACTTTGTAACACAACAAAATGTGGAAAAAGTAATGGTTTGTGATTACTTTCTGAAAGCACTGTATATGCTAATGAGTGAATGAAACAAATGCAAATGTGAATTAACAATTGCTTTAATTGCTTAATTTTTTGTGTGTAGAAGAACAAGCTATAGGATGAAAAATAGCTGCGTTTTGGCACGGATACAGCCGACTAGCCCTAGCTAACACTACCTAGCTAACACTACCTTACAAATCGATACTTGGAGTCAAAGTATTGATAAAATATAGTCCAAAATAATGTTGCGATATGTAACTAACATTTTTCCCCCCCATACCTACTGTCACCTTCCCGGAGGGGGTTAAACCCCCAGCAGGTGCAACCAAGCCAGACAGGTTGAATGGTAGGAGGCAGACCAAGCAGTCTCTGGCCCTGCAGGTTGGGGGTTGTGCATGGGGCTAACTCCCCCACCACATAAACAATAACTTGGCACAGAAACCTTTACTAAAAAGAAACAGACTGGATCAAAGGCAATGACCCAGGGGAGATCTTCTCTCTCCTGTGACTGTGAATGAAGGATAAATGCTAGTGCTAACTAAAAAGGCATTAAAGTCAAGTCTGTCTGGTCAGTGTTTGAGGTTATTAGATGGTGGACCATTAGATTTGCTTTCATTTCTTTCTTCATCAACTGTGTAAAACACTTTGGAGTGAGAACACCAAACTTGAATATTTTATTGGATCGATACTTCAACATTCATCAATATGCAAGAGTAGTTGGTGAGAAACATTTCATGAAAAATTTAAATGAAAGTTTTTAACAATCATATTATTTTAATCAAGACTTTCTAATCAGGCCCAGTTGGAGATATTGAGGTATTGATTTCCTTTGTTTTGACTGTTCAGATAAAGGCATAATCTTTCTGGACCCCTGGTGTGAGACAGTCAAGGGGGTAGGTGCAGGAACTAAGCACACAGAGATGACTGTGGATAAGAGGTGTCTGTCTGTCTGTCTGTCTACCCTGGGTCTCGACCCCGCCCTGTGCAACTGGGTACTGGACTTCCTGACGGGCCGCCCCCAGGTGGTGAGGGTAGGTAACAACATCTCCACCCCGCTGATCCTCAACACTGGGGCCCCACAAGGGTGCGTTCCGAGCCCTCTCCTGTAGTCCCTGTTCACCCACGACTGCGTGGCCATGCACGCCTCCAACTCAATCATCAAGTTTGCGGACGACACTACAGTGATAGGCTTGATTACCAACAACGACGAGACGGCCTACAGGGAGGAGGTGAGGGCCCTCGGAGTGTGGTGTCAGGAAAATAACCTCACACTCAACGTCAACAAAACAAAGGAGATGATTGTGGACTTCAGGAAACAGCAGAGGGAGCATCCCCCTATCCACATCGACTGGACAGTAGTGGAGAGGGTAGTAAGTTTTACGTTCCTCGGCGTACACATCACGGACAAACTGAATTGGTCCACCCACACAGACAGCGTTGGGAAGAAGGCGCATCAGCGTCTCTTCAACCTCAGGAGGCTGAAGAAATTCGGCTTGTCACCAAAAGCACTCACAAACTCCTACAGATGCACAATCGAGAGCATCCTGTCGGGCTGTGTCACCGCCTGGTACGGCAACTGCTCCGCCCACAACCGTAAGGCTCTCCAGAGGGTAGTGAGATCTGCACAACGCATCACCGGGGGCAAACTACCTGCCCTCCAGGACACCTACACCACCCGATGTCACAGGAAGACCATAAAGATCATCAAGGACAACAACCACCCGAGCCACTGCCTGTTCACCCCCATCTCCAGAAGGCGAGGTCAGTACAGGTGCATCAAAGCAGGGACCGAGAGACTGAAAAGCAGCTTCTATCTCAACCATCAGACTGTTAAACAGCCACCACTAACATTTAGTGGCTGCTGCCAACATACTGACTCAACTCCAGCCACTTTAATAATGGGAATTTATGGAAATTTATGTAAAAATGTATCACTAGCCACTTTAAACAATGCCACTTAATATAATGTTTACATACCCTACATTACTCATCGCATATGTATATGTATATACTGTACTCTATACCATCTACTGCATCTTGCCTATGCCGTTCTGTACCATCACTCATTCATATATCTTTATGTACATATTCTTATCCCTTTACACTTGTGTGTGTATAAGGTAGTAGTTGTGGAATTGTTAGGTTAGATTACTCGTTGTTATTACTGCATTGTCGGAACTAGAAGCACAAGCATTTCGCTACACTCGCATTAACATCTGCTAACCATGTGTATGTGACAAATAAAATTGATTGAGTTGTCTGTCTGTCTGTCTGTCTGTCTGTCTGTCTGTCTGTCTGCTTCTGTCTGTCTGTCTGTCTGTCTCTGTCTGTCTGTCTGTCTGTGTCTGTCTGTGCACCATTGTGTTTGACTCAGTAGTAGAGCAGTAATGAGTGTCTCCTCTCCTGCCCCATGTCCCACTATCTACAAAGCCTTTAACCAGCAGCACAGGCATGGTCCTGGGGCCTCAACACTGGGGTCTCCCCCTCTCCACCACAGACTGTCTGTCTCACTGTGAGCCCCCACAGACAAAGCCCTCATTACAGACCAACCTCCAGACCCCCACATACACACAGCATCTCACACACCATTGCCCAGAGCAGAGAAATACCAAGTGAGAATAGTTCCAGCAGGGAAATACCACGTGAGAAAAGTTTCAGCAGAGAAATACCACGTGAGAAAAGTTTCAGCAGAGAAATACCACGTGAGAAAAGTTTCAGCAGAGAAATACCACGTGAGAAAAGTCGAGGTCTCAAGATTGTCTAAGCGTCTATTGTTATGCTTGAATGGTTCAACTTCATAACATAAAGGAGTTTATGTTAGATTCAGTATACCAACAGATACTGTATGGATGGATTCGTGCATTTTCTTCAAACACATGACTGTATTTGCATTTGATGGTGTCTAAATATAGGAAGGGAAATGGGTAATCACAACAAAGTCGTTAAATTAGTCTTAGTACTCAACCGGTGACTGCTTTCAAGCTGCAAACAAGACTGTGCACAGTATGTGTATAGATGTAGGTCTGCCTGCTCTCCTCCTCAATTCTCTTAAAGAGATGTTCCCTTCAAAGTCATTGTCTTGTTCTGTAAATATATCTTTCTCTGTGAAAGGAGGGAGCACTATTGGCTTTTTACATGGTACGTTTGGGTCAGTCGCCTCAGTGTATTGTTTTATGTGAGAAGCTCTCAAGATGCAGTCAGTGCATTGAAATCCTAAGGCTCCCCAGTCCTGTTCTTGCTCAAAGACTTAGAGATAGGTACATGATTGTCCTTAGATTGATCAAATATTTTTGTGTTAAAACATGATTTTCTTAGAGATCTACCACAAACGAGGTGTTGCTCTGCCATTGTCAATCTAGAACAATCTAGAAGGACACAGTTAGACACATAGGACAAAGTACGGTGATCAAGATGCACAATCAAATATCGAGAGAAAAAGCAGTAAACAAGTAAGTTACACAGCAGTAAAAAACTGGCCTATGACTTTAAGAGTGCTTACATTGATTKTCTCAGTTCCATCCCTCAGCTCTATACCAAAACAAGTGGCAGTGCTTCCACTGGGCTGAAACAATCTTAGAATTAGAAATTGTAACACTGGTTGTCTCTTATTCCCTGATAGCAACTAACAGTTAGTTTCACAAGGCTGGAGCAGTTTAAGAAAAGCCTCATCTGCCAGCTGTTTTCCTTGATACTTTAGGGATAATGAGAAAATCTCTATTTTGTGAGCCAAGCAGCTCATTTTTCATTGTTGCAGCTCGTGGGTTAAATGGGTTCAATAACACAAGCTGAGACTCTGATTGCAATCAAATACTGGAGATTTCCAACTGTAGTCAATCTGAAGTACTTTACTTATCTCTTGGTCCATGATGAACCCCTATATCAACAACTATTTGTCAATTAGTGAACATGGGTCGTGTTCAGGACTGCACAATGTTTTGCAACAGGATTTTAGATTTTTTATTATTGGTCAAATTCAGATTCAAATTACATGGCATCTCACCGTTTAAAACATTTCTCCCTAATGAACACAACCCATGTCTGTCTTTGTCTTAGTGCCATGGAAAGGAAAACTCATGTGAAGAAAATAACTATTCCCTTTGTCTGTCCTTCAGGGCAGCTGAGATCCTTTACTCCCTGACCCTGGCTAATATTCAGAGGTTTAGGAAGCTGAATGATTTCCCAGCTGTGGAGAACAACAGACTGCTCACTGAAGCCAGGAGGAACCTGGGCTTGTTCCAGCATCATGACGCCATCACAGGCACCGGCAAGGACGTGGTAGTGATCGACTACGGTACCAGGTATCACTCTGTTTTATTACTTGTTTTATTTGTTTTCATCGTCTTATTTGATTGGGAGAGATGCAGTGTGACATGGACACACTGATTAATCACGGGTTAAATGGATTGCACTGACATGGTTTAGTGATTATACTGTATTCAGCGTTGGGACGTAGACATTGGTTGAATGAAAGTGAAACACTATTTGACTCTGAGCTTTGACTGCTTTCCTCTGGGCATTTACTAAAAACAATTCTCCCTTCTCAGGTTGTTTCATTCCATTTTGAATTTGAACCAAGTGATTGTCAACTCCGCTCACTGGCTGGTGTTAAAGGACAAAAGTGCATACAGTCACAATCCGTCAAAAGCCTTTCTTCAAATGGTGAGTAAAAATAGCATTGGTGTTTTAATTTCGGTGTTGAAACACGGGTGTTGGTTGTGCATAGCAACATTTTCAGATTAGTAGAGTGATTGTCAAAGGGTGACGGTTGATGCTGGTGGTACAGGGAGTGAAGTGTTTATTTACCATACTCTATCTTCGACAAAATCCCTCAAGCAGGCACAACATCAGGATTTTAATATGCAAATTGCCCCGGCAGGAAGTCACCATCAATTTTCAGAGGAATGTAACCTCTTCCACTTCGTCGTTTTGCTACAGCAGCTGAAAATAGGCTTGATATGAATCTCACTCACCCCAACCTAATGAAATTTGTATTGGGAAGTGAATGAGCCTTAGACGCTTAAATAACTTCTCAATTCCCAAAAGCGGCAGCCAATACCACAACAACAAAATTAAATACATTTTTCAAATGTGTCTCAAAGAATWGAAAATAGTCTGTGGACTGTGTGTTGGTGTAGCTACACCGGATGTGTTATTTTGCAAATCAACTCAATCTCATGCAAATTTCTCTCAGGATGACATCCAGCCTGCTCAAGATGCCCTGCCTCGAAAAACCGTTCTGAAAATCAGCTCACAGCCTAGGTATGTTGCTGTACAAATATTACTCCCTTTTCCCTCACAACATTCTGGCTGATATTATGACCCCGTTCATATTCCAAATATGTCTTAGAAAAAGTATAGGAAGTTATAGTCTGGTCAGGTTGAACAGTTTTGTCTGGATATGTCTGTACTTTCAGACTTATCAGATCAAAACATTAGCAGCTTGTACCAACATATCTTTTCCCCCCAGGTCTGTGGTCATCTACAACCCCACGGAGCAGGACCGCACATCAGTGGTGACCGTGTACGTGAACACGCCCCACGTGTGTGTGATCACGGACCACGGTCAACCCGTCCCCGCTCAGGTTAGCGCGGTCTGGGATGACTCCACCACAGCTTCCACAGAGGCCTTCCAGGTATGAGTGTCTGTTACATTGTTTTGTTATCAATTCTTTTTGTATATCCTTTATTTATCCAGGTAAATCCCCTATATCAATTGTTTTTATTAAGCTTCAAATTCAGATACATTCATGAATGATAATACGAGTATCAGGTACTATCAGGCAGTATCAGGTAATGTCAGGCAGGCAGTATCAAGTATTATCACGCAATATCAGGTAATATCAGGCAGTATCAGGTATTATCATGCAGTATCTGGCAGTATCAGGTAGTAAGGCAGGCAGTATCAGGTCATATCAGGCAGTATCTTGACAGTATCAGGTAATGTCAGGCAGGCAGTATCAGGTATTATCAGGCAGTATCAGGTCATAATCATCAGGCAGTATCTTTGACAGTATCAGGTAATATCAGGCAGTATCAGGTCATATCAGGCAGTATCTTGACAGTATCAGGTAATGTCAGGCAGGCAGTATCAGGCGTATCAGACAGTATCAGGTCATATCAGGCAGTATCTTGACAGTATCAGGTAATGTCAGGCAGGCAGTATCAGGTATTATCAGGCAGAATCGGGTAGTATCTTGCAGTATCAGGCAGTATCTGGCAGTATCAGGTAGTAAGGCAGGCAGTATCACGCAGAATCAGGTCATATCAGGCAGTATCAGGTAGTATCAGGCAGTATCAGACAGTATCAGGTAGTATCAACAGTATCAGGTAATGTCAGGCAGGCAGTATCAGGTATTATCACGCAGTATCAGGTAATATCAGGCAGTATCAGGTTTAATCATGCGGTATCTGGCAGTATCAGGTAGTAAGGCAGGCAGTATCAGGTAATAGTAAAGACAGTAATTCCGCGCCAGGCTACTT